>NW_017728905.1:115743-140658 GCF_001723895.1 Crocodylus porosus
CGGCGGGGGGCCGGCCGCGCCGCACCGGCGGCCCGGCTTCGGGACCGGCTACTTCCACGACGGTGAGCCTGCGCGGGGGCGGGCACCGAAGCGGGGGGCTCGACGCGGCGAAGGCCGGGCTGCCGCGGGCAGGGGGGCTGGGTCCGGCTCCTCGCTGCCTCCCGGGTGCGCCGCGGCCGGGACCCGAGGGCGCGAGCGCCGAGCAGCCTCAGCCCGCGGGGGAAGGGACGGACCTAAGTGGCGCCAACAGGCAACGGGGGGCAGGAGCCTGGCTTCTCCCAGCTTCCCCAGAGAGCAGCTTAGGGGCTCCGTCCAGTTGTTTCTTCGCTCCGTGCCTCAGTTTCTTTGTCTGTAAAATGGGGAGGAAGACACTGCGCTAGCGAGACAGCTGCAAGCAAGGCCTGCCCTGCGCTCCAGGAGTTTTACCTCTTGCACGAAACAAATATCCTAAGTTTGTTAGGAGATCTGATGTTTGTCAAGCCCCCTTGCCTAGGAAGAGACGTTACAAAGCACGGGCTCCTCTTCCTAACTCCCCAGCTGGACTCTCGGTACCTGCTGAGCACCAGGGCACAAAGTCCCATCCCAAAGTGCAGCAACTGGCACAAAGGTGCCGAGACAGGTAGTCCATAGAGCTTCAGTAATGCCCAGCGGGGAAAGTGCAAATCCCATTGGTCTGATGCATTTCCAAGCCTTGCTTCTTTCCAGTCTTTAGGAACCAAAGCCTACAGCCTTTCCCTGCACCCCCCGCCCTGCCCTGCCCTGCCCTTCCCCGCTGTTTGAAACTACACCATTAACCCCTCACTACCCCCTCGGGGTGTGCTCTGTGCTGTGTCAAACCCCTTCAGCTTGGCTCTGCGTGCTGGAATCGTGACTCAGTTGGTGACTGGTCCCCAGCTAAGGAGGTGGCACGTGCAGTGGGTGCTTGGGGGATACCCTGTGTGTATCCAGTGCAGCGATGATGCTGAAGATGCATGCTGTCATACAGCTGGGAGCTGGCTCGGCGGAGGGTATAAGGGCAGTGTGGAGGTTACGTGGATGGTCTCCACGTTTCCCAGTGCTGGATTTGTTCTGTGATGGTGGAGAAGAGGGAGGGGGTTTCCATCCAGCCTTAACACTGAACGTTTTCATTTCAGATGACTGCATTTTCCTTCCTTTGGTCTTTCCCTTGTCCTGAACTGTTCAGGTTTCTTTGCCTCATATTACTGACGCCCATTTACAGCACAGTGGAGCTTTCAGTAAGGCCGTTCATATTATTGTGTCCCGTTGTGGAGGCAGGAAGGGAAGAGGACCCTGGCTGGATGGTTGAGTTCCTGGGACCTTCCCTCCCAGCCTGGCTCACACGCCATCCTTCCTTCTCCTTCCAGGCTTGCCTGACTTGATCCCAGATCCGTACTACATTCAAGCCTCCACCTACATTCAACGCGTGCAGATGTATGCCTTGAGGTGTGCGGCTGAGGAGAACTGCCTGGCCAGGTAAGCTCTCTGGGGCAGGGCTGGCATTATACCTTACACTTGCCCGCTGTGTGCTGGCACCGTGGGATTCTGGGCTGTGCCCGGGGCTGTTAGGTGCTGCCTCAATACACACCTGCTCCCGTAACCCCTTCCACTTGATGATATCAAACCACAGCTCAAGGAGAAGACAGCCTTGACCTCAGCAGGGCTGTCGCTCCGCCGCATTGCCGAGATCACATCGCCTGTCGCTGAAATGCAGCGGACTGAGACAGAGCGTGGCAGCTCTTTACAAAGTGCAGCGGCGCTGCATGGCGCTGATGGGCAGGGAGTGAAGCAAGCCAGGGGCAGGTGCTACCAGCGAAGCAATCCAGTTTGGAGGAGCATGGGTGGGAGATTTGGTTTGCAGGGGTGAGCCTGGAGCAGAGCGGAGGCTGCGAGAGAACACAGGAGAATGGGAGGGAGGTTTGCTTATTCCAGGCACTGTCTGAACATCCTGATCTGGAGGGAGGCTCTGGTCCTCGCCGCGAGAGGTGCTCTGAGGTTGCTGGGTGAGAGATGCTACGTCCAGGTGAAGGATTATTTATTCCCGACAAGAGCAGAGCAGCAGGTGTGAGCCGGACTCTCCATCCTGGCATTTCCTGGGCTTTGTAGCATTGCGGCAGGATGGCTCATTCGCAGCTGAGTGTTTATTTCAGTTTCAAAGTGGAAACAGCCCAGAGTCCTTGTAAACAGCACAGGAACAGCCAGGGCTTTGTGCCGGGCGGCGGTTTCCGAAGGATCGTGTCCGCCAAGGCTCTGGCTGTGGCTTGTCACAGCTCCTAGCAAGACTCTTTCAGAGACACGGGCTGTTATTGTATTGGCAGGGAAGCTGTGTTCCCAGCTGCTCCGAGATGCTCAAAGTCCTCCAGCGAGAACCAGCATCCGGCCCTGCAGTGGGATGTTTTCCAAAGTCTGGAGAAATTGTTGACAAAGGGCTTCTGAGTACGCTCGCGGGCACACGTGTGCGTGTTGGGGATAGTGTTTGCTTCTGAGTACATGCCTTTGCCTTGGCCCGTGCATGGGCCAGGGGTTGCCTGCACCATCCGCAGGGGAAGGTGACGGCTAACCATGGAGCCAGCTGGCCATACCTTTTAAAGCCATTGTCCCTGTAAAGAGCTGCAGGATGTTCACCCCAACCCCATCATGGACTCCAGTGGGAAAGGGGTCTGTGTGAGAGTCTCCCCTTCTCCTGGCTACAAGTCTGCCTATGGGATCGTGTGCAAATAACACCCTCTCCTCTGTTCAGATCCGCCTACCGACCAGGTGTGACCGACATCAGCTACAGGGTGCTGCTCCGCTTTCCACAAAGGGTTAAAAACCAGGGGACCGCTGACTTCCTCCCAGTGAAGCCGCGCCATGCCTGGGAGTGGCACAGCTGCCACCAGTGAGTAGCGAAGCTAATGCAGCCACAAGGAAGGACATCCTGGTTTGGGAGCCCATCGCCATTGATCCCCCTCCACAGCATGGAGCCCTGGCACAGGCCAGCATCCCTCCGGGGATCCTAGCTTGCAAGCCCTTTTGCAGGTGTTAAAGGCCACGTCCCAGGCCCAGCCGTTCCTGCTCTCGTGCCCCTGAGGCTGTCTGTCTTGATCCCTGCATCGCTTACCTCTGTGGGGTTACCAGGGCTGTCCCACCGCCCACCCGCAGACAACACCGTCTCTCCCTCCCAGGCATTACCACAGCATGGATGCCTTCAGCAGCTATGACCTCCTGGATGCGGTGTCCCAGAGAAGGGTGGCAGAAGGGCACAAGGCCAGCTTCTGCCTGGAGGACACCACATGCGATGTGGGTTTTCAACGGCGCTATGCCTGCACGGCCCACACCCAGGTGAGCTGGCAAGGGAGCCGGGGGCCCACTGGCACGTGGGGCTGGATGCCCTGGCACTAGGGGGCCTGTCCCTCGAGGGCTTTGTGCTTGGCCCAGCTGGGAGCACGAAGCACTGACCCTGCTCTGGGTGTCGGGAAGGATGAGCTGCCCCCCAGCTCCTACTGAGCATGATACTGGGCCTCACACCGCAGATTCCCTTGTCACATGATGGCAAAACCTGCCTGCCAGCTGGGGATGGTCTTCCCCCCGGTTGCTCTGAGACACCCAGTCTACCCTGTCTGGCAGGGCCGGGCAGGGAGCACTGGACTGGTCAGTAATGGCACTGCTCTGTGCAGGGCTTGGGGCCAGGCTGCTACGACACCTACAACGCCAACATCGACTGCCAGTGGATTGACATCACAGATGTGCCCCCTGGCAACTACATCCTCAAGGTACAGCTGACCCAGCACTGGGAGGGTGGGGAAACAGAGGGCCGGGGAGTTGCGGAAGGAGCTTCTCTGTAGGTGCATTGACTGGGCACGTTTACCCACCACCGCTCAAATCTCTGTTGCTGGACACCCCCGCACTCTCGCTATCAAAGGGCCCTTGCAAGGACCCTCGGTCCGGTGGGTAGTGCAGGGAGACTCTGGTCCCTTGGCTGGGACCTCCGGCTCTCGGACCTGCCCACTTGAAGGGGTGGGTTGTAGGGACGGCAGATAGAGCTCAGCCCGTATTTGCATGCATCTTGCCGAAGGTGACCGTCAACCCCAACTTCCTGGTGGCCGAGTCGGATTTTACCAACAACGTGGTGAAGTGCAGCCTCACGTACACGGGAACCTTTGTCACCACGTGGAACTGCCGCATCACCAGGTACGGCCACACGCGGCACGGTGCCCCGTCACTCGCTTCCCCGGGGCCACCCGGACCTCAACTCGGGGGGGCTCCACCTGAGCTTGTCACCCCTGGAGCAGCAGAAACAGAAAGGGGTGTTGAGGCCTTAGATGTGCAACTCAAGGGAGCTCCCTAGTGACAGGGCCGCACAGGAGGTTCATGAGTACTGCTGCCCTCCAGGTAACACGCCTGGTCTCAGCCCGGGCAGCAAAGCTGCTACCATGTCTTGCAGCAGCTCTCAGGGCACAAGTCTGAGCTTCACACTCTCCCACGCTTGCAGCTGGGTCAGCAGGCCCAGCCTTTGGCATGTGGGCACCTGGTCACCCAGGTTGAGGGGTCCCAGGTCACCAGACACGATGCTGCCTCATCACTCCCCGGTCTCTGCAGCTAACAGTGAAGTGGCGTGCCTTTGCCACGCTCACCCCACAGCAGGGAGAACCTCCGAGCTCTTTATTATCTCCCACTTCATGCCGATAGCTCCCAGGGCCCTGGGGTGAGTTTTCTCACTGGGGTCCCAGTCACATGAGCACCACTGTCAGGACAGAGGTTGGCAGATGAATAAAGCGCACTCAGGCTTAAACAGCTCTCTGCCAGCATTCAGCCTCCTTGCTCCTATCCAAGCAGCCCTGCAGCAACAGGGCTGTTGGGTGTTAGACAAACCACCTAACAACCCCCTTGTTTGTTAAAGTAGCCCAGAGGCGGGGGCTAGTGTTGCAAGCTTCCTGGGGTTTCTGCTGTGGCTCCTGGCCTGACCTGGACCCTGCTATGCTAGAGGCTGCACAGACAGAGCAGGAGCATCAGGGTCCCAAGCACTGCCTGTCACTGCCCTGAGCTGGAACGTGTCCACGTGGCCTCAGACTAAACCAGGAGCACTGCCCTGGCCTGCCCTGCACGACCATCTTAGAGCAGCCAGGAGCACTTGCTCTGCTCAACCCCACTCAAAGGCAGCTGCGCGCACTGCCCCTTGGCAGGGAGTGAAGGGACGGGCACGTTTCTTGGTGCACTCATGGACAAGGACCCTCCTTCCTTCCTCTCTGACTTAGCTGGGGGGGAACCGGGTGACAGCCAGGGGCAGAGGGTGCCGACCAAGGGCTCAGCCCAGAGTGCTCAGTGCCAGAGCTGGTTATGAGGGCATCCCCATGCCCCGGTTGCGACACCCTGGCTGGGAATCTCCAAAATTTGACCTCCAAAATGAACCTACTGCTTCTCTTTCCCTCTTAGATTCTAGCCGGGGCCGCTCTGCAAGGCACAGGAGCACCAGCCCCCACACCCGCTCCACGGGATGCCTCCGCCACCACGTGGTTCCCCCCGACTGCAGCGCTTGCCCCAGGGGATGCCCTGGGACCCTCTCTGCCGCGTTGCTTTTCCATGTCTCTTACCTGGTGCCCGTGGTCAGATGGGAATCCAGGTAGAGCAGCTGCCCAGGGCTCAGCACTGCCCGAGCTGGAGATCGCAGCATCCATCCCTGAACAAACTCGAAGCTGTCCAGTCCTTGCTGCGCTGCTGCCGGCTCAGGCATCGCATTTTCCTGCCAGCATTGCTCGCTCTGGGGTCTGCACAGGCTCAGACAAGGGAAGGCATGGTACCTCGCACCTGGGTGGTATCTCATGCTCCCTGCTGCTCAGGAGCCAAGTTTTTCTCCGGCTCCATCCCAGCCCAACGGGGCATCCCAGCTGTGGGGCAGCTTGTACCCGCCGCTTCCCCTGCAATGATCCCCAAATCCTGGTAGTCAGAGCTTCTTTATCAGTCACTTCCCACAGCCCAGAGAGGAACAGCCCCTGTCCAGCTGGGACCCCAGCTCAGGGGTGAGCGGTAGGGATGAGGCCAGCCTGAGCAGGGAGATGGGGGAACGTGGCTCTCGGCCATAAGGTGGGGAGGCTCCAGTGGCGGTGGCAAAGCTGGGAGCCTGCAGCAGGGAGATGCTGCAACCTGTGTTCTTTGATCCTCTGAATAAAATTCACAATACTGGAATCTACCTGGTAGGATCTTTGCCTTTGGGGTAGGGACCGGGATGGGGCCTGGGCTGGGACCAAGGGCAAAACCGGCTGAATCAGCCATGCAGGATGCGATATCAAGTGAGGATATGGGATGGCACGATGCTAAGACCACCCGCGTCCCCCTACCAGTGTCTTGCCAAGCCTCCTGCAGGGTCCCAGCGGGTATTTCTGGCCACGCTGGGTGGGATTCTTGCCCGGGGAGTCTGGGATTCAGGCAGGGGGAATGGGTTCACTCCAGAGGAAAGGGTTTTCTGCCCTCCGTCCATGATGCCCCCACCCTGTGCCGGAAGCGCTGCAGGGGCAGGGAACTCCGTCTCCATGTGGGCTCCCCCTCCGTGGCAGTACACAGGCTGTCCCGGCCCTACAGACCACGGGGAAGCATCCCCCTGATGTGAGGGGCGGAGGAAGGAGCAGTTTCCATCCCCTTGAAACGGCTCTGAGCTGGAGGGACCCTAGGCAAGGCCCCAGCAGCCAGGTCTGCTGAGGACCGATTTCAACAGACACTTCACTCGCATGCAGGGCGCCTGTCCTCGTCCCCTGCTGCGGGGCAGCTCCGTGCAGCGCCCTGGATTCCTGAGGAGTGACCCATGCTCCCTGCAGCCTCCGCGCCCCCCTCCACCCTATCCGCCCGCCAGGGCCTTGTTTAAACACCGTCTGGAGCCTCTTCCCACTGAGATTTCCTCCTCCCGAGACCCGCACCCCGCCAGCCAGAGGGAAGCAGACCAAGAACTCCAGACATTTCCCCTCCGCCTGCAGCCAAAGCCGAGCGGCTCACCTCTCACAGCAATGCCGACTCTGCTCCAGAGGCTCCTTTGCTGCTTTTCTCCTTGCTACCGTCTTGTCCAGGGGGGCTGCCTTTTGCATCCCACCTCTCCTGGACTGCAAATCCACCCGGCTCCTAGCATCTTAACACCCACCGAAACAGACCCCTCTGCGGCCACAACCATGCACACATCCGGGAAGGCCTGCAGAGGTGTGCACGCCCTCCGTAATGCCACCCGTGCAGGTTAGGTCCACAGCCCTCGCAGTAATCACGGCAATGAGGCTGTTCTGGGCTTGGCACATGCGGCGGCCAGCGGGCACCTCTCCCTGGCACGCTCAAGAGCGCTGGGGAAGCAGGGCCGCCGTACCCTCGGACGTCCCTCTGTCCAACCCCCGGTACCACAGGAGGACCACGGAAGTGGAGAGCCCTTCTTCCCAATCAAGTAAAGGCTGAACTCTGACCTCTGCCATCCCGGTGGACAAGCGGGTGACGGGGGGGCAGCACTTTCTGGCTGCAGGCCACTTCTGCCAAGCACACGGCCCCCAGCTGCATCTCATCCACGTTCAGGGCAGGCGAGACCCGCTTGGTTTTCAGCAGAGGCCGCGTCAAAGACCTGCAACATCAGGACCGGGAGCCTGGGCCGGGCCACTGGGGCAAACTGCTTGACGCTCCTGGGGGTCAGAGGACGAGCATGAGTGGGGCCCCCCAGCTCAGATCACGCCCAAGATGCCCCTGCTGGGCTCCTGAGTCCTGCCCCACTGATCTTCCACGCTAATCCAGGCTTGGGCTCCCACGTGACCCCCTGCTTCAAGCTCCCCCAGCCCACCCCCCACCCCCTCGTGCTGACCCCAGCGGACCTGTGGCCAGGCTCCCTCTGCCTCGCCTCGGCTACGCCAGCCCCCAGCCTCTGCTGTCATGATGCAAAGCATGAAATATCCGTGGGTTTTTTTACCAATGGGAATCAAAGAGGGCCTGTGGGAAGACCTGCAAAGGCACCTCGAGAGGAGGGGTTTGGGGACCGAGGGCCTCGCAACTGGTCTGAGACAGACCGCCACCTCCCAAATCCTAGATAACAAGGGTGACCAGCGGCTTTCATTCGCCCGCAGCCTCATGCACTGCAGACCCCCGAGGGGAAGACGCACAGAGTCCCTCTCCACGCTGTACCATGCTGCAAATCAGACCCCCCCAAAGCCCTCGTGGCTTTACTAACAGTTCCCCTCAAAGACGGCCGCTCTGAGCTGGGCACATCTCAAAGGCTCTTCTTGTCCCTTCACCTTACTAAACCCCGGGTGGTGGGGAGACAAGGCTTCATTCACGAGGCCTCGCCACCCCCCAGCACCACGCTGCGAGACGGACGGCGCAGGACCGCTCGGGGGCGTGCAGAGGACGGGGACAGAGCTCTCCCCAGCCCTCTCCTGGCTCACGCCTGCCTGCACAGGCCAGACTTGGGGGTGCGTGCAGTCCAGACGGGCCGAAGCAGCCGCGGACCCAAACCGACCAAGCGCGCCTCGAGCCGGCTCCATTTCCTCCCCCAGCTCCAGCAGGCTGGCCCGTCTACAGCCCCTTGTGCGCGGAGGCGCCTCCGAGCCAGGCAGACGCGGCCCCCGAGCCCCCGCCGGCGAGGGCAACCCAACATCCCAACGGCACGCGCGTCAGGGCCCAGCAGCCGCTCCCTCCCACCCCGCCGATGCCGGGGGTCGGGCCACGAGCGCACAGCAGCCCGGGGCGGAGGCTGGGGTGGCAAGGCCTCTCAGACAGCTTGAGAGGTCCGTGTCCCCAGCTGCCCGGGCCGGGGCCGTGTTTGCCTGCATCGCTCGGCAGGACAAGGCTGCAAAACAACCTCTCCCACAGGAGCTGACTCAGGCACACACACAGGGCTCGTTTAAGCCTGGGGCTCTGGGCCGGAGCAGCCGCAGCCACCGCCCCGTCTGCCTGCGCCCTCCCCACCTGGGCGCTGCGGGCACGGAGGCGACCCAGAGCTCCAGGGGAGTCGGGAGCCCCGGCAGACCATTACCGGGGCTCGAGGAGGCGTAAAGAGGGGCTGGACCCAACCCATCCCATCCCAGCTGGCTCCCACTTGCTTCAGGTGGGCTGTTACCACCTTTTCTGCCACTGCTTTGCACCACCAGCCCCTCACCTCTGCCCAGCCCCACGGGGGTCCTTCCCCAAGGGCTGCGGCCACTGGGCTCCGGGTGCAGTCTTCTCCATGCACGGCTGAGGGAGGTTCAGCGTGGGCAGCAAAGCAGACTGACGCTCCTAAGCGCAGGCAGGGAACGGCTTGGGAACGCGGCTACAAGCTTCTGCAAACACTGGGTCTCATTCTGGACAAGGTATTGGGGTTCAGCCTTGTCTATACTATGGAGCTGCTGCCATCACGACTCCAGAGGCCAGTCCCCTGGGGCAATGATGGGAAGAGACTGCCCCTCATTGCAGCAGCTTGCTTCCCACAACTGCCCCGAATCCCCAGCAGGAATTTGTCCAGCACAGCCATGTTAACTGCAGGGCGAAGCGTCCCCAGCCGTCGTGCGCTGGCTTCGACAGCAGGCTGCTGCATCCAGACACGTCCTCAGACCAAGACCTCAAGCAGACGCTGCCAGAGCACAAAGCCTGGGGGTTTGGTGCCAAGAGAAGGAGCCGGAGGACCTCTAGCGGAAGGCTTCCCCCACCACACGCTGCTCCCGGGAGCCTCGGGGCAAGAGGTGCCCGTTAGCAGCGCAGGACTCTGCCCACATGCAGGCCACAGCCCACATCTTGCACCCACGGGCCTCGAAACCCCCGCGCTCTCCCAGTCGGAGCCGGAGCCCACCCAATAAATAACTTTGGCATCCACAGCACAACTCCTCCCCTCCGCTGCCTTGCTCAGTAGGGGCCGGGCTCATCCTTGTCCTCTGTCCCTGGTCAGGAGAGAAGGGCAGACAGGGGCTTCCTGCTGTTTGGGAGCTGCCAGGCGGCATTTTTATCTCAGGAAAAATTGCCAGGAGAGAAGCTGCAGCCCGGTGAGCAAGGGGGCTCCCAGATAAGCACATGCAGTCTGCTATTATCCTACACAGGCCAAGCCCCAGGGTTAGCGTGCAGCTGCAACTTAGCTTGGTTTTCCTGCCAGGACATTGCCATGGGGCAAAGAGGGACACTTTTTGCCCCTTTGCCCCATGCGGACAACTCGGAGTCAGATGAACGGAGCTGCTGAGAGCTCGTGGGCAGGGCCGGCACATCCCGCTGGGGACAGCTGAATGGCTGTTTTTCAAAATGGCTCGGATTTAGCACCTGGCTCTTGGAAAAGAGAGTGCATGTCCAGGGATGCCTGCAAGGCACAAGGACAGCAGACAGCCTGCCCGTCAGTGCCAAAGGGAGCGGGTGGCTTGGCACCCACCAGGGAGCAGGCACTGAGCCCTGCTGGCCAAAGCAGACCTGACGGCCGCGCCGTCCCCACTGGTCAGATTCAAACCGACCCCCAGGCGCGAAAGGCTGCCTGTGCCCCCACCCCACCGCCCTGCAGGGAGAACCAGGGACGCTGGTGCCTTCAGATAGAAACCTTTTATTCCTTTCAAATTCAGACCATTTTGCATGACCTATTGGTATCAGACTCAATGTCACACCGCGGGAGAGGATATGGCTTCACTAGGTCAAACACAAGCCAGGTCCCCATCCGGGGGCGAGCAGAGCCCTCAGCTATACGGGACTTGGCACGGCAAGAGGGGGCCTGGGGTGTGAGGTCAAGGGAGCCCGCCGGGCCCTGCCAGGAGAGAAGCCAGCAGGCATCGGCCGTCTCCTGGGCAAAGCTGAACAGACTGGCTGCCTCCTTCCCAGACCTGCGCAACAGCTAAGGCATTGGCTGCCCGAAGGGGCATCTGCACCACAAACGAGGCCGTCTCTCTATCGTGGGTGTAGGGAGTGCAGCTGCCATCCCTGGGGGGGCAACAGCTCTGTGCATCCAACAGCTCTGTGCATGCTACATCTCGCCCCCCTGCCCAGCGAGCCACGTCCATAAGGAAGGCTCTCGGGCCAGCCTGCAATCTGTCTCGCCCAGGCTTGCTGCACCGCCGCAAGAGGCTGGAACAGCGATTACTGTCTGTGAATGAGCCAGATCAGCTTCCCACAGACAGAAACGCCAGCAATTTAAACAGCTAACTCCCGGCCCCAGGTACCGTGCCAGGGTCTGGGCCTCCAGACCCAGACACCTGGCCTGGGGCCTCCAGCACGAGCAAGACTGGGCGAGGGCATGCAAGCAGGAATTCACAAGGGGCGTGGAAAACCCAGCGGGAAGCAACCTGCTCTGGCCCTGGTCTCAAGGACACAGAGCCAAGAGCACTGTGCCAAGCCCCGGTCCTAGGAAAGTTTCTCCTTGCAGGGGTAACAGAGGTGGCACAGAGCACAGGGCCATTAGAAGGCAAGCGCCTTGCATCTCCTCTCCCCAGGGGCAGGCAAACCCAGGACAAACGTCCGCACCACACAACCAAATTCCTGCACCCAAGCAGAGACTATGTCCAGCTGTTGATTCCTGCTTGCAACCAGAACAGGACCTGTAGCTCCTACCCAACCCAAGCCACTAGAGACCAGACCCCCACACCTCCCCAGCCCACGTGGTGCTTATGCCCCACTCCCCACAGCCGCACCTGCCTTCTCCAACCCTTATTAGGTAGAAAACATTTGGGGTAAAGGCATTAGGACATCTGGAGCATGAGAAGTGCCCGCAACGCTGCTTCTTCAGTTCTGCAGCTGCATCTGAATGCAGAGCAGGTGGGGACAGAAAGGACACTTGGTACTTGCACATGGACACCATGAGAAGCCCTGACAAAATGCATCTTCTATAGCCCAGGAGCTTGCTTGGTACCAACGCGGAACAGCACGCGGTCCCAGCCAGTCCGTGTCCTTCACCGACATCACTTCTCTACCGATCTACTGCCCGCTTCCAGACGTCCTCTGGAAAGCACCTGCAGAGTCCAGCAGCGGGGCGTTCCAGTAGGTCAAACCTTGGCACAAACGCAGCAGTCCACTTAGTCTCTGAGGTGGCATCGCAGACAATACAGCTGAGTGTTTGAGAGGTATGTGAAGGGCCCCATGCCTACAAGCAAGCATGGGGTGGCCTGGAGGATCCACGACCTTTGCAGTGATGGCACAGAAGAAAAGGTTAATACAAGTGGAATGGGATAAGTGCATCAGGCAAAACACTGTGCAAGGAGAGCCGACAGCAACACTCGGCCTGCTCTACAGCATGAGAGTCAAGTCCTTATGCCAGCTTAAGAGGTTTAAGGGACTTCGACATGCAGTTGCCACAGGCTCCGACCAGCTCCCCTGGGAAACTTAGCCTGGACCCCAGTCGCTGGAGTCCTCTACCCTGGCTGGCCCTGGACCCTGGCAACGAGACATGAGCAGAGGTTACGTGATATTCCCTGTAGACCTTGGGCCCTGATCCCAGGCAGGACCAAGCACTCTCTTGCTCCCAAAAAAGTCCATTGGATGCGAGTGCACATGGCAGCTGGTAGGATCGGGCTCCTCTGAGTCAGTCTTTGGTCGCAGACATGCACAACCCTGAAGGAGTGGCAGAACTGGATTTAAAAAACAACGGGGGTCACTACAGAGAAGCTGGAGAAGAATCTCAACCACATAGCCCAATGCTTCGGAGCTCAGGCATGCTCCTTTGAAAGCCAAGTTGGCAAAAAATTCCTCTCAGCTCCAACCCCCTCCGGAGGGATCGTTAACAAAGACCTCGCACAAAAGCCAGGGAAATCCACAGCATTTTTCGCATTCTTCCCCTCCCTGCTCCGGAAGCCTTCAGACGAGCAGAGACATAACAAGCTGCACGCAGCACATTAAGACCCCCCCCATCTTCAGCTGGGAGACAGCTTTTCCTGTCTGTGGGCAGGATCTTTGTAACGCTAGCTGGTTTTCTCAAGCAGACCCTGGCTCATCTCGGTTGGGAGGAACCTGGGTTTAGTGAGCATGCAGGGCTGACAGTCAAACCCGAGAGACCTGAAATACAAGGGTGGGCCAATACATTTGCACTGCACTGAAAAGCAGCTGCTCTGTGGCAAGACAGCTCCATCACCAGAGCGAGCCTGGTGCTGCTCCAGTGCAAGGCTGGATGTTGAAGCTGCCGGGAAAACCCAGGCCCCAGAGGAGCTGGACAGCTCAGCAAGGGGAAGCCTGGTTCAGAGGGCAGGAAGGAGCGCTGGGATGTGGACAGAGATAAGGAGAGAGTCCAGACTCCTCGGTTCATCTGCCATTTGTGCCACTTCCTCAGCTGTGCAGTCACCTCTAAACCTGAAGAGTCCCCACGTCGGGATGCGCCGGGGAGGAGACGGGGCTTTGAAAGTGCTTTGAGCTCCGAGTGGAGTAACAGACCACGCATGCGGCAAGAAGGGCAGCTGTGCAGGACAGGAGTATGAAAGCCCGTTGGTGCCCGCAGAGATAACACACCAAGAACGACACTTGGATGTAAAGGCTGGAGGGGCAGGGGGCTGGCAAGAAGTTTCTGGGGGTAAGAGGACAGGGCCAGGGAGAAGTGGCTAATGGCCACAGGTCCCAGCTGGACACATGCACCAGATCAGGTGCTGGTCAGATATATGGAGAAAAGAGGAGAAGGGAAGTGTGGTGAGTGTCAAGCTGTAGTTTGAAGAGGAACCCAGGGACCTTGGCCTTGCTGAAGGCATCCTGCTTGGAGCATCAGGCAGTGCCAAGCAGCAGGGCACAGGGGCAGAAGCAGGTGACGTGGAAAAGGCATGAAGGCAGGCAACGGAGACAGTGGGGGGGATGAACCAGCTCTAAGCCAGAGACTCCCTCTCCTTGCTGGTCTCTCTCCAGTTCCTGCCCCAGGTCCCTGCTGGATACAGAGGCCTCTGACAAGCTATGAGAGCTTGAGACCAAGGTGCCTGGAGCTAATGCAGGGAAAGCAGGTGCCACATGACAGCAAAGACCAGCTAGGAAGAAACTGGCTTCTCTGAGAACCGAGGGGAAGCATCTTTGGATCACAGGAGAGTAGGGCTGGAAGAGGCCTCATAAGGTCATTTAGTCCAGCCCCCTGCTCAAGGCAGGATCATCCTGGACTAAACTACCCCAGCCAAGTGTCTCTCCAACCTCCTCTTGAAAACCTTCACTGGAGAGCACTTAAAACACGGAAGAGATTATGAACAGGAGTGGAAACAGAGGCAATGAGGATGGAGCGGTCCCAGAGCAAGAAGCAGATACAAGGAGGATCCAGACGGCAGGCACGGTTAGGGGCCATGGACCAGCACCCGCCCAGCAGCCAGTGACATGGGTGTAAGAGAGTGCCGAGCAGATCTCGGGAGGGCACCTGCCTGGATTTGGGATCCCAGCCAGGGGACAGCTGCGGGCTGGGATCAAACAAGGCCTTCGTACATCTGCTAGCAAGTGGTCAAAACCAAAACTTGACATGGCAAGTAGGTGGTGGAATTTGACCCACGAGGCCTTAACTTCCACAACCCAGCACAGGCCCAGGGCATCTCTCCCCTCACTTTTCCAGGTAGGGCTTAGGGAGGAACCTGTCAAACCTGGGAAGTGGGAAGTGCGGGTCAAGCGAATCCCAGTATCAAAGACAGGCTGAGTCCTTACCAGGAGCACCTGTCACCTGCTCCTCACAGCAGAGAAAGCCTCAAAAGCAAAGAGATCCCCAAGAGCAATCTGGCTCAGAGACTGGACTCAGAGCAAAGCAAAAGATAAATGAAGCAACTGGGAGGGAAGAGCAGCAGCTGGGCTGGTGACCGACAGCCCCACAGCAGGAAGAAAGTCAGCAAGACAGCGCTGGTGAGAGCACTGGCTGGTAACTGCCCCACGGCTGGGCTCAAGACCTCAGTGAAGACAAACTGCCTTTGTCAACAACTCAAGAGCCAGGCTTTTTGAGGAGGGGGCTCCTGACATGTCTGAAGGAGAAAGACGGTCCCTGCAACACCCGAGAGCACGCCCGCTGGGGGCTTTCAGCTGGGCCTCAGAGCCTGACAGCTTTTCCCGGACAATCCCATGGTCCCTCCGCAGAGAGAGTCGTAAGCTGAAGTGCCTCAACGCCTGCTTCTGCTACCAAGATGCCCTCGAAGCCTGAAAAGCTGCAGCAGCAAGATCAGGGCAGACTGGCAATGGCTGCAGAGGACTCGCAGCTCAGCTGCAGGTGGCCACCAAAGAAAAGCATCAAGGAAGCACCTTGCCAAAGGCTCTTCACTTTAGAGTTAGGAACGACCCCGCTCCTGGAGCAGGGAGCAGGCCAGTCAGCCAGGCCTTGGAAGCGGCTGTTGCTCTAACCGCCTCGGACAGGGACCAGCCAGACTGACTCAGAGAGAGCCACCGGATTGTATGGTACCACCTTCTACACGAACGCAGCGTAGAGGCAACGTGGGGGGAACACCGAGTACCACAGCATGCAGTGGACCCAGAAGGAGACAGCTTGGATGAAGAGCACCGCACGACAGCAACGTCGTCTCAGGCTGCTACAGGCTGTTCCCAGGCGATGCCGTTCTGGTGGAGCACACTGGGCTCCTGCTCCACAGACAAAGCCCCGCTGGGTCAATGGGCCATCTCCCCCCATACAAGCTGTGCCACAGGAGCTCTCCCCACCAAGCCCCCTCTCCCCCCACCCGCTCCGCTCCACCAGCGCAGAAGGAGGCTAGCGGATGCTGCAGTCTCCCTCCCCGCCCTGCAGCTTCTCCTGCTCGAGGGACCACACCAGCTCCTGCACAAACTTCATCTCCGAGGCCACCTGCTTGGCCAGCGCTTCGTAGCGGTTCTCCAGCTTCCGGTAGCGCCTCTTGAGCCCACTGGCTGCCTGCAGCATGTTCCTGGTCTCCTCCTGGGCTTGCTTCTTCAGGGCCTCCGTCTTCTGCAGCTCCTGGCGGATCTGGCGCAGGTCCTGGCTGATGCTCTCATTCTCCTCCTTGTACCACGACTCCTTCTCATTGTAGATAGAGAGCAGGGCTTCGACGTCTTCCCGGAAGGACTTCTTGGTCTTCTCCAGCTCGCGCAGGCTCTCCTCGGCCGCAGCCACCTCCTCCATGACCTTGGAGAAGCGCTCAAAATTGATGTAGGTGTTGTTAGGGGGCATGCTGGAGTGAGACTTGATGGAGTACTCCTTGAGCCGCGTGGTCTTGAGACGGCGCCTCTCTGGCTTCTTGCCATTGTCCTCGTTGCGGACGTTCCTCCTCTTGATCACCTGCAATGGGGCAGAGGAGACCACTAAGCCCTTGGCGGCTGCTGGGGCTGACACCCCACCATTCTTCATCTGCACAGATGTTTAAACCAGCCCATGAGTCCCTCTCCCACCTTCTGGCCCTAGGCCTTTGCAGACTGTTGGCAGCCTGGCCAAGCCAAGCCCTCCCCATAACGCAGTCCCACTATACTCCCCCTCTATGCGGCACTGGTCAGGCCGCAGCTGGAGTCCTGCGTCCAGTTCTGGGCGCCGCACTTCAGGAGGGATGTGGACAGCATGGAGAGGGTCCAGAGGAGGCCACTCGCATGGTCAGGGGCAGCAGCGCAGACCCTATGAGGAGAGGCTGCGGGACCTGAACCTGTTCAGCCTCCGCAAGAAAAGGCTGAGGGGGGATCTTGTGGCCTGTTATAAACTAGTCAGGGGGGACCAGCAGGCATTGGGGGAGTCCCTGTTCCCCCGAGCACCGCCAGGAGTGACCAGGAATAACGGTCACAAGTTGGCAGAGGGTAGATTCAGACTAGACATCGGGAGGCGCGACTTCACGGTCAGGGCGGCTAGGGTCTGGGACCAGCTTCTAAGAGAAGTGGTGCTGGCTCCTACCCTGGGGGTGTTTAAGAGCAGGTTGGATGAACACCTTGCTGGGGTCGTTTGACCCCAGTGCTCTTTCCTGCCGTGGCAGGGGGTCGGACTAGATGATCCGCACAGGTCCCTTCTGACCCTAGAAACTATGAAACTATTTTCATGCTACGAGCCAGTGGGTGGAGGCATGGCTGCTCATTTGCTCCCCTCCACCTCCCTCCACTCCCCAAACACATTCACCCCTAGCTTCATGGCTGGACAGGGCTCTGTTCCTCCAGATCCTGCTCCCCTGCATGCTGCTGCATCCATTCTCCACTGACCTCTCTGGTCAATGGACATTAGTTTGCTTCTCCATCGCTGAAGAGTGATGCCAAGTCTGACCTACTGTGCCCCTCCAGAGCAAAGAGCAGCAATTTCAGAACCATGGTCAAGCCCCAGATTTACCCAAAGTGCTGCGCATAAGCACTTCTATTGACCTCACTAGAAGTTGGGCATTTGGCCCCTCTGGGGAAAGCCAAGGGACAGCCTGCCAGCAGGCATGCATTGTTACCTTAATCCAAGGATGCTCCAGGCTCTGGGCGATCGTCATCCTCTTCCTGAAAGGATACAGGCCTGTTGGTTAGTCTGTCAGCAGCAGGACAGAGGTTCTGGCATCGTTTCACTAGCTTTCAGAGGAAACCTGCACCCAGAGAGTGCTGGCATCTTCCTCTTAGGCTCTGGTTTAACGGTCGAGTAAACAACAGTCTCTTGCTCCTACGTATACCTCAGTGTGCAACTAGTGCTCCCTCTGCCCCTACACACGGGCATTTGCTGCCCAAGGCTGACCGACTTCTCTGTCAACTGCTGGACTTATGGCTCGTTAGAAGGGAATTGGCTTCAACCTATACAGACCCCGCAACCTCCACATGGCAACAGAAAGGGATTATAAAGCACTGAAGTCACAATGGTCTCACCAAAACTAACTAAACCCACACACGGAATGGCTTTGATGAGCAGATATTCTGTTTTTAGGACATTTTGAGAGACGCATCTCACTGAAGACAGACAACAAGGAACTGTAGGAAATGAGGGGCAAGGGAGGAGACAGCTTTTAAACTCACTACAGCTCTGCCACTCAATGGTCTCTGGCAAAGGTGCCAGTAGAGGGCAGGAAGATGGGCAAGAGCTGACACCACCACATGAGCCCAGTCAGGAGCACAAACGTGGGAACTGTGAGTACACAACAGACTCTCCCTGAGGCTGCCTCATGGGGGGAGCTCCAGCTGCCTGACCAGCACCCAGGTCCCATACTTGGGGTCTTTGACGAGGAGGCGTCGGATGAAGTCCTTGGCCAGCTCGCTGGTGTTGCTGAAGTACTCCTCGTCGAAGTCGTAGTTCACAGCTGATATGTTCGTCAGGGTCTCCTGCTTCGTCTCGCCCAGGAACGGGGAGGCACCGCTGAGGCTGGGGGAAGGAATTCAACTGTTACTGTCTGGAACGAACACCGAGGCCTGCAAATTTGTTCCCAACCCTCAGGAGAGGGACTCGCACAGCTCCAGGCTGATGTCCCCACCCCTTCAGCAAGGGCACAGACAGGCCTGGGTCATGCCGCAAGGCGGTGGCAGAGCTGGGAGCGGGCCCCCAGGGTCTGCAGCCCAGCCCACCACAACTCTTTCCCCTTGCATGCCGCAGCCCATGTTCCTAGGGCCTCTGTACTCACAGGATGTAGGTGATGACTCCAATGCTCCTAAGAGGAAGAGAGGGAGGAGACAAGGTCACAGCACTGCAAGTCATTTCCTAGTTGTGCCTTTTCTGCATGAGCTAGTTAGACTCCCCTGGCACTGCTGCCTTGGTGGTACAGACAGTCCTGCCCCACAGGCAACTTTCCCTGTTGCTTACTCCATGTCAACCCAATAAAGCTAGCAGTAGGCCTTCCCCACCCCCTCTAGGCAGCCCACTAACAAGTACAAGCCTCTTCCCCACCCCCCAGACAGGGAAAGGTCCACTGAATCAAGCACCAGTGGATTATTTGGGGCACAGGAGGAGAGTGGAACAAGACGGAGGGACTGTGAACAGAGAACCCCAGATAGCCCCCACTGGAGTCCGTAAATGCGACGAGAGACACAAGAGAGCTAGGGAGCAGGGGTAGCCCCCAGGCACAGGGAACTTCCTTGCTGAGCTGCCAGCTCCTAGGCTGACTGAGGAGCATCTTGGCTGGCTCAGGAGGCGGCTGATCCACAGATGACATCCTTGTTGTGCATCAACCAAAGACAATTCCCTTCTGTTACTCAGCCCTTCAACCCTGACCTAGGCAGGCTGCCCTGTAGCAAAGAGGAGGGCTTAGTCTCAGGTATATGCAGCTTCAGGCCTCTCTAATGATGGCACTATTTGGGGCTAACTGTGGGGTAACGTAGGCATTAATCAACAAAGAACCAGGCCCAAGCTCTCAATTTAGGTAGGTTCTGATGCAATACATTCATTGAACACTCACCACATGTCAGCCTCCAGCCCCAGGGGCTCGTAGTTCACTATTTCGGGAGCTTTGGAAGGAGAGAAGAAGCACGGTTACGCCGCAGGAAGGCTCCTTGCAAAGCAGGTGCTGTCAGTGCATCCCAGCCCACCCCCGACCGAGCACTGATTCACCAGGGCAGGAAGACAAAGGTTGCTGCAGAGGTAACGGCGTGTTGCCCAGCTCAGGGCTATGCCAACAACATCCCCAGGCTCAGGGCCATACATGACACAGAGTGCAGACACCTCTCTTGCAGAGTGAGGTGCAGCACACAGAGCGACGCAGTGCCCAGCAGGCTCAGCAAACCAGGACTCTGCTAGAGAGCTTGAAGCAAGGGGCCACAGAACAGCCAGGCTGGCTCTCACTGCAGAGGTTTTGTTCCTCTGTCCCCTTCAGCATCTAGGTGCAAGTTTTTCTCCTGCAGATAACTGGGGATATCACCTACTGCCACCCAGTTCCTGGCTGCCCCGTGTCTTTCCCAGGGTTCGAATAAGGTGTCAGAGCCTCACACTCCCCACAACCGCTCGCACCTACGAACTCCGGGGTGCCAAAGATGTTCTTGAACTCGTTCCCCGCCTCGATCTTGTGGGCGATGCCGAAGTCAATCAGCTTGATGCGGGGGTTGGGTACGTTCTTATCCAGCAGCATGATGTTCTCAGGCTGGAAAGAAGTCAGGAGAGCAAGAGGAGAAGGTTGAAGCCGTTCATCGCATCTCCCCTTGGCCGGGCTCCCTAAGGTTCCCCTGGTTCTAACTTGGAGGCTGTGAGCAGTTCCCAAGCCTCCTTCCCCTTCTCAATCATGCCCACATCATCCGTCCTTTCCAAGTGGCCAGCCTCGTGGGTTCTGCTTTGGGCCTGCACGTCAGGCTGGGCTCTTCCTGCCATGTCAGGTCTGGGGTACTCTCGGGATAGAGCTGGGTATTTTGCTACTGCCCCACAAAACAGCAGGAGCTCCAGTTTGGTTGCTCAGAACTGCACTGGCCCTGCCTTATGGACTGACAAAACACATCAGGAAGAGGGGAACACGCACAGGAGACACGATGCAAGCAGGACCAATTGGGCTTGGTTATTTCATGCATTTGCCTACAGCACGCTAGCTACTTCCGAGCTGCAGCTCAAACGATGCTGCTCACTTAGATTACACCAGAACTTGCTTGCGCTTTGCTGCCATCGCCGCCCTTCCTTCGTCCTAACAGCTTGACGGTGCTGCTTCTGCCCATGCCCTTCTGTGCTAAGCCCTGGGTCCTGCACCTGGGTTTGGGGATTTCTAGCTGTACTCGTAGGCATCTACCCCTCTGATCACCCGGGTCAAATTCTGACCTCAGATCTACATGGCAGCACTGGAGCCAGTGTGAATAAGAGCAGCCTCTGACCTGGACATTTGTCCCCTCTCCCCAGGCTTCAGACCACAAGGAGGGGCAGGAACCTGCTTTTGCATCTCAGTGGTAGAGCACCCCACATGTCCCGCTGCCCACAGCAACATGTCGTCTCACCTTGAGGTCAAAGTGGGCAATGCGCTTGGAGTGCAGGTAGTGGACCCCATCCAGGATCTGCTTGAGGAACTGCGTGGCCTCTTCCTCAGTGAGGGACTCCTTCTCGGCCAGGAAGTCGAAGAGCTCGCCACCCGAGACCAGCTCCAGGATCAGCACCACATCCGTCTTGTTCTCGAAGATGTCATGCAGCGTGATGATGTTGGGGTGCTGGATCTCCCGCAGGATGTCCACCTCCCGCTCGATCTCCTCCCGGCTCACGCCCCGCCGGCTGGACGATAGGCGCCGCTTCTTGATGAACTTGGCCGCGTACTCCAGATTCGTTTTCTTCTCCCGGCACTTGCGCACGATGGCGAACTGGCCGCTGCACAGGGAGAGGAGATGGGGTAAGTGCTGGCACCTGCAAGGCAGCATTGGGGCCTGCAGTGCGCCAGGGACAAGCCTTCTGCTTGTTCACATCCTTACAGAGGGTGCTGCAAGGCCTTGGCACCCTGCAGGGAACCACAGTGCCTCCATGCACTTCCACTTGAACAAGTGCCAAGCATCTCCCTTCCCTGCGCTCCACTTCAAATGTGGGCAGTATCTGGGGCACCAGAGACTCTTCAGCAGAGAAGGGAGAGGAAACACAGAGTCCCCTTCTTGGAGAACAGACACAGAGTATGTTCAGTGGGTGAATGGGCTTGGGAGCTCCCACAGCAGGATGGGCGTGGAGTCCAATCAGTTCAATAAATGCCCCAGTGGGATACAGCAAGGACATGAAGGTACTTAAACAAATTCCCAAGACCCCTACATCCTGCAGTCGTGCTTGGGACGAAGAAAGAAAACTCCTGCCTGGCTCTGCCGGATCCATTAGCTTCTTGGAACGGGACGCTGGCAGTATCCTCCAGCATGTGACGGGGGACTATCCTTTGTTCTGCCTTGAAACATATGAATCACCCACGTAGCAGGAAGTACATCATTGTACCGATGCAGCTACAACCCTCAGCTATGAGAGTGGCAACGAACGGCCGACACAACTGCAGTTGCTGGGCCAGTGGGGAGCCAGGCGGAGAGACAGAGCCTATAATCTGCGGCAATAACAATGGTCCCTTTTTATCTTAAAGCGTTAGAGATCAGAGGATCAAGAGAGCTCCTGAAAAAGCCCCAAAACAACCTTGGCTGCTGCCAGAGTCCCGACAGATATGATCTATTTGAGTGCGTGCCTGTGCACCAAACCCAGGCTATGATGCTACAGAGCAATACCCATGTGCCAGTGCTTTGAAGACGCTCAGTCAGGACACCCCCCGCCCTCCTACTGCACCGGGTCAGAACTGGCCCCGTCGTACCACTGCGGGGGGGACTGGGCCAAAGTCACTGAGACACAGGGGACAGCAGCAGGGGAAGAAATCAGAGCCCAGGACTCCTGCCCCAGGCCCTTTGGTTAAACCAGGTCTCACTCCCCAGCCTCACATGCTGCCTCCGCTCTCAACTCCCACCCTGCAGGTTTGCTGAGGCACGAGCCGAGGGAGGGAAGGCAGCTCCAGAGTCCCAAGAGCTCCACATTGAAGACACTCCCTCCATCAAGGAGGATCCAAGTGACCCCTCCCCACATCCTCCTCATTTTGCCTGGGAATCTGCAAGGATTGGTTATTTACATTTTTAAGCAGTGACAACACGGCACGTTTCATTTGGCAGGCACTTGCCTGGCCCAAGCTTTCCATATAAGGCTCCTGTTTCAATAGGAAACAGCCCGAGCTGATCAAATGCTAAAGGCTTCCCAAAACCAACAGCCTCTTACTTCCACCTCCCATCAGCAAAATCCAGCTGGACTAGCATGGGAAAGAGGGAAAAAAAAATCATGGAGCTGGTAAGTGCTAAGCCTCAAATGGATAGCTCCAAGGAAGGGCAGGAATAAGGAGGTCACCTTGTCCTCATCTCACCCGGCCTGGGCAGCGATGCAATTAAATATTTACAAGCCGTGGGAGCGATTACTGCAACACAGTAAGTGCCCAGGGTGCCCGCCACAGCAAGAGGCATCCAAGACCCTCAATTTAAGATGCTCACTCCCCTCTAAAAATACCAGACAGCCCCAAAGCACGGAGGAAGGTCCAACCATCTGCCTCTTTTCAAACAGCTTGCACCTCCCACACCTTCTCTTCGCTATCGCAGGCAGCAAACTGCCAGCTGCCTGAGAGAGAGAGAGAAGCAGACAGAGTAATTGGTACTGTTCCCTGATCAGGCGGAAGGGGCGGTGAACCAAGGAACCGTTTCCTCAAAGGGCCCAGGGCTCGGGCACCCCACCAGCCAGGCTGGAGAAGAGAAGGCCTCAGCCTGCTGCCCAGCCACGTTGAACCCCTGGAGTAGTAGCAGCAGCCTGCTCCAGGGGACCCTGGCAAGAGGATGCACCAAGGTCTTGGGACCAGGGTTTTGCCCTCTGGAAGAGCCGGGCCAGGGATGCGGCTCTTACCGCCAAAGCATGGTCTGGGCAACAGAACGCACCCACTCGGCGCGGTTCAGGGAAGCCAGTCGGACACACCGCCACCCGCTTCCCACAATGGGTCCTTTGCCATGCCAGGGCCATGATCCTTGCCTGCCTTTGTGGGGGCGATGGAAGGGCTGCTCCTAGGCAGATCCACCTCGCTGCCCCACCCCCTAAGGACACCGCCCCATTCTCCAAAGCCATCTCCCAATACCTAATGCTCCTTTGCTTTGCTAGCGAGCAGTACAGGGGACTACAGACAATCCAGAGACCATGAGACACTACCTAAGCAAAGGGCACCTCAGCCATGCGCAACAGGAGTTTGTTGCTCAAACCTCACCCTGGCCTCGCAGGCCAGTTTCGCATCTGGGTAGACTGCTCTGCTCCAGCTACAGGGCACCACCTTCTCTAGGTCAGGATGGGGCTGGAGACTTCTTAAAGGGACCCCCCGGCTCCCCAACCCTAAATGTGGGTCAGTAGTTTAGTTTTGTGGGAAAGCAGTTGCGAAAAACCAAAACAAGGCTAAGCTCATTAGAAATGCCTGCAATGACGGATTAGTCTGAAGTTGCAGCGGAGCTGCTTTCTGCCCAAGCCCATCTTCCCCTGCACGGGCTGGGGCCCTCAGGCTGCGAGGTCCACAGGGGAACATAAGGCGCTCGGGACCAAGACTCTGCCCTCCTGCGAGCTGCTCAGCACGTGGCACGAAGGCCCTCGCTGACCTCCGCACGCTGCTGCAGCAAACGGCAACTCCACGACTCAGCCTGGCAAGCCGGGGAGCGCTCCCTTGCAAGCTGCATCGCAGGATGTAGTCTCCATCCGAGATGGTGCAGATCCTGCCTCCAAGACGATGCAGCACATAACAGGACAGCGTTGCAGGGAGGCCTGGCTCCTTTCGAAAGGCAAAAATGATTCAGCACAAAATCTGCCGTCCCCAAACACGCCAAGTGCCTGAGACACAGAGGAAGCATGTTACAAGGCCACAAGCCTCTCGGGACCAGAGAAAACCAATGCCAAAGAGGGAAAGGACTGGAGCTACGCCGCAATAGGAGAGGGGCATGAATGTCAGGCTCTCACCAACCCTGGCCCCTAAAAGGGCAGCGAGCATCACAACCCGCCCCTGCGCATAGGCACTGCCACAACGCAGCCGCTCCGGAGCGAGTCGCTGCAGCGCGACAGCAGCACTGCACCACAGCGCAACGCAGCACCGGCGGGCAGCAGCACACGGGGCTGACCACGCGGCGAGGGAACGGGGTGCCGGCCCTCGCATCCCCCTGGGGCAGGCAAGGGCCAGCAGCCCGGCAGAGCCACCAGCCCGCTCCCGAGGCTTTCCTCTGCAGGGCCCAGAGCAGCCGTTTCTCAGTTCCTTGACGCCCGCCCCCAGTTGTCTTTCACCCGACGATCTTGCAAGGTCCCCAGCATCTAGGAGACCAGCGCCTCTTCCTCTGCAGTCGGCAGAGACCCAGCGCCGCTCTCCTGTTGCCGGAGGGCTGCCGGGGGCTCCCGGGAAGCGCTGGGTGCTGGCGCGGCAGCGTCCTGGCGCGCCCCTGCAAGGATCTCAGGGCCCTGGGGCTGAGAACCAGGGGGCCAAGGGACCCAGCACCTCCCCTGCCCGGCGCAGAGCCGCTGCCCCGGAGCCCCCCGGCCCGGGGACGCAGCACCCGCGGGCCGCGCTCACCTGCCCAGCTCCTCGCCCATATCATAGTGCTGCTCCACGTCCGCCTGCCGGAAGGTGGACATGGCCGGGCCGGGCCGGGCCGGGCCGGGGCGCCGGAAGCTCCACTTCCGCTCCGCAGCGCTGCGCC
>NW_017728905.1:140758-196060 GCF_001723895.1 Crocodylus porosus
TCACCGCCCGGCCTGACGTCACCTGCCTCCTCCCAACGCGGTTTCCGCGGTCCTAGTGCCCGTCGCGTTGGAAAACGTGCCAAGTGGCCCATAATGGTGCAGGCCACTCACTGCAACACTGGCGAGGCCGAGCCACGTCAAGGGAATCAAAAGACTAATTTGCAGTTTTCAGGGCTCCCCATTTCCTTCTGAGCTGCAGCTTGCAGGCCACGCTCCCTCCGTGTCCCCCGGAGCCACCCGGTCTCTATGCTGCGCCCCGCAGTCAATGTCCCCAAGAGAGGGACTGGTGCCCCGTTTGGGATCAGCCAGGAATTTAACCCCAGGGTCAGAGGGCTGCAGGCAAGGGTGGGGGTTGCCTAATTTAAGCAATCCGAGCAAGGTATTTGCAATGCTTCTGTTGCAACACCACCCATCACTACATCCACCCACCCGCTACATCGCTTTCTGGCCCGGAGGAGACCTAGCAATTAAACCATGGCCACCCACCTCTCTGGTTACTGAATGCCACCGCCAAAAAAACCCGACTTTGAACCCCAGCCTCCTGCAGAAGCAGCTGCTAGCTGCCCTGGGCCCCCTGCTTCACTGGTGGCTGCCTGGGTGTTAGGTCTGTGCGGTGTCAGGGTGCATGGTATCAGAGACTGATTCATCCCTTGAGCTCTATCGGACAGGGATGACCCTCCCTCCCGTAGGGGTTAGATCCATCATGGGATAGAGCCTATGAGTCACGCTGCAAGAGTGGGTTGCAAGAATATATGAAAGGGCGGAGTACAGGCTTTAAAAAAGGATTCACATGCTTTAAAAAGAATGGATCCTCCATTAAAGGAGAAAAAGAAAAAAGAAAAAAAAAAACACCCCACAGGAAACCAGGGCTTTTCCCTTGAAGGCTAGCAGAGCTCCAGGCTCTGAGGGGCTGCTGTGTCCCACGTACCCACCAGAGGGCTGGGGCAGCAGGTGGGGAGTGAGGGGCACTGGTTTGGGACTAGCCGACGATGTTTACAACTGGGTCCTGGTACAAAAGAGGTTGGGATGACCTCCAGCGTGCTCTTCCAGCCCCACTGCGCTTCCGATTCTATGAAACCGTCCAACGGCAAAGCACCGATATCATCTGCACAACCCACCATGGCTGGCTGCTTCAGTGACAGCAGCATTTGAGCAGAACAGTATTTATCTAACTACCAGAAGCCTTGATCCCCTGAACTGAGCCAAGTCTTAGTCATTAGAGCAGCCATTTTCCTGAAAATGACTGTCCTCTTTTCTCTCAGAAGCAACAGGCTGGCTTCCTTCCAAGGCACTTGCCTAATTTAAGCAATCCTATCAAGATATTTGCAATACTTCTGCTGCAATGCCACCCATACCTACATCCACCCACTCCATAAATTGCTTTCTATACTGGAGAACACAAAGCAATTGAATCACATCTACGCATCTCTCTGGTTACTGAGCAAGATCAGCAACAAAAAAATCCCACTTTGAATTCCAGCCTTCCCCCTCAGATTTCACTGAGGGCAACTCAAGGGCTTCAGTGGAAACCAGACATTTCAAATTCTTAACACTAGCCAGTAGCCTTCACGTTACATTTCCTATCTAGCAAGATGTGCAGCAGAGGGCATCATTAGCATAAGCTGGTAGCATACTTCACTTAAATGTGAGAGAAATGGGGATCTCAGACTTGGAACAAGTGGACATGAATCTGTAATTCAGTTAGAGAGATCTTGCACCTCAGGCCCTAATCTGCTTGTGCTCCTATCCTCACCCCCAAGAGATTAAGTGCGATTGCAACCCAACTGGACAAGTGAGTCCAAGTTAAAAAAATGCATTTAGGAACAGGCTCATCCCTGCCACCTAGCATGCATGAGTCCCATCAGTATGGAGGATGACATGGGTAGAGCGGGTAGCCTGCCTCCCCTTTGATTTAGGTCAATGCAAGGCCTTTGCTCCAGGAAGACTGGCTCATCTTACAGCATATATTTAGATAAGTTCACATATCAGAGGACTGGAGCACTGTAGGGCAGGACTCAGTAACTGGAAGTGGTGGTAGACAGAGCCCCTGGACTGCTCATGGCACACTGGGAATGCAAATCTTGACCACACAAGTCCCAGCCCATCTTACAACCACCGCAGCTGCTCTATCACAAGAATTACTTAAAGCCCACTTTATACAAACTCAGAAATCCAGTTTAGCATCTAGCTTTAAAAGCTGACCTTGTTAGACTGAGGTCAGTAGCTAGAGTAAGCCAACCTTGCACTGAAGCACAGTAGGAATATTTGCCATCTTAGTCCCATAATTACAAGGTCATTTTTAAATACTCTTTTCTAAAGAGATGGAGAGAACCAGCCTCAGGCCCACAGCTAAGCAGTTTCTAGCACAATCTGTGGCAGACTTCTCTACCAAAAATGTGCCTGCAGAGGCTAGTCTGACCTCTATGTCCTGGATTCTCCCTTCAATCTCTCAGATGACATCCCTAAACTAAAAGATAATAGGCCCAACTCATACCATTCACACTCTCTGGAGCAGTTACCAATAAAAGACAAGCAGGTAGAATCAAATTTTAAAAGTTCAGCAACTTTAAAGCTACTGAAGTGATACTGAGAGTCCATGCAAATATTCATCACCATATCAAATTTATTATTCCAGTGGCACTAATACACTTGTTGATGTTCATGATGACAATCACACTGCACAAGAGCTTCCTGCCTTCTAGTTTCTGCCCAACTAGACATTCCCTTCCATATCCCCCTCCCCTGAACAAACCCACTACAGGCCATTAACCCAAGCAAACCCCCTTAATGCACTTGTCCTGCTTGGCTTGCAATCTGTTGGCTCCAACCTCTCCAAGAGGATCACTCAATGCCCAAGTGCTACCCACCCCAACCCCAACCATACCACCGTTTGCCAAATAACCCCTGCAGGAAGGAAAACAGAGCTGCTTCCTTCATTGTGTCAAATAAATATGGAGCCAGGCAACTCTAGTTGCATCAAGTGGAAATGTTTTAAGTTACAATGGCACCGAGTGGGACCCCAATGCATCATGTTCAACACAGAAACCTATAAGGCTGAATATTAATGAGGTTTTTTTTCCTCCCCTTTTGAAAGTCTCAAATTGCTATGAAACCAATTAGGTGTTAATGCAAAAAGATGGTCACTGCAGTCTACCATTTGCCTGCTGCATTGATGTTACACTAGTTAGGTTTATTCAGAGTCCAACAATAGTGACTTTGAGCTGATGTTGGTGGGGAATCTTTTACAATTTGTCCAGGAAGTTGTCCAGTGCTGGGATGCCTTCTTTCAGCCCTTTGCGTTTGCGGGTCTCAGCTACAACTTGGCAGGGACGGCTGGTGCTGTCGAATGGGTCCCCAGGCAGGATCTGCCAATGGTCGAACACGCACTGAGGGAAGGCCTGACCACCTGTGTTGGATCTCAAGTCAGCTGTGAAGCCTATGGAGGAAAAAGGATGGGTAGGTGTTTAGACAATGGCATTCAAGTGTCTAGGATGGAATAGGATGGCTAGAGGTTTACTCAAGCTTATCCCTCAAGGACACCTTGAGCTTGGGCTTCTGGAGCTCTGTTCCTCCACACTTACCAAAAGACTCATTGACAGGCAGGTAGGCCTTGACAACAAACATGGGAGTACCAGCCACCTGGGACTCCTCAAAGACATGGCCACGCTTCCTGTTCAGGACACCATAGATGCCACCAACTACTTGCTCTGGGCACTGGAATAGCGAAAGAAAAAAGACGACATGGGTTACAGAACTGCCAGTTCCTGCTTTCACCTCTCAATACCTTTGAACTTAAGCCCGACTCCTCCATAACTACAGCCAAGCAGAGTCCACATACCTGGATTTCTACAAGATAGATGGGCTCCATGAGTCTTGGCTGTGCAGTAAGCACACAGGCATAGAGGCACCTCCTGGCAGTAGGGATTATCTGCCCACCACCACGGTGGATGGCATCAGCATGCAGGGTCACATCATGCACATCAAAGCGAATTCCACGCATGTTCTCCTCACACAGAGCTCCCTGGAAGAACACAGCAGAAGCATCAGTAAACAGCTCAAAGTTATGCCTCTCTGTAGCTCCCATCGCATATGCCATCACAAGCAAGCAGGTCCTAGAGGAAGACACCTCTAGACAAGTACTTTAACCAGGACTTTAACCAGATCAAATCACCAATGGCTTAGAGATGGTCATGTTCTGGCCAGGCACTCAGCGAGCATGTGTTCCAGACCAAGACAGTATAAAAGTTTATTATTGTTGGTATGGCAGGCCGACATCCTCAGAGATTTAAAAAAGGCAAGTTTTAGCAGGTGCTAGTTGGCATTCAATGGCACTGCAATCCAACTAGAATCTGCACTAGCATACAGCCAACTCCTACCTTAGATTTGTGGGACAGCAACTGGCACTTGCCTATTGCTTACCTCTTTAGTTGCCCACTGGAAGCCAGCCACAACACTGTCCTTGATTTCGTTCAGGTACTGCACTCCCTTGGTGATGTCAGTCAGGATGTTGGGGCCAGTGCCATCAGGACCAAAGCACCAGATTTTACGGGCTTCACTAACATCCCACTCATACTTCTCAGCTAAGTAGCGAGCACGCTGCTTCAACTCCTGGCGGGCAGCCACATCACCTTTGTCAATGTCCTCAGCCAAACCGTCTGGGAAGGGGCGGGCCTTCATGTACAGCCGGTTGTGTTTGTTGGGGGACTTGGAAAGGCACATCACATTGGATTCCTCGCTGACCGTCTCACGGTAAGACACCACAGGGTCAGATTTCTGCACAAGAAATCAGACAGACAGTGCATCTCCAGAGGTTAAGTCAGTAGCCACGTCATGGCCATTATACTTTCAAGTGCTCAATATCCAGCTAAAGGTTTGCTTGCCACTAAAATCAAGCCTGGTAATGACCAATATTCAACTAGTTTACTGGCTAAAGCTTTAAACAGCCATCTTTTTTCTAGGACGGTTTCACACCACCCACTTGGTAAAATGGGAATGATGCCCAGAATCTCCCAAGTCACATGAAGGCAGGGTTAAGATATCAATGGTGAACTAGAGCTAGTCAAGCCTGTACTCAAATCAACTTGTCCTATAGCCAAGGCGTAAAGGAGCTGTAGTATTCTTCATACAGCTGCCACTTCCTAGATTTTGCTTGCACGCCTAGCTATTGTGAAGAGAGCTACATAGGCAGGCAGTCCTGTGTTTCCACCCATCTAGAAGCTTACAGGCTAAATAGATCTGCAGCTACTTCATTCAAGAAGTTCAGTTCTTTCAGGCTTTTAGAGGATGACAGAATGCAGAGATTTACCTTAATTGGAATGCATGCATGGTCCTCTTCCAGATCCTTCAGGCAGATCTCCAAATGCAGCTCCCCTGCACCAGCTATGATGTGCTCGCCAGACTCCTCAATGATGCACTGAAAGCAAAAACCAATCAATTATACAGATGGAAGAACATCCTACTAGATTACCACCCCATCTCCTGCACCACTCACTTATATTTCAGATATTGCTAGCTGAAAGCTCACAGGCAGCAAGTGGTCCTTTAAAACTAATCTAACTGCAAGAAGCAGTTGGCTAGTGAGGCATGTCAACATTTTATTTGCCAAGTTAACAGCATTTAAAATTTATGACCAGCAAGCTCCAAGATGCCAATAAAGTGCCATGGGGGACCTTGGGCATGCTGCATCACAAAGAGGGGAGTCACCATAGCATATGCTAAAAGGAGTTGCACCTGGGTATAAAAGTCTCAGCTTTAATCTCCAGGAATCCTTCCACACCTCTACAGGCTACAGATTTCAGCTGTGTTCAACTTTGTTCTGGCAGACTTGCACCGAAAGAAGGATGGCAGTTCCCCCTCAAAACTACATGCAGGTGACTCCCAACCCCTACTGGTTCTACAATATGCTGCAAGTTTTGGCTCTCATTTCTACTATAGTCAGTTATCATGCCTCCAGGCCCAAAGAGAGCACACTGGTCCTTTTTTAGGACAGGGAGTTGGGAGAAACACTTGAGTGGCCACTTGAACTCTGCCTGGCAACTGGTATTTCAAGGGATGTTTCAGACACTTACTTGCACCATAGGGTCAGACTTGGCCAAACGTTTCAGCCCTTCTACTAGCTTGGGCAGGTCAGCTGGGTTCTTTGCTTCAACAGCCACACGCACCACAGGACTGACACTGAACTTCATCACTCTCATGTTGTGAGCATGCTCAAAGGTGGTGATTGTTCCAGTCTTCACCAGGAACTGGTCAACACCGACCAGACCAACAATATTACCACAAGGCACATCCTCAATGGGTTCAACGTAGCGGCCCATCATCAGAATGGTCCTGCATTACAAGCAGCAATGAGTAATGCCACAGGGAGAGGGTTGTTTTTGTTTTTTAAAAATGGGAGCTCTCCTGTGGAATGGGGAGAGGTGGATCCAGCTCAGCAGTAACAAAGCTATAAAAAGCTAAGCACCTGGGCTTGACTCATCTAGACAAGTTGGGAGGTGGGCAGATAGTTGAATGTTGCCTTTCACTCTCTCTCTCTCTCAGGTAATGAAAGGCACCTCTCACAATGCTAGAACTGCAGGAGTGAGCATTTCATCCTTTAGCAGAGTAGTGTTATTATAGTTCTATAGTTAGTTTCCAAAAAACAAGCCATGCACACCAGCTGTGCCTAAGTCTGGCTGGTACTGACCTTTGGATTGGCTTCAAGTACAGGTCTTCCTTCTTGCCAGGTGTATAGTTTGGTCCCATGATTCTGACTTTCAAGCCAGTAGAGACGAGACCAGAGAAGACACGCCCAAAAGCATAGAAGCGGCCCTTGTCAGAGGTTGGCACCATTTTAGAGATGTACATCATCAAGGGGCCTTTGGGGTCACAGTTCTTAATACCTGGGAAATGGAGGCAGACAGTGTTAAACTGTTTGCCAAAGCAAAAGAACACTAAAAAACACTAGGGTGAATGATCGGGTCCTGTATTCTGAGACATGGGCACTACACAGGCTAATCTCCACATTGTTGGTTAGCCCAGCTGGCAAGGAAGAGAGAAACTGTGCATCAAGCAAATCACACATTAAAAGTCTAGGCTGAGGTTATCCAGATGGTAACCACCCTGTCTGCTCAGGCTAACCCAAGTACTCAGGAGCAAGAGCTACTAACAAGCTTATCAGATCCACACTGGCAATGCTGCAGATGTAGGAATCTACAGCTTTAGTCCTGCTGCACTGCAGCAACACAGAAGTAGCTCAAGATTAGAGAGCAGGGGTAGCCAAGCAGTGGCACAGGTGCCACACCTGGGAGGCACATGGCAGGCTGAGGAGAGGGCAGGCAGCACAAGGGCACATACAGCAGGGAGCAAAATAGTGCAGCAGATCAGGTGGGAATCAGGAAAGGGAGTGGCACTCAGGGAAGTGCCACCTACTGGCCTTGTATCATCTGCCAGAATGGTTGGGACCCACTGTTGAAGATCTCCAATGCATTTGAGCAACAAAGTGATACAGTTCATCATACCCATGGCAGCCTCGTCGTCAGGGGGTCCCTCGTATAGCAGCTCGCAGCGGTATTTCTGAGCTGTAACAGGAGATGGGAGGTGAATGGTGATCATCTGCAGCAGAGCTTCTCCAGCAGGTAGCCAGCGCCTCATCACAGCCTGATGAAACAGAGTTCAAAGCCCCAGTAAGTCCATGTATACCCCCCTCCCCTTACCCCACAATAGCTTCTCATGACAGTTTAAGCAGTCCTTCCAAGCTGGAGTATTGTCACAGTGTAGTAAGATTAAATGAACAAAATGTTATGACCAAGCTAACTGCCAGGCCCTGTTTGAGGCCTCAGATCAGTTCTTACCTTCAGCAGGGGTTTGCCCTCCTTGTCCTTATCCTCACTATCCAGCTTGATGTCTAGTTTCTCAATCAGTTTAGCTGTCTCCTCTTTCTTGAAGTTCATGATTGCATCAAAAACCTAAAAGCAAGAGAGTTTAAAGTTAGGAGGGAATACATCAAGTAACCCAGTCTACAGACAAAGCAGCTCAAGGCCGCTTTCAGGCAAGCCAGGAAGCGGCAACTGAATTGCATTCATAGCAACACTGGTATCCATCAGTTACAAGGCAATTTAAAAATCAGACAGATCCACTTTTGGAAAGGAGGAACTCGCAGCCGCTGCTGCTGCTGCACAGGGGAGCCGAGCTTGTGTCAGATATGCAATTTCTTCAAACTAACAAGTCAGGTCAAAGTGAAGAAATTTTTCATCATCACGCACACACTTGCTGTCTCTGGAGAACAGAGGCACAGTGCACCCCCACTGTTATGGGAGGCTGGGCCCAAAAGGTAGGTACCTTGAAGATGGGGTCTAGGATCAGTTGGCAGAAAGTTCTGGGCAGTTTCTTTCCATCAGGGCTGGTGGCAGATTTGCTGAACTTGCCAGTAGCAGGATCAAAATATCTAGGGGGGGGGGAGGGAGAAAAAAAAAAAAAAAAGAGGTCAAATCGGAAGGTTAGGGTGGTGCACATTTGCCTACTAGCATTGCAGTCTGCTCGTCTCAGGATTAAAGTTCACCAAGCCAAGGTCCTGCTCAGAGAAAAATGCCAAGTCTTCCAATATGGGGGATGCATTTCTCCATTGGTCACTTACTTGCAGGAGGCCGATGGATCTGACTATACCCACTATATTCAACTTCTAACATGGGTCTGCTTGGGATTTGATTGGAAGCCATTCATAGCACCAAGAGCCCACATGAGATGTCTTACACCACCCTGCCACCATCAGGAGTAGCATCCAAAGGCCTGAAATTTAATACTTTGTTATTCTCAGCCCATAGGTTCAAGCCTCACTCCTCCAAAGAACAGAACAGAGCAGGCTAGTGTGCATTATGGAGTCAGTGTCCCAACAAAGTGTTTCAAGCTGTAGTCATTTCTCTTGCTTAAGTAGTACTAGATTGAAGAGAAGCAAGCTTGAAACCCCTCAAAAGCACTGTCAAGACCAGGACTTGAGGTGACTCACCTGTCTCCCCACAGCTTCTTCATCATATCCTCTACTTTCTTGGCACGGTCAGCAGGATTCAATTGAGCATCACCCTTTGCAGCAAACTTTGCAACATACATCTCAGCAAACTGTTTCAAGGTGAAAGCCCAGCCATGCAGGCCAGAACCAAAGCCAACAGTACCTAGCACTGGATCAATCTGGAAGATAAGGTCAAGAGACAGTGAGGAACTGACAGAATTTAAACACAAGTTATGCATATGCCAAGGGTGTCCTAACTATGAGAAATCTGATGTTAAACCTTAACTGGTAAGGCATGGCAGCCAGGGAGACTTCGTTTGTCTGAACATATGACTTCTGTAAGCGTAGCTTTTCAGAGCTAGAGGACATGCAAGCCCCTGCAGTTTTGGCTTCCAAGCTACAATATGCCAAGTAACTCAATTTCAGTTGTAAAGGAAAAAAAGAGATCAAACCCCAGGGACATTAATTATACAGACTTGCCAGATATGAGTGCAGAGACAGACTTTGCTAGCAGCTACCAGGTCCAATTACCTGTCAAGCGGTATTTGAGGCCCAGATTATGAGGTTCTGGCAGCCCAGAAGACCAGCTCCTACATGAATGCCTGCTGGTTTTCCAATTCATGTAACTAGTTCTTGCTGTACTAAAAGAATTTTATTGATCAAGTCACTCTTCAGGGTCTGTTCTAGATGCCTGAACTGTAAATAGAAACTCTTTCCTACAGGAATAGAAAGGGATCAGAAATACAGTATTTAAATCAAACTGACACCTTTGCTTCAGAAGCATGTTAAGTCATTTCATCCATCTCTGTAGGCCACATGTGGTGTAGGACCAGTCCACAGGCTGGATCAGGGCCATGAACCCCCTTTCTCTATATCTGTCCCCACACATACCTAATCTGACCGGCACTCCAGCCAGTCTGGAACCTGCACTGTGCACAGCATGGATCAGACACCGATGCCACAGGCAGCAGTCTGGCTAGAGTGGCTGCCATACTGCGCAAAGTTGCCACCCTGGCAGCTTTGGAACTGAGCAACACATACAGAGTGGCTGAAGTGGGCATACGTGGTACCCGCTCTACGACAAGTTACCAGCCAAGATGGAGATGTTGTAGTAATGTCTACTGTAAACTGGAGTTCTCTGTGCTAAAAGAGACTTCCAAACAGATACTGCTCCTCCTTTCCAAGACGAGGAAGCACTGCTAATAGGCTCTTATTAAGACCCAAGGGTAACTTTAGGATAGAGCTCACTCTAAATACAGGCCTCAAGGCTTGTTCCTTACCATGATGTTTCCCATGGGGCCACTTTCTCCTTCTCCGTACGTGGAGATGATGACATTGACATTCTCCACGATACGCTGAAATGTCTGGTACAGTTCCTCTGGATCCAACTGCAGCTCCAGCAAGGCTCGGTCCATCTTGTTCATCATCAGGACAGGCTTGATCCTCTCAGCAATGGCCTGACGTAGCACAGTCTCTGTTTGTACGCACACACCTGGGAGAGGACGACTAGGTGACTCCTGCTGCAGGGCTAACATTCAAGCCACTACATGATCACCAAGACTAGTAGTGTTAAGTCTTACCAGACACACAGTCTACTACAACCAGAGCACCATCAGTGACACGGAGAGCAGCAGTAACCTCTGAAGAGAAGTCCACATGCCCCGGAGAGTCAATCAAGTTAATCAGGAAACCAGAACCATCTTTGCTCTGCTTGATGAAGGCCAAGTCATTCTCAGACAGCTCATAGAAGAGAGAGATAGCTCTGAAAATAAGATACATAAAAAGGGCAGCAAGATTAGAAAGATCATCTTTACATGAGCCATCTGTTCTCAGTCTAGGAGAGGTAGTGCCAGTAGAAGCACCTACTTATCTTCCCAGGAGCAGATGTGCTTATTCTCATTTAACTATGTTTGTAGCATCCTTTGGTGTGAAAAAGGTGCTCAGTTTTAATAGACATTGCTGCTGGCAGAGACGTTTAGCTGCCTCAGCTGGAAATGCTCAAGAACTAACAACTGACTATCAAAAGAGCTGTATTAAACCATCATTTCTGACCATTCCAATTAACACCATCATACGACTGCAACTCATATTTACATGGGAAGCATTTCATTTATTGTTGGCAGCACTCAGGTTTCAGCACAGACAAGTCAGTATTTGTATCTTAACACCTGTAAAAATACACTCCCAGTACTCTGAATGACAAGGAAATAAACTTCTGAAGCTACAGAACAGTTTGGCTTTGTAGTTTCTTCTTCCAATCTCACATCAGAAGCAAGACTAGAACTCTGAGGTCCCTGGGTTTCGGTCCTGAAGTCAGACCATCGCAGATACGCATCCGAACATCAAGATGCTTGAAGGAAAACAACTTACGTGGATTTGATAGTGATGCACCTTTCCTGCTCATCTTTTCTCGTGTCAGTGAAGCGGGTCTCACCAGCACGGGCTGAGGCAATGATACCAGCTTTGCATACCAGAGAGTCAGTCAAGGTGGATTTGCCGTGATCTACGTGGGCGATCACAGACATGTTTCTGATGTTGGCCTTTTTGTCCATGATGGCCCGGATCTGGTCTACTGTAAAGTTCACCTAAGAAAAACATAGCACATAACAGATTTAGTTCTTCCAGAAACTCCAACCAGCCCCGCCAATACACAGCAGGGCCAAGCCAAGTCCTGCTGACATCCATTCCAGTTGCTTAGCAGACATCACAAGGCTGCTCAGAGAAAACTGCAGCAGAAAGCCTACAACAAAAGAAACCTCGCTCTCTCAGCACCTTAACAGGGCTTCCACAAGAATGTTCCCAGGGGTATTATAATGTCTAAACGGAGGGGAGCTAGTTGTTTTCCTTCAAGAAGAGCCTACATGCAAGCACAGCAGCTTCTTATGGCCATGAAACAACCCAGTCATTTCACCCCATCCCCACTGAGGGGCCAGGTGCTCCCCCAGGACACCTGCCATGCCAGCTCCCTCAGATTTTCCCACAGAGGTAACCAAGTATTGCCGCTACTGCAGAGTTACATAAGACTGCCGCCTCACTGCAGGAAAAAATATACGTCCCATGCTGCAATACCTCCTCTGACCAGAGAGGAGGGAGGTTAAAATACATCCTAGCCTCCCCACGCCCTGCCACATCATTCTTCCAGCAAAAAGAAAAGCCCCAAGCGCCTGGATCAAGGGACGGGGGGCAACTTCCCAGCCCCACAGCCAGCACCCAGATGGGGAGGGGCAGCGGCAGCAGACCCCTGTACCTGGAAGAGGGGAGTCAGAGCCACGAAGCAGCTTCATGCTGCCGGGCAGAGGGGCCAGGAGGGCCCCAACCCTGCCCAGCGCCACACTCAGGGGGCACAGGTGTACACTGTGGTGGGGGGGGGCAGGGAAGAGGCCTTTGCCCCCCCACACACACACCTATCCCCTCTTCCTGATTGCCCTCCCCTACACCTGCCCCCCCGACTTCCCTCCACCTGACCCCCCCACCCCGCCCGCAGGCCGCTCCCCCCGCCGCTGTGAGCCCAGACGCGGCCATATCCCCCAGGCTGGGCGGCTCAGGGCCCCCCAGCGCCCCCCAGCCCCCGCGGGGGCGCGGACGCCTCACCATGGCGGCGGATGGCGGTGGATTCCCCGAGGTCGGAGAAGAGGAGGGGACCGGTAATGGCGGCGGCTGCGGCCCTGTCTCGCTGGTAGGGACAGAGCGGGCGGAAGAGGACGCTGACGTCAACCTCGCGCCTCTTATAGGCCGGAGCCGGCCCGGGGGCGGGGAAAGCGGGTAACCGGGGAGGCGGCGGGCGCATGCGTGAGAGGCCGCTCTAGCTCCAGCCTCGGGGGAGCTTTATGATCCGGAAGGGCTGGTTTCGGCTCGCTAGGACCACGTGGCTGTTTCAGGCGGTGCCGTGTGGCAGCCCAGCTTCGAGCCTGAGCCTGCAGCTGGTAGGCGAGCAAGGAAGCCAGGAAAAACCCGGAGTCTGCGGAACTGCGCTGAGTAATTTACGAGCCCTTGCGGCGGTAGCCTGATTCTCTGTTCGAAACTGGTGTGATCCTGAACAGACACGACTCAGCATCTGACTGCATCTTCCTCGGTAGCACCTTTGTGGGGTGGATGTTGTCGGGGTGGTGTGAGACGTGCTAGCAAAGCTGCTGCGCTTCACGAAAAGCCGAGAGATCAAGAACAGCGCGACCAAACCTGGATCTTGGCAGATAAGGTTCTGGAGGTTGATGCGATCTCTTATGAGACGAGCTAAGTAGTTGGAAAAAATGTTCTTTGCAAGCTTTTGGACACAAATGCCCTTCTTCAGGCAGAGGGAGAGTTGCATAGGTAAAGGAGTGATAAGGAGATTCCCCAGTAGCTGCCTTGGGGAAGGGCAAACCAGCCCCACTGTAGGGGGGGGCCCAAAATTTTGCAACCAATGTTTTTTGGGGGGGGTGAAGTCTTTGCAAGGAAGTGCCTCTATTTGCATTTTAACACTTGACAAATTCTCCCAAGTAATATTTAAAAAATCCATGATACAACTGTGGTGGATTAACATTTACCTGAGTACCTCTAAGGGGCCCTAAATTACTCTTACCCAGGCCCTCAACAACCTGAAGGCCACCACTGCTCTCCCTGTGCTCCCCCAAAGAAGGGTGCCTGTACTCAAAAGCTTGCATAGAACAATTTTCCCAACTATTCCTTTAATGTAATAAAAGATACTACATTTACCCAAACAACTTTATCTGCCTACACCCTTAGACAAACCGGTCTACAACCAATGCCCCTGAGTCCTGAATCTTGGCATTCACTAGACAACCCTCAACTGGGAGGGGACAAGTGATGATCACTCCTTTAACACGCAATAAAAATGAATTCCTTCTTTGCAAAGTGGTGTTTATCTCCCTAGGATGCGCTTAGCCAGGATGATGGGATTTGACCTTAGGACTTTGCTGCCCTACAGGTGAATCACTTTTAAAGCAACCTGTAGGTGTAATGAATGAGTTGTAAGTAAGGTCAGCTGCTTCCCTTGCTATGGGCAGTGTAGCACTGATTTTGCTAGAAAAAACTGGGCCTTAAGGAATGTTTTCTCAGTGTCTAAAAACAAGCTAAGATTAAGCTGTGTACTTAGATTGTTTCTGACAGTAGCTAAATAAAATGTTTATTCTTTGTAGTTATTTTATTTATCATATACAAGTGGATATATTTGCTTTTAAAGCTACAGGTAACACCCCCCCCCTTCTTCCTAAGATTCTTCTCTTTTTTTTTTTTTCTCTATTTCTAAATTGTTCTCTTTGAGTTTGGATACAGGTTATTTTACTGGGTTACGACACTAAGTACAAGGAAAGTCATGAGATCTGAATAAATTTTCAGACTGCATTGTAATCTCAGGTGAGTCATCCCAGTTCTGGACTCTGAACTGTATAAACTAGTTCTGCCTTTGACCTTGATCCTGCCATTGAGCTCTGTATGGATGGCCTCTGGCACCCATGTACAGCCCCAGTAGAGCTACTGAGTCCTATACGAGCACTGGGTTACACTTGCACTTTGTTTATTGCAGAATCAGGTCTTGGGCCTTTCAGCCACTCTAGTTTTACTGTTAGAAGCTCAATGCAAGTAGTGTGTTAACAAGGAAAAAAAAAATGAAGCACATACTATTTTAGAAGCACTAAACCATAAACCACAGCATTAACATGGTTTGCTGGAAAATTGGGCATGGTTCTAATATTCCTCTTGCCAGCAAGCATATTGGAGCCCTCGCTGTGAAGCCAATGTGAACAGCAACAGGCACCAAGGTCACAAAACCAAGCCCTGGCTTAGTCTGTTCCTTCTCTGTAAATCAAAGGACCCCCCTCTAATAGATATAGACATTTCACTGTTTTGTTGGCATCTTTAAACATAACTGCAGGTTGCTTCAACTTTGCAGGTTAAACATGATACTCCCTGATGCTGTAGCACCAGCTCCAGCTGCTGCCAGATGTTCACTGTTAAACAGAAGCTGGAATAATTCACTGATCTATTATTTATCTCTGCATATTTGGCAGGGGGAGGAAGCAGAAAGAGCCTCTTGATTTTTTTTCCTCCCAGGTTCATGTCTTTGCCGGTGTGTTGTTGTCTCGGTGACGTCTACATTTCTAACCAATAATAAACTACCGGGGGGAGGAGGAAGTGCCTTGGCTAGGGTGGATAATGAGAAGGGGAAGGGAAAGGGAGTTGCAAATGTCTGCAGGGAGGCCTGGCTGCGCATGAGCTAGCAGGGGTGGAGAGGGCAGCAGCTACACCTGTAGGAAGGGAGGTTTTGTTGCAAGTCCAGAGCTCCCAGAGGTGCAGCTTTTGGCCTGCTGATGCCTTCACTTGCCTGCCAAGAGCGGGGAGAGCAGAGCGGCTCCGCTGTGCTGCATAAATCATGCTCTAAGGAGAATTATTTTTAGAGCCTGCACTAAAGCCGGGTTCCTGGCTCTGTTGCTCAGTCAAGCTCATCCGTTCTTCTGGCTTCATCTTCCCTCAGCTTGTGGGGGAGAGCTTCACAAGCAGAGCAACTGGGAAGATTATAAAATGTCTCCTTGAAATGCCTGCTGCTAAAAACCTCCTCAACCACAGATGGGAATTGCCTTGAAATGACCCCGGAGGGCTGTAGCTGTCTAGCTGGATAGGGCTGGGAATGTGGAAGAGAAGCAGTGATCAAATTAAGCAAAGCATCCAGTAATCTCCCTCCCCTGGCTTTCTCTAGCTCTCTGGGTGGGGTGTTCAGGCTTTGTTTCCAGGTGCTGACTAGTCCAATCTCTACTGCTGTGAATCAGAGGCTTGTGGAGATAACTGAATCACACTGCACTCAAGCTAGTCCTGCTTTTGGGTCCTTTCAGTAGAGCCAAACCTAGCAGGATCTATCTGCACGCTGCAGCCTGCTAGTGCCCCCCTGAATGAGGAAACCTATCCAGAAAAACCATTATGCAGTTAGCTATGGGGCAATGATATCTTCAGGACCTTTGGACACCCCAGAAGCATAGGCTAGGAGCACAGTAACAGAAAGGACAGGGAGGAGGTGGTTAGGGTTAGATGAGTGGAAGAACTGAGAGGAGAGGAGCAAAGCATGACTCAAAGTCCTCTGGAGTGTGGACCATCAAGATCCCAAGGACAGTAGGAGGGGGGTTCTGTGAAGTCAGGGACAATATGCTGTCATTTATAATGTGTCTGTATTGGGCTGCTTCTGCTCGACATGCCTACGGAGTTGTGCCAGTCAGCAGGAGCAAAGTATGCCCCAGGAAGCTAGCTCAGAAGAGATTCGAGTTGCTGACAAAATATCTAATTTTGTCTACATGTGCCTTCTGCTAGCTGTTGTGTGGTGGCGGAAGTCTTCTTTCAGCGGGGAGGCAGGGTTCTGCCTCTATGAGAAGGAAGGTGCACCAGAGTTCAGCCAGCAAAACCCCATGGTATAAGTCAGGCCTTAGCTGCATGCCCAGGTTGGCTAAAAGGAAACTCAAAGATCACAGGACCAAGGCAGGCTCCTTTGAAGATGCACAGTAGCCCAGCACGAAGCCCAGTTGAATCAGGTGAACGCAAAAGGAATCGCTCCTTTCCAGGCAAAGGATTTTCTACTCATTCAGGTCAGAACAGAAGATGTGCCATGCATGCCATTCTGCAATTATTTCCTCAATGCCTTGTTCTCTCTTGAAACACCTTTGGGTAAAAATCAAAGCATGGCTCGTTAAACACATTATCTACTGCAGGGGTGGCTGGCCTGTGGCATGCATATCACATGTGGCAAGGACAGCCAATGTGTTTGGCACACAAGCAGTGGTTGATTAAAGGGGCACTACCTCATACTTTCGCCTTCATTTGTGGCATGCTTGCCAAGAAGTTTGGCCAGTCTGATGATCAGCCTACCTTTCTTTCCCTCCAAAAGAACCATAAAAATGGCTCTTGATTTATTCACAGTCAACCTATTTTCAGGCCCCCAACAGTCTTGACTTCATCCCTGCAGTATTTTTGTACATGCAAGAAAAATCTACAAATCAGAAAAGTTTGCAGTGTAAGTTGTAGGTTAGTATTTTTAGGGCATTAACCCACTGGGTCCTTTCCTTGGTCGGTTGACTCTTATGTGGGATTTTTGTAAAGACAATAGGACTTCAAGGTCTTTATCTGTCCTTATCAGCTTAAATTTGGAGGGTGGGGAAGGAGAGCTGTTTTTCCTCAAAAAGAACCTGAAAATGGGTGTCAGCTTATATATAGTGTCAACTTATAATCAGCACAATATGGTACCTTTTTCATTAATCCTAAATACCGTCTCAAACCAGTGGATTAGATTCCCTTCTCACATGTGCTGACATGAAACAGGAGGGACTTCACTGAAGTCAGTGGAATTACAGCAATGTCAGCTATGAGAGTGGAAATTAGACCTGTTGTTATATGGAGGTTCCCTAAGCCCCAGTGCTGCAGGACAGTCTTATTTGCCCCAGTTTCACAGATGGGGAAATGTAGGGGGTGATGAAATCATTTGCCCACGTCATAAGTTAGTGGCAGAATCACGTGTTCGGCCTCGGCCTCTATTTTTGTTTATTTAGTATGCATAGCCTAATGGGAGAGAGACTGTTTTTTCTACCCTCTAATCTAGTGATTCTCAACTGGAGTTCCATGGGGTGCCATGAGATCCTTTCAAGGGTGCTATGGGGTGCTACGCAGTATTAGCACTGTTCATTTTACAAACATGATTTACAAGATAAACAAATTGAAATCCAATTTTGTGGCCTTTTGAGTTCTTTGCAATGGAAAAAAAACCCTGCTCTGCTATTTTTCTGTAGTTAAAAAAACAGTGAAAACTAAGAGCTGGCATTTTCTGATGGTGCCTCTAGTCTATCCAGGGGTACCCCAAGTGTAAAAAGGTTGAGAACTACTACTCTAACCTCAACACACAACATAGAAAGTTTGGACGCAACAAAGTCACTTTGCTCTACAACCACCGTGCCCTCAGCAAAATCCACCACTGAATTCATGACACCTCCACCCCCAGCTCACTTTAAATACAGCTGTTTGCAGTCGTATCAAATACAGCTGTTTGCAGTTTCTATGGGTGTGAAAGGGGCAATGTTGCTCTCACTGTGGCTCCAAGGGAGTTACACCAAGGATTGCTTGGGCTCAGAGTGTCTGTCTGGGGGTGTACATTCTCCCTGTGGCAGGATGAGTTATCAGCTGGTAGAGTTGCTAAGGTAACTGTTTGAATTTTTAGCACAAAGGCTGGGTTTTGCCAGCGTTTAAATTAAGGATGATTGGCCTGGTTAACACATTGGCCTGTCAGGGGAGTTGTCTTATTGTATTTTGTTTGATTAATATGTGTTGCTATTGCCAACAGGAGGAAGGCTCCTGGAAATCTGTCTTCCCCAGCAGCAGTGGGATGGGGGGCTATTCTTTCAGTCACTGGTGTAAAACCTTTGCAAGAGGAAAACTGGGCCCCTAGTAGTCAGATCTGCAACTCTGCTGTAAATAAAACTTCCAGGGACTTCAATGGAAGTGTGGTCCGTGCAGGGTCTGGAGCACCAGGTGTTCCTAGCAGGGGCACTGTGCTGCAGTGGAAGCAACACGCTGAGCCAGGCTGCCTGAAGCTTGCGCAGAAGATGCACATTCTCAGCATGCCACAAACCCCAGCCCTAGGGCTTCTCTTGCAGCGGAAAGGGGGATCAGATGAGTAACTCTCCTCATACAGACTCTGCAGCCCTCCTCCTCTCGCCCTGTGATCAAACACCTGCGTTCCACCTGCATAACAGAGAGCAGAGGGCAGTTTAAGTCCCTCTCTTTTCCCTCCTCCTCCAGCTAGATCACAGATGCAAGAACTGACTCCCCCATGGTGACTTTGTGAACTTGCAACATGGTCTGAAGTCCCTTTCAAACGCTTGTTCACTTACTACCATTGACCCTCTCTGCTTATCTGGGGGAGGCCTGCCTGCCAGAGTGCTGAGCTCCTTGCAATTTCCAGATGAGACCCACTACCATTCACATGCCCAGGGGACCAACAAGATTTCCAAGAGCAGGTCAAAGATCCCAAGCACTTTGCAAAATCTGCCCTTGGAGCATATAAGCAACACAGAGCCATAGAGAGATGCCCAAGCCAGCTCAAGAACCAGAAGCAGGACAGCTTCATTAGCATCGAGCTCACCACAGACTAATGTACTCTGCTGAGACGTGAATTAGTCTGCATGTAATGCTGTGCTAATGCAGCTATTTCCAGTACCCAAACTGTTAACTGATACGGAAAGTTAGGCAAGCATGAGGCTGGGATGATTTAAACAGGGATGATCCTGCCTTGAGAAGCAGGTTGGACTAGGTGACCTCCTGTGGTTCCTTCCAGCCCTATTCTTTAATGATAACTACAGACATCTACAGACAAAGTACTGGGCCAGGCCTTGGGAGACCCAGAGTTGATTCCCCACTTTTCCATTGGCCTACTTGCCATAGATAAGCCAGTAGACTGCCCCATGCCCCAGTTTCCTCATCTGTAAAACAGGGATAATGAGACACGGTGCAGCCCTATCAGATTCCAGCAAATCTGTGACTTCTCCTAAATACCTTGTCACAAGAACACAAAAAAGGAAAGGTGGAAGTAGCCAGAGGGCTGTTATCTTACTGCACTGGACCTCAGCTGGAAGGGTGGAAATGTCCTTCACCCAGTTTGCTCCAGGTATGCTTTAAGAAAGCATTCCCCTGCCACAACATGTTGGACCAACTCTCCTCACATCATCATTAATACTGCTGAGCACAGATCTGAAAGCATAATAGTTTGCTCCCTTGTGGGAATGAACTGGTGGATGGAGGGGCTGAGAGGGGATGGAGAATAGAATTCAAGCCCCACTGAGTTGAATGGGGAAGGAGAAAGGGTGGATACACTTGATGACACTATTGCTGGGGCAGAAACAATTTTAAGGCTGGATAATAAATAACAAGGGGCAGCTGACAGATTTCCCTATGCCCCAGGACTTGCCTGGAAAGCCACTCTACTGCCCCATCCATCCCACCACAGAATGGGCCCCTGGGCATTTGGGCTGGGACATCAAAGGCCACATCACTTCTCTGTGCGCCACTGGCTCCAGAACATGGAGTGGCTCAGTCATATTAACCCAACGGACCACTTACACTGAGAACAGCCCTCTGATCAATTATTCCTCAGTAACTCCAGGTACAGAGACTTTCAGTGTTTAACACCGAAAAATGCAAGGTTCTCCACCTTGGGAGGAAAAACCTCCAGCATCCTTATAGGCTCGGCAGTGCTACTTGAAGAAAGAGACTTGGGGGTCATCACTGACCGCAAGATGAATATGAGCCTTCAATGCGATGCTGCGTCTAGTAAAGTGAGCAAAATGCTGGCTTGCATCCATAGATGCTTCTCAAGAAAATCCCAGGACATCACTCTCCCCTTGTACTCGGCCTTGGTGAGGCCGCAGCTGGAGTACTGCGTCCAGTTTTGGGCTTCACAATTCAAAAAGGATGTGGAGAAGCTTGAGCTCAGGGGTGATCTGATGGCCACCTATAAGTTTATCAGGGGTGACCACCAGGATCTGGGGGAACGTTTGTTCACAAGAATGCCCCAAGGGATGACGAAGTCAAATGGTTATAAACTACTGCAAGACCGTTTCAGGCTGGACATAAGGAAGAATTTCTTTACTGTCCAAGTCCCCAAGGTCTGGAATAGGGCAAGCACCTACACTGACCACCTTCAAGAGAAATTTGGATGCTTATCTTGCTGGGAACCTTTGACCCCAGCTGACTTCCTGCCCCTCGGGCGGGGGGCTGGACTTGCTGATCTTCCGAGGCCCCTTTCAGCCCGAACGTCTATGAAATCTGTTCCAGAAGACTGCCCAACCTTGCATGTAGGAGACAGCGAGTAACTAAATAAAAGGTTACATTTTACAAGAGTGATTAATCCTCATCATTTCAAAACATTGACTGATTGACAGTCACAGTCAGGAGGGAATCCCTCTATTTTAGAGCTGTGCAATTGGCCGGATGCATTTTGCAATGTAAAGAGCTAGAAGATTCATGGACTAATGGTACTGTAGTAAAAATGTGGATTTTGTTCGTTCTTGGAAAAGTGTGTTTTTTCACTCTTCCATAACTCATACATATGAATGGGAGAGTGAAACAACATGGTTTTCCAAGAGCGTACAATATACTTTCCGTGTGCAATTGTATACAATAGTACTTTCCATATATTGTACAATCTCTGGCTTCTTTACTTTTCATTCCATCCAGGAAGACAACACACCAACTGCTGAACTTCCTCAGCCTGACAAAGGGTTTTTGAACCCGAAAGCTTGCTTCAAAATTGTTTTCCAGCTATTTAAGCTGGTCTAGTAAAAGCTATCAGATTCACCCAAAGAACCTTGTCTGCTAATATACTTTCCAAAAGTAAACACGATCTCCATTTTTTTTCAGCAAAGAACAACAGCAAAAATGGCTAATATTTGATTCTGGAAACAATTGTGGCCATAGTCAAAGAGAAATATTTTTCAAAAGTGCCTAGGTCACATTTTCCAAAATAACCAAGTCTCTTGAAGCCAGCCTAGTAAATACATGTAGACACCTAGACTTGTAGATGGGCACTAAATGGCACTTTAAAAATACACTTGCTCCCCAGATCCTCCCAGGTATTATTTATTATTCTATTTGGCAAATGAGGTTCTTTGGGTGAATCTGATATCCTTTATTAGACCAACTATTTAATAGCTGGAAACTATTTAAGTTGGTCTAATAAAAGATATCAGATTCACGCAAAGAACCTGGTCTGCCTATGTCCGTAGACCAACATGGCTACAACCTACACACTTATTCTGCTTAAGCACTTATCACCCCTTGATTTCAGCGGAGCATCTTAGGGGCCCAAACAGTGGGAAGATCTGGGTTGAGTCATCTGACTTCCATTGACACTAATGTGTTTTTTGGGTTGTTTTTTTTTAATTTCCACTTGGCGTCTATGTGGATCTTTATGTCTTTACAAATCTAGTTCTGAAGGGTAGTAGTGAGACTTCGGCTTCAAATTTTTAAGGCAAGGGGGCACATAACCAGAGCAAATTATTCTCTTAAATGCACAGGTGACTTGAAAAACAGATCATATGATTCCCCATCTGCCCCAAGCCGCCTTTGCTGGGCTCCTACAGCACAAGCTCATTGTCCTACCCTAAGTACCTGTGAAGAATGGAGATAACACCTTTTCCCAAGGCAGTTGGGGCTAATTGAGTTAATTGCCATTAAGGCTGCATGCCTTAAGGACTGAGCCTGCTGCCTGTTTTGATGCAGAGTTAAAGCCTGGGCCAATCAGCTCCAAGATAAACTGGTCTCCGTTTTTAGCCTAAGGTTCAACACTTACAACATCGTTTCCCATGATCTTTCGAAAAGCACAAATAGTCCTTAGCTGCACAACTCCTGTTGATTTTCATGGTGGTTTTGCTACTTTGTCCCTCAGAAAAATCCCCTCCCCAAACAGTCCTCAAGTCCAAAAATTACAAAAAGGGATTTGAGGCCCTAGTCCTTTGCAGAAGTTTCTAAGCCCACCGATGTGCCTACTGTAAACTACGTCTGTTATTTCATCACAGAATTGGGGCCCCTGTTGGTTACTTGAGTTTTGAAAGATTATAGTAGAAACTACCCAGTACTTCTGAAAATCCATGAGACCTAAGGAAGAACATCTTGCATCCGAAAGTTTGTCTAACTTTATCCCAACTACGTAACTTGACCGATGAAAGATATCACCCAAAGAAAACCTTGCCTCTTGCATAATTTCTGGACTGTCAGGGTTACAAAAATCACTCTTACCCTACTTTGAAAATCAGTTTATCTATTGAGGTGCCAAATATGGATATAGGAATCAAACTTTGTGAAAATCTTGACCAACAAATACTAGATATCACCTTTGCCTAGTTTACTGGGTTGCCAACTCTTACTGTTTTATCCTAGGATCACAAAATATTGATCATCCCTTTTAATTCCTGCCCCTGGAAACAAAGGATTACTTGAGAATCTCATCTTTCATTTTTAAAAAGAAGTTTCTAGTTCTGGTGTTATAAAAGACTAAAAATATTAACTGATTGTACCTTAACATGTAGAAATCAAAATGAAAAGAAAAAAAAAAGATCCCCAAATAATTTTACAACATTTTTAGCTACTCTTATGGTATTTTGGGTCTTGAATGATGATTTTTGCTTGCATAGGACTGGCACGGCTGTGTTGGAATACAAACCTTTTGAAGCAAATATATAAATTTGAAGTCTGCCTTCAAATTATGCTCAAGAGAAAGTTTCCTAAAGGGAAAAGATATAAAAGACTTGTGCAATTTTATACTTCTCTTTGGGTTTTTGGAGGGTTCTTTTTGCTTATTTTGTTAATATATTTAAATCAAGGCCAACCAACTTTGAAGATAGATAAAATATCTATCTAGTTCCTGCACCCCCTATATTTTATCTATCTATCTATCTAATAGGGGTTTTGCTGCCATGGCAGAGCTGTGAGTGTGAAGTGTTATGCAAAAACCTGTATCTCTGCCTGTAGTTGTTACTGTTATACACAGTGACATAACCACACCACCAAAGCACTTCAGCCCCTCGAAGCTAATGCCGACAGCCCCGTGAAGTTCGGCGGGTTTTTAAAACTCATGTTCATTCAGACGATCACAAGACTTTTGAGGGTCATGCTCATGATTTTTGAAACTGGGGTCACCGGTGCTAATGTCTGCACCACTAGGACAACAAGTCCCAGAAAGTCAGGACAATGCCAGCTAGCAGAGCTTGAGAGGACAAATCTGAGGATCTAAATTTAGCATCTTCCTGACTGCAACTCCAGCTGAGTCATAGGACCTCATTTGCTTTGTATCTGTTTCCATCTTGCAATATGGGTAAGGCTCATTAACATCCCTGGTGCCAAAGCCCAGGGTCTGTCAGCTGGAACAGAAGCAGGTCCATGGACCCTTTCTTCTTTCAGGGCTCTGCCCCAGGGGGCTGGGTTGGACCTTCCTGAGCCATGGGTGTATGTGGGAGGACTTCAAAGTACAAATCCCCACTGGAAGGAAGGAGATAGCATCAGCTGCATATTACCCTCCTCCCCTCATCAGCCCTTACAGAGCCGGTTCCACTTACCAAGGGTAGGCAGAGGCTGGAAGGTTTTCCTTGGACAACCATGGTGGGCAACGGTGGGATCTCCTCCTCCTCCTCCCAGCTACTATGGAGACTCTTCAGGGGAAAGATACAGAATCAGATTAGCCTGGGCCGCATTGCAGGGCCAGGATATGAAGCTCCTATGGAGCTGATCTGCCCTGCGGTCAGTCACGGGCACAGCCAGGACGCACAAGGCTGGGGTGAGGACGGCTCTGGCCTCCCTGGGAATCTGCCAAGTTTATGTGATGCTCCCACAAGACACTTTGGTTCAGAACTCATGGTAGAGGAGATACCTCTTATTAGACCAGCTAGATTTTTGCAAACATTTCTCGAATTGCAAGCTTTCGGGCACAAACACCCTTCATCGGGCGTCAGAGAAGAGATTGGAAAAGCTCTGGGTAGAAATGAAAGTCCCACAAGACACTTCAGCGGGTCAAAGCCCAGTCCCCAGGTGGTAAGTAGGATGGTGTGGGTGGGTCTGGGTATGGGGGGTGGGCATGCGTGTAAGGGTGTGGGTGGATGGGGGATGCGGGTATGGGTGCATGTGGGTGTGGATGGGTGTAGGTATGTGCTCCCATTAATTACAGAAATCCAGCCCATCGTGGCTAATGATCCCAACTCCCTTTCTCCCGCAAGTCGGATCATCTCTGGAGCCCACCGGGCAGCTCGCACATGTCAAGCGAGCAGGATTTGGCCTTGTTCCCTCAAATGACATGCTGCACTGATGAACCCACAGGGTTGGGAGCGATTCGAAAGATAAATCCCTTTGCATTCACCCTGAACCTGAGGACTTCTGTTATACCCCGAATATGGTGAAGGAGTCACAGCACTTTGCCGCGGAGGATGCTTCTTCCACCCCTGGTTGCACGTGGACTGGGTGTGAGACCCGCTCCCTCCCTGTCCCCCCACCGCGCTCGGCCCCTTTAAGAGCCCGCGGCTGTCAGAGGCGGAGGGGGCGGGGTTCTGGCGGCAGGCGGCGCCGGCGGGCGGCTGCACTGCGCCTGCGCCCGCGGCTGGGGTGGGAGGGAGGCTGCGAGGGCGCGCTCTGATTGGCCGCGCCTGCCCCGCTCGCCCCGCCCCCCCCCGCCGCTCACGCGAACCGGCGGCGGCTCCCGGCGCGGTGGACGCTGGAAACAAGATGGCGGACAGCAGGGTAGAGGCGAAAGTGAGTGAGCACCCCCCTCCCCCCCCCTCTCCCATGGGTGGCGGCGGCGCCTCGGGGCTGGGCCGGGAGGGAGGCGGCGGTGCCCGGCTCCGCCCCAGCGCGCCCGGACGCTCCCCCGGGAGACGGCCGTGCCCTGAGGTCCTGCCCGGCCGCGCCCCCGCGGGCCGCACCTCGCCCGCCGCTCCCGGGGGACCCCCGCTCAGCCCGGGACCTCCCACCCCGGCCCCCAATCCTTCCCTCCTCCCTCTGCTCCGCCGCCTGCCCCTGGGGTCGACCCGTCCCTCCCTCACCCTCCCTGCTCTCCCCTCGGCTCACGGGGCTGCAAGGGGGGGACTGGCCTCTAGCGATGGCGGGCAGGCATCCTCCGCTGGAAAGGCTTTTGGCACAAGTTGCGAGGAGCTGTCCAAATACCTCCCGGCGGAGAAATTCACTGCTGAACACTCCCCCTCCGCCGGCGCCTTCGCAGATGGTTTTGCTGAGGTCCGTGTCAAAGGCCAGGGGAGCTTTCGGGGAAGACCGTGTGGCGCTGGAAGGTGTCGAGGGTCCCGGCGACCTTTACATTTCAATCCAGGGGCTTTCAAAATGCATCTAGTTTTCCAGAGCATCCCATATATGTAGTCCTGTGTATATATATATATAAGGGATGCTCTGTCTCGTATACAGCACCAAGCTCTTTTTTGTGGTCCAGTCCCACTGTGCAATACCCTTGTTGTGTGAAGTGGGCAAATGCGCCCAGGGGCGAGCTGGAAGGCGGCTTCGCGCTGCAAAGCTTCCTGTCAAATCACCACTCTTACCCGGTGACTGCAATGACAGCCGAAGGTGCTCGGTGTATGCCCGGGTTAGGCTGGAAGGAAGGAATTCGCCTATCCGGGGCAGCTGAGGGTTTGCCGCGCTGCCTGAGAGGTTGCAGGATTGAAAAGTGGCAGAAGGATTGAAGGATGGACGCTGGTGGCTTGAGCCTGCTGCTCTTCTGATGGGAGGCACCGCGGACACGTTGGTCATCAAAGGTGCACTGGGGTGACGTGTGAGGCCAGCCATCTTTCCTGCCCAGATGATCTTCTGAGGTCCCTTCCAGCCCTAAACTTGTGTGAATCTGCGGGCTTGGTAGACTGGAACTTGCCATCTTCTGTGCCCCTCGTCCACATGACCTCCTAGTTTATGGGAAAGCCTGCATCTGCGCTGATATTGAAATAACCTCGCTAGCTAACGAAAACTGTATTTGTACCCGCTCCTTGATGAGTGAGTGACCCAACCTTCTAGTGATCTGTTTTTCTCTGTGCCTAAATGTTTTGGCTTTTTTATTGGTCAAGAACCATGATTGTGTTTTTTAAGACTTGAAACGCTGCTAAATATAAACTGCGCGTAAATGTAAACTGTTTTATGTTCCTGATGCCTCAAGTGATCCAAAAGCAAGAACAGTGAGTGCAGGAATAGCTTTTTTTGGAGGTGTTTTTGACTCTCTTGCAGTAGGCATCTCACAGTCTTTAACGTTTCTTTATCTTAATTCCGCGGGGTGGCAAAGTCCTATTTTTTTCCATGCTACAGATGAAGAACAGAAGCACGGAGACCAAATGACTCATCCCGAACTATACAACAGCTCTGTAGTGAAGCAGGGAGATAGATGAACCCAGGTTTCCCAAGTCTTGAGACAAGTGTTCAAGCAACTGAACTTTCTCCAAAGCCCTTTCCCCTCGCCAGAAGAAATTCCAGAACATCTCAGCTACCCGGTGTCTCAGTCCAGCCAGTGAGTTTGAGTTCTGTGACCTCTCCAGTGAACCAGGAAGTTAGAGGCTTTCATAGAAAACTGGGAAAAATAAAATAATGTTAGGTCTTTCTGGGCTGAATACTACTTCCCACAAATAAACATGGCAAGTGAACGTTTTTGGTCTTACTTCATTTTTTTAATTTAAAAATTAGTTTGTCCCTCTTCAGAGAATCACAAGAATACTGTTATCAGCTGGTTTGCATAGATTAATCTGACTTCAGATGGAAAGATCATTACCAGCGCTCTGATTTCATCTTCTGCTGTAGAATACTGTGTATAAAACACGAAGTACATTGAAGTGAGAAACATAGGTGCCTGCTAAACATTTTCAAGGCAGTTTGCATTTATAGGAAATGCACTTCATCGGTTCACCCTGAACACTTATGACATTGTCTTTGGTAGTCAGGAGGATCAGAATGATCAATCTCTGAATCTAAGCATTACTTTTAATTAAAAAGCTCTTATTCTTATGCAGATAAGCTTTCCAATGTAGACAGGTTGTCTTCCTGAATCTGTGGACAGTTATAGGCTCTCTGAACTTCCATGAGCACAAGACGGTGAAATTGAGATTTGGCTAGTGTTAAATGGTCTTGAAAACCTTGGGTCTACCTTAATAGTTTTATGGTGCTCCATTAGAACAGTAGCGAAGCAGGCACTGGGCCTAGTCATAGGAGTGGCTGGGCATGGGCCAGAGAAGCAGGTAGTCCCTTGGCACCCTTGCCCATCTAGCAATCTGATAGGCCCTGCTCTCACCCAGAGGATAAGAAGTCCTGGGTGATAAGGCAAGGAACTGTTCCCGTGAGCGCAGGAAGACTGAATAGAAAGGATTCTTTAAAAACATCAGACTACAGTGACCAGAGACTGCTATGAAGATGAAATATTCAAACAGAGTCCAGAGAATACATCCTGGCAGAAAGAGGGAAGATGCTGAGGATGTCTAGCATCAAGAACTGGGTTTCTAACCAGAGGGCTCCCTGTGAATGTCACTGATGGCCTGGCCTGTCTTCCTACCTTCTGCTTAAATAAAACCTCTTGAGCATCATTCTGTGGCCTGTTAGCATTTCAGTTCTAAATCAGGCATATGTGAGAATTCTCCTGCACATGCAGGCAGTGCTGATAACACTGGGATAGATGTGTGCGGTCTTAAAACAGGGTGTTTTTCATACAGCTGGGGGAGCACTGTTGCTTGAGCTTCTGTCTCCACTACTGATATTAACTGTTGCCTTCGCTTTAATGTAGGATGACATCATAATACACCCAAACACAATGGCATTTTTAAAAAAACGCACACAATTTTCCCAGGTGCCAGGCAGGGAATGAGAGCTATTGGGTAGGGCTAATTCCTTCTTTTGAAAGAAGGAACTAAGCCATGAATATGTATGGTGCAAAGCCACTCAGTGTCTCCCTGAGTTACTGTATAGTTGCTATTGCTTTTACTAAAATCAGCACAAGGATACAAATGTTTGTAGTAATTTAAAGATGAGCTTGTGCCATCGCTGTCTGACCTGTATGAATAGGTTGATAATTCAGTAGATGGTCTCCTGCTCATTTCCATTGTCCAGGCAAGTGTCTAACGCACAGCACGTTAATCAGGTGAACAGCAGCTGATCTAAGCAGAAGGCTGGGTGTCGCTCTTGAAAGTGAACATCAGTATTTTGGATTCCAGGCTACAGACTGTGGAGGGAATTGTCACACAATCTATTTATAACCGTAAGAATCTTTGACTTGACTTTTCGTCTTTATTCCCTAGAACATGGTGATGAGTTTCAGAGTGTCGGATCTTCAGATGTTACTGGGGTATGTCGGCAGGAGTAAAAGCGGACTTAAACATGAACTAGTCACCAGAGCATTGCAGCTGGTCCAGTTTGACTGTAGCCCAGAAGTGTTCAAGAAAATTAAAGAGCTCTATGAGACTCGTTATGCCAAGAAGAGCTCTGAGTCTGGGCAGCCGCAGCAGCAGCCGCACCGACCTCCTGAGACGCTCTCCATACATTCTTCGTACGACCGGGGGAGCACTGTTGCTAGGACTTCTATCTCCACTACTAACATTGACTATCCTGCGATCTATGGAAAATACCTTAATGGACTGGGAAGGTTACCGCCCAAAGTTGTAAAGCCCGAAGTTCGACTGGTGAAACTGCCCTTCTATAACATCTTGGATGAACTGCTGAAGCCAACAGAGCTAGGTGAGTCTTGTACCCAGATGCAGGCTTTGTGCCAAGGGCTCATTTGGGGAAAAGAAAGTGCAAAAAGCATACAGGCTTTGAAACAACGGCAGTGTTCTCAGTGATTAATGCCGCCATGTGAATAGGGGAGGGACCCAGTGAACCCTATTCTGGCGGGTGTCTGTTCAAAATGTTTTAAATATAGGTTTATTTGTTTCTGCTTATATTCCCTATACCTTAAAACAGGAACTGCAGTCATCTTGATAAGTAATGTAAAGCCTGTCTTGTTTTGCCGGAGCTTTCATATCCGTCATTGAAAATGCTGCCTTGTAGCATTGCATCCTCGCGCAGTGAATCATAATCTATCCCTGCTCTGGCTAATGGAGCAGTATATTAGGGGGGAAGCTTCTTTTTGCATCAGTGCCACAAGCGTACTAAACAGGAGCGCTGTCCCTTTCTGTATCAGTGCCAGTTGGTTCTGTACTTAGCCCAGCAGACTGAAAGCCTGCCACAAGGGAAAGAAGATGGCTTCCATAGTAGGCATGTTCTGTATGGACCAGTCACAGTTTTGTATGTTCAGGACCTTGTGTTTTTGAGAGACAACTAGAAGAATCTGGAAGGTGAAATAAGCATCTTCTCCCAACTAGGAGCCCAGATGATTGGACACTGCATTTGCGCTGTTGTAGTTCTGAGTAGCAGCATTCCCTCTGAGCTGTGTGATGTACGCGGCCGTGCAGGTGCGCCTGGCAGCATGGCATGAGCATGCCTGTGCGGCCGCTCACACCATGCAGCTTAGAGGGAACACTGCTGAGTAGTATTAAGCATAGGTGTCCCTGGGTGAAGTGTAATTTTGGTGGCCTTTCTTTTTTCTTTCCTCCATTTCCCCCCCCTTTTTTTTTCCCCTCTCCTGGTTGCCCTGGGACTCCTCAAACTACATGGATGTGCAGTTGTCCAAGGAGTAAGCTTGGTAACATGAGGCCTCGCTACAACATTTGTACTGATTTATTCGATTTGATTGGATTTCTGTGCCAGCTTCCCCAAAGAGGCTCAGGGTAGCCTATGACAACAAAGTAATAAAAATGGATGAAGTAATACAGTTGTTCCCCAAAGAATACCCTGAGCTTAACCCCACATTGATAACAGCTTTCCCATATGAAAATGTCTTACACCACTTCTGAAAGATGGCCAGGCTCCAGCTCTGGCAGGCCCCAACGGAAGGGAGTTCCAGAGCTGGGGACCAACAACTGAAAATGACCTCCTGTGCATTTTGGCCAAGCAGACTTGGTGAACGGAGGTTGTTCTTGGCTGACCTTGAGGATCATGATGGAGTGCAAGAGAGGAGGCAGTCCCTTAGCTCTGTAGGTCCCAGGCCACATAGGGCTTTATAGGTCAAGACTAGCACCTTGAATTGTGCTTGGAGAGCTATTGGAAGCCACTGCTGACTCTGAAGCATAGACACAGTGTGCTCCCTGCGACCCGACATAGACTTTTATTTTAGCAAAATAAAGACAGAACCTGGGAATCTGATCTCCCTTTGCTGAAAAGGCACGTTTCCAATGTGCGTGAGTATGAAAGCAGTGGTGATAGATGAAGGAAATGACACTTTACCCTCGTGCAGGTGGATGAACTGCTGCAGTGTTTGGCCATGGGTTGGAAAGTTGAAAGAAGACCTGGGAGATGGCCACTGCTGTACAGCATTGTTGTGCTGGCCAAGGAGGAGTGCAGAGTTTGTTCTAGTGTGGACCTGAAAAGCACTTTTATTGACCATGTTATGTGGCTCTGCAAAACTTGCCTTACCACAATTCGACAATACTTAAACTGTCCTCTTTAAATCAGGAGAACATAAATTTTTAGGAACAGGAAACAGTCGTCTGGCCCAATGTGGCTACACTTTCATAATTTCTTAATCCCATCTTCCTGCTTTTTTATCATACCTTCACTCCCTTCCGCCTTCGCAAGCCAGTGTAGATCTCCCTAGAGCTTACTTATATCCTCTGTTTCAATTGCCTTTCCCGATTAACGTATTCCATATGTTTATTGCCCTCTGTGCAGTGCTGCCTGATTTTTTTATTTTATTTTTTTTCCGTTTACTCCTATTTTCCGTATTTTTTAGTTTCTGAACTGCTCACCAGTATTTAAAGTTTAAAAAATTCTACTGACTGTATGAGTCAGGCTTCATGTGACAGCAACAAAGGTTGGAGGCTGTCATACCTTAGACAAGTGGTAACTGATGCTGACAGGCTAAACTGTATGTTAACTACACACATGCTAGAGCTTTAGAAATTGATGAATTTGCTTCTGAATGCAGCACGCTTCAAGGTTGTGCTCCATCAGAAATGTAAATTGAATGCGATCCAATCTTCTGAAGAAAAAAATACATATATTTAGCTACAACCTCATTTCCTGTCCATGGGTCCAAAGAGAAAAAGAGTGGAAATATCTACAGATGAGAAATAGGAACAGAAAACTATTTATCCTGATTATAAGAGTTGAAAATTTGTTAGGTGACATCAGATCTTGGGTTTGGCTAGACTTAGTATCCTACCCCAATGTTAGCTAATACCTCCCGAGAGTCGGCTTGTTCCCTGAAGTACATTTGACTAATTTTCTCTTTTGAGAAGTGCAACTTCTGCTTCATTAGTATAGAGTACTTAGGTGGTGAACAGATGCTCATTATCTTCGGTGTCTCGACTTATTGCTCACAATGTACAGTATAAGACATGTTTGGATTTTCATTTTCCAAGCCCTGGAAGCTGGGAATATACAAACACACACCACTGTTAATGTGGGGCAGGAAGCATGAGGGCCTTCTGTGTGGCCTGGCCCTGCCGTTTCATTTCAGTAACTGGAACTGAGAGAAGGCTGGGCATCTCTGCAGAGATCTGGTTCAAGTGTTAATGCTAGGGGGAGCGACAGACATCTTTGTGACCAGCCTTTATACTTGGTTCAACAAGATTCTGTTTGTCATTGCTAAGCAGTGCCCTTGTAAAACCATGCTCTGTAGAAAGCAGGCTCTAAGTACTTTTGGTGATGGTATTTTTGGAGGAAGCAAATGTAAAACGAGTGAAGAAAAGTTGCATTTCCATGGAGCTCTGCTTGGTGAGGTTGGGGTGGAACTATGAGGTAGTCCTCAAGAATAAAAGGTTGTGTGTATTGATGTTGCACCACTTTAAACTTCTGTTTACAGATGTACCTTTTGTTATACTGGTGCAGCTTCTCTATCTAAACCAGAGCTGCTCTCAAAAATTGTTCCTTTCCTTGTGTTTTAGAAACACCCAAGACAAATCTGAGATTAAAGATCATGGTGACACGTACTTAAGTACTGATGCGGCCTGGTGAAATGGGCCGCAACTAAAGAGAGAATTTGAAAGCACAGTAGTAGTAGTGGTGGGAACAAGGGAACAGCAATTTGTGCATTCCCTTGACTTGGAAGGATAATGGTTAATCGGAAGCTAATCTGTGCTGAGAAGTAACAAGGGCTCTCCTGCCTCAAAATTATCACCTTGAGAAAAAAGGTGAGATGGGGTATGTCTAATTTGGTCTCTAGGCAGTGTTCCCTGACCAGGCAAGCATCAGGTTACGTACGGTTCGAGAGAGGGCCTCAGCTGTGGGAGCAAACAGTTTAGTGTAGCATGATCTAGGTAATATTCAGTATTTGGTAACCGTAAACCCACAAGAGTTGTGAGAATTCGGTTACTCTGGTTAGAAATGGTTTAGTTAAATCAGCACAGCTGCCTTGGGTGGGCAGTTTTTAACATGGTTTGGCAGTGGGAATGAAGCAGGTGTGCCCATTAATTAATTAATCACCACTTTTTTCTATTGCTGAGGTCTCAGATGTAAGACTGGGATCAAGTGTAGACCTTTCTAGTCATTGAATTTTTTTTTCTACTGCTGTTTCCAACAAACTTTGGTATTTATCTCTTGGGCATTTGCATGATCCCTGTCACCATAACATCCGAGTGCCTCACAGTTCTTAGGGTATTAATCCTCGCGAAATACTGGCAGCTAGGGCAGTGCTGTTACTGGCTTTTGCAATATTAAAACACAGTGGGGCAAGGAATTTTGGCCTGCACTTGCAGACAGTGGGACTTCCCACGGAGGCAGTGCCCAACGAGGATCTCGTACGACCATTCTGGGAACAGAGCTACGTAATCTAGCAGTTCCAGCCACTGTTGCAGTAAACGGCGTTGTTTTGTCTTAGACTTTTTAATATCAACTTGACAGTATGATTTCTGCTCTAACTAGCTGCAAGCATTTTGACGGTACATTCCTTCCTTCGACAAAGATCATCCCCAGTTGCTCTGAATAGACTGTCTGGCTTGGTGGCTGAGGCAACTGCATTGCCTTGATTGCAAAGCATGCTTCCATGCATCGGGGCTCCTCTGAGAAATCCTCACCAGGGCTTGCTTTAAAGCTCTGACTGTTTTGGTCTGTCCTCAGTGGTGAATGCATTGCATGATTTCAAAAGAGTTCATTTTCAAGAAAGACTTTTGCTTGAAACTCGTTTGTCTAAGGTTGGTATCTAAAAAAAAACCGTGTTTTTGATGACTGCTCTTGGGTGAAGGATGTATGTGCCTGGCCATTTTGGACTGCAAGGGCTTTACCTTGTGGATGGTAGTGTTCCTGTGCTATTCAGTGGTCACAAGCAAGGGGTGGACATCCTGACATTTCATGGCATAGATCAATGTTTGTCTGATGTGGATCCAGCAGAAATTCCCCCTGGGAATACATTATCCCATAAGCTACTGAAGGGTGTTTTTCTGCACATTCCTGTCACGCATCTGGTTTTGGTCTTGCTTGGTGACAGGATACGAGTCTGCTGGTCAGACCTAGTGTGATTTCTCTGTTTCTTCACAGCTAGAAAGGGTTGAGAACTGTGTCAAGTCATAGCAGCCTACTTTGACCAACCAAATAGAGGCATTATTTGTGCATGAGGGGAGCATCCTGGCTCTCATCCAGTAAAGATGAGTTGGCCCAACTTGGGTCCTTGGAGAGGAATAAAAATCAAGGGGGGTGCAGGTCAGGTCTCCTAACGGTTTCCTTCTTTCACCGTTAACCAGGCAGCTGCAGAGGAAAGCGAGCGTCTTCTGCTTCTGGCTGGTATTGCTTTTTTCTGTGGTCTTGGCTGAATGCTCAGATTGCGTAGGATTGCTGTTCTCTCTGTGCCTGGTGCTGTGCAGGCAAGAGCTGTCCTACCTCTCTCGGCTTCTGGCTGTGTTCATTGCCCCATTATATTTCATCGAGCAGGAGAGGTAATCTTGGATGGGCTTCTCTCTTGGAGTGCTGCCCCAGCCGTTTGGCATGTTGAATAAGCACGTTTTGTGTTCCAGGGTATGCGGCATACTGCATGCATGTCTTGCTGCTGAGGGATTCTTTGGAGATTGTAACTTCAGCAAAACCAAATCTCCCAGTTGCGTGGGCTTGGGTGGGAGACTGTTGGGGTCACTGCTTCGCTGCTGATGCTGAGGATGGCGTCCTCAGTCTGGGTTAGTCAGCCCACCAGCATTGTTCTCTAGAGAAGGTGGCAATCTCTTTGGTTAAAGAGAAGAGTTCTTGCCATGTGGATCAATTTTTAAATTATTCATTTTAGTCTCATTTTGTATTTTTACCTTTTCAAAACTCTGCCATGTTATTGTAGTTGATACTTGCTTTTACTAACCAAGACAATGCAGTTGTTTTGAAGGGATGATCTAGCCTGTTTAATTTGTGTATTTTTATTAAGCTAGAAAATGGCAAATGATGCATTTCTAACTTACAAGATTTGTTCTTACAATTTGTGTCAAGCTGCATTTGGATGGAAACGGGGATTATGATTGAAAATGCACAAAAATAACACTTTAATATTTTGATTTTAATACTGCCTTAAATATGCTGCCTACTTTTTTCCTTATGAACTGGTAATTTTACAAAGATATGGCTTGCATTTACAGTTGACGTATTCATAAAGGGAGTACCTTCAGCTAACTGCACTGATTTGTTTCTGTCCCTGTGCCCTCCAAGGTTTTAGGACTGATGGACAACATACCCCCATCTCCATTTTTTTGTTCACAGATTAGAAAAAGGAAAACCAGTTTTCCTGCTTTTCCAATACCCGCTCAATTTCTTAGCTATGAATAAACTAGCTGAACCAAACTAATTGATTAGAGTGAAAGAAGAAGATATTTGTTCTGCCTTGCAGAAGAGGCAGTTGCTGAGAGAACTAGTCTGGCATTTGAAGTTGCAGGTGCTTAGCCAGTGGACCCTCCTAAATCTCAGTTTTTTGTTTTAGCTTTTTTGCTGGTTGAGCGTGATTTATTTTTCATTTCAATTGGGATTTAAACTTCCTATAAGCTAGCATAGGTTATCAGTTTTAAATGTTAATTTTAATGAGGTTTATTTGTAAAACGAAATGTTAAACAAACATTACATTTTAAAGTGTCAGTTATTATGCATAGCATTTCACCTGTCAGTAAATCTCAGCACTCTCATGCCTACAAATGCACCAGTCCTTTTATTTTTTTTGTAAACACTTCTTTCTTTGCCCTCTGGGGCTGGGGTTTTGAAGCTATCTTGTCCGAAACTGATGTGCAATTGCCTACTTCCCTTTCCATAGTCTAGTGGTTTTATCTGTGAATGCTCTGACATCCTTTGTTAGGTTTTTCTCTGTATTCTAGTCTTCATGTTGTGGTACCATTCATGATAGGCTTTTATTTTTAAGTATTGCATATTGTCCAGGTTATGGAAGTGGGGAGGGGGAGGGTCCTGAAAAATAGTTGGGACTAAAGTCCACAGCACTTTAATTCCCCAGCCAACAAAAGAGGCAGGCAAGGAGTGAACAGTCTGTTTTAATCAGCAGTGCATGGCATAAAGACATTTGACACACATCTTGCTTCCTTATCTTTCCAGGAAAATGTTTGAAGTTTGCATACAACTCTTCGGTCCCGCTGGGGGAGGCTTGAACTTCTCTCATGTTTAGTCTCTGCACCCTTTCAAACACAAATGCAGCTCTAAGCAAACTGAATTTACCTCTTTTTAGCAGTGCAATGAAAGTGAGAATGTGATTGGTCTCTGCTTCACTCTGATATGCACTGGAGATAAAGTCTCCTTTTTCTCTCCTGTTTCTTCAGTCCCACAGAACAATGAGAAGCTCCAGGAAAGTCCATGCATTTTTGCACTGACATCAAGACAAGTGGATCTGATCAGAAATTCCAGGTACTCTTTGCAGTGTATTGTTTAAAAAAGCCTTTGAATTGTGTAACGTCCCTGATGGGTTTTTCCTCTCTCCAGTCTCTTTTCTGCCTGCCAGCACTGCTTGCTTGAGGACACTAGCACGCCACCTTTTCTCCGCTGATAAAAACTGTAATTTCTTTGCGCTATCCAATTTGCCTTTAGTGTCTCCCAACTTTCCTAGTTCTGTAACCTCCAGCTAGAATAGTAAGTCTGGGCAGGGCAAACAGCATGAAATCAATAGATGTCTTAAATTCTCTTAACCCTGCATTGTGAATCTGTTTGCAGTGGCTTTTTTGAATCCCAGGTTAAAAGCTATATGCTTAATGCCATTGACCTTAGTTGCCTGAAAGAAAGCTGCTCCGTTATAAGGATCCTTATAATAGCTACCTAAGCAACCATCTCACGCTCTGCCACTAAGACTTACCATGACAACTACGTTCCTCTTCAGTGACATAACTTTCAACCCCAAGAGTGAAATACGCCCGTGTGGGAGATAAAGCTTTCTCTGCAGCTGGCCTGTTACTGTGGGACTCGCTGCCATGAAAGATCAGAATGACGACAAACCAAATAGCCCTCAAAACGAGATGTAAAACCCTGACCCAACTTTCCCACAGTAAATAATCCTGCAAGTACTGATGTCAGAGGGAGAGGAGGGCTTTTTCTTTCTTGAATACTTAAGTGCTCAAAAGCCGTGGTGCTCTAGATTGATAGAAAACAGAGTAGGGAAATGTCATTCAGGGACCCAGTGAGAGAGGAAACAGTATATCAGGACTTGTGTGGACCTTTTAGGACAAGGGTGGGCAATTCTTTTGGCTGGAGGGCTGCTTATTCAGTTTTTGGTGAGCTCTTGAGGGCCGCAAGGGTAGCCCTGCCCCTTGACAGGTGCCCCGCCTCCTGATTGCCACCCTGGGACTGGAAGTCTTGCCCCTAGCCCCTGACCTCTGCCACCAAAAATCCCTCCTCTTACCTCCTCTTACCCCCAAAAGGACTTCTTTTGGGAGGGGGGTGTGCCATCTTGGAACCAGAAAAAAAATCAAAAAGTATTTTTTGTTCTGATTTGCATGCATTTGTGTAATGTATATAGAAGTGATCACACAGTATCTCAAAATGAAGTCTTACTCTTGTATATTGTGGGTGGGTTATGGAGGTTGTAGAGGGGGTGTGGATGGGGAGGTGCATATGGATGTGTAGGTGTGTGTGGGTGGGTATGGGGTTTGTGGGGGTCTGTGTATGTGTGTGTGTAGGGGAGGGTGCGTGTGTTCATGTGTGTATATCTAGGTTCCCTGTCTGAGTCCCATGCTGTTGGGGAGAGCCCTGTGCGGTGAAGCCTGTGGTGCAGGTCATGGGAGTCAGCTAGGGCTGCAGGGAGAGGGGCAAAGCCAGCCAGGCTCCATAGCACAGAGGTCCCTGCCATTCCCCATGCCCTGCACGTAGCAGTGAATGGGGCCAGGCTGCTGGCTTCACTGCACAGTGCTCCTCCTCCAGAGGCACATGGCTTGGGTAGAGAACCCAAGAACTGCATGCGAGCCCTGGGGAGCTCCGTGCAGTGGGGCCAGGTGGACCCTGCCAGCCTGGGCTCCGCACTCCTGACACCCTGCCCTGGGCACCTGCCAGCAACTGTGTGGGCCCCACTCTCCCACTCAGCTGCCATTTTGCTGCCACCTGCCACTGCCACCGCTTTTCCCCCGCTGCTGCTTTTCCTTGTCACCACCCTTCCTGCCTGCCGCCACTCTTAGCTCGCTCGCTGATGCTGCTTTCCTACCCACGGGGCCAGGGTCAGGGCCATCCTGCAGGGGTGGTTGGGAGCGCGGCATGCATTGCCCTCACAGGAATGAATGGGGCTCATCCCCATGTGAGCACAGCATGGGGGGCTGGGCTGGATACAGTGAATTGGTAGGCACCCGCCTACAGGCCAAATTAAATTGCCTGGCAGGCCAGATCCAGCCCTTGGGCCATATTTTTCCCACCCCTGTTTTAGAACGACATAATAGGTTGCTTATTTTGTTTCCTGAATGTTGAGAAAGGAAAAGCCAAGAATATTTGGATTTGCAAGGGGATTTTAATAAGCTGTAATCTGATCTGAATTTAGCACATGCTCCTAGGAGGGATTTTAGTGAGTGCTTCAGATCAGGTGTAATGATGGTCATTCAAGGTTGGTTTTGCCTCTCTGGTACTGCTTGAATACAGACTGACTAAAATTGCCAGAATAACTCCCTTCCTTGCAAGTTGCACACTGAAATGACACCTTTCATCTTTAAAGAGTTCCGTTAAAAGATGGATTACAACATGAAACACTTCACTGTGAAATCAAGGCAAAATGTTGGGTTTAATCTAGTACTTCCACTTTATCCTGTGTAAAAGTTAAGCATAGATCTTGTCCTGTGTATACAACTTTATTAATGAGCCTGTTTAGTCTGATATGTTGCTTTTTTGAGATGTATTAAAATCCTGTTTGCTATGCAGCGAACAGGGAGAATCCTGTTTGATAGCAGCAAACAGGGAGAAGCAAACTGGACAGTTTGCAAGCAGTTCACTGGGAGCAAGAGGAGGAAGGGGAAGCGGAACCAAGCACGAGGCATCAGATCCCGCTCCGGGAAGGTAACTCAGCCAGGGTTGCCTGTGTGCTTGGCCTGCTGAGGTCTGTTTGGTGGGTTTATGTGCTTGGTTGTGCTCTGAGCAGCTGAGTGGACTGATTGCCGATTGATTGCTGCCTGGGTGTGACAAAGGAGCCTGGACAGTCCAAGCGACCAGGGGAGCAGCAAACGGAGAAATGAACAGGACAGTTTGCAAGCAGTTCGCTAGTCAGTTTGCTGCCCCTGTCCTGGAAGGGGAGCCTGAAAGATAAGCTGCTTTTTATAGGTAATTAGGACTGACTAATCTACATAGTTTTATTTTAGCAGCTAAAACTCAGCAACTACACCAAGACTTAAGCCCCTTGTTTAACTAGAGTCCAGAGCAAGGGGGAGTTTGCTTGGAATCTCTCTCACATTCCTTTACTATAAGCTTGCTGAGAGGAAAGAGTTTGCAGGGAAAAGGAAACCCTTCAGATCAAGGAAGAGCAAAGAGGCCATCTGCAGAGGAGTTTGCTAGAGAAGGTCTGCTTGGAAAGAGAGGCAAGAAGCGAGAGGCTGCAGATTAGGAGACCCAGAGACGTAGCTGGAGGGCACTGCAATCCCAGAGCCTCTGCCTCTTCCAGCTCTTCCTCTGCTTCCGCCTGTGAGGTATCTGTCCAGGCAGGACCACACATGGTTGCAGCTTCCACCCAGGTCCTGGTCTGGTGCTGTGCAGACTGCAGCTTGCAGATTCCTTCCTGTGTCAGGGGATGCCCTGGCTAAGCAGATACAGGGCTGGGGGGGAGGGATCAGTCTTTCTGCTCTGGGTTTGTACAGCACCTGGCATGGGACCATTTCAGGTGCTCTCAGGAAGTCCTGCCATGCTCTGGCCCTCACTGCTATCCCCTTGAAGCTTCCTCCCAGGGTCCCTGCCCCAGGACGAGAGTGTGAGAAACCAGAAACCAGTCACCTATGGGAGTGTGGGAGCCCGTCCATGCACCATCCGGAGGGTCAAGACTCCTGGGGTCCATCTGTGATTTTGGGGCAGTGGGGGCCACACAGGACTCCTGGGTCCTGTTTCTGCATAAAGCCAGGTGGAGGAGTGCCTGTGATGTGAGTGGCGCCTTTTGGTGGTGTCTCTCAGGGAGAAGGCAAGAGAGCTACAGGAGGGGGTTAGCAAGGCTCCTGAGCATCCTCTGCCATGAGGACTTCATCCGTTCCATGTTGGAGGAAACCTCTAGGACTGGAGGAAGGACTGCCAGAGGTGGTGCTGGAAGAGGAAGAGAGCCCGGACTCGCAGGAAGGTGGCAGCTTGTATCTTCTGGCAGCAAAAAAGTTGTCATCCCCATGTGCAGTAGTTTACCTGGAGAACAAATATCGTGCACTAACAACAGAGGAGGAGGAGCATGTTCCATAAGGGGAAGAGGCCAGGCCAGAAGTCCCCAAGGTGGAGAGAATTGAGGCTGCTTCCATGAAGAGGAGGTGACAGATGGTGGTGGTTGGAGTCTCCCTTCTGTGGGGGAAGGAGGAATCCATGTTCCAGTCTGACCTGTTGTCCTGGGGATCTGCTACGTACCACGAGCCTGGATCTAAGATGTCCCAGAAGGATGACTGAGACCTACCCAACCCTCAGGCTACTACCCCATGCTGCTTATCCATATGGGCACCAGTGGTATTGCCAGGGCAGACCCTGAGCAGATCAAGAGTGACTGCAGGGCTCTATTTCTGGTTAAGGAAAAGGGCCCTGGCAGGAGAAGATGCATCCTGCAGATCAATACATGACTGCACAGGTAGTGTTGCCAGCAGGGATTCAGCTTTTGACCATGGGATGTTGTTCAAGAAGGAGGATTGTTAGGAAGAGATGGGTTCCACCTGACAAAAAGAGGGAAGAGCATCTCTGCAGAGAGGCTCACTAACCTGGTGAGGAGGGCTTTAAACTAGGTTCACCGGAGGATGGAGACCAAAGCCCTGAAGTAAGCCGGGAAGCAGAAGACTCAAAGGAAGAGCACGCAGGAGGGGGCAACAGGGGAGGTGCTTTCCTACTTCCTGAGAAATCGGGGCAATCGACTAGTTACCTCAGGTCCCTGTACACAAATGCATGGAGTCTGGGAAACGAGCAGGAAGAAGTGGAAGTCCTTGCGTAGTCATGGTACTATGACATGATGGAATAACAGAGACGTGGTGGGAGCTCGCAGGACTGGAGCACTGTCATGAATGGGTACAAGCTGTTCAGGAAGGACAGGCAGGGGAGAAGGCGAGGAGGAGTTGCACTGTATGTAAAAGGGCCATATGACTGCTTAGAGCTCTGGTATGAAGCTGGCTGGAGATAGGCCTGTTGAAAGTCTCTGGGTTAAGGAGGGGAGAGCAACAAGGGTGATGTGGTGAGTGTGCCAGACCAGGAGTATGAGGTAGATGAGGCTTTTTTCAGACAACTAGCAAAAGCTTTCAGATCACAGGCCCTGGTTCTCATGGGAACATCAGTCACCCTGACAGTGCATGGGCAATCCAGGAGTCTTTTAAAGAGCGTTAGAGACAACTTCCTGGTGCAAGTGGTGAACTAGAGGCCATGTTCTTCTTGACCTGCTGCTCACAGATGGGGAAGAATTGGTGGGGAATGTAGTAGTAGACAGCAGTTGGGCAGCAGTGACCACAAGATGATTGAGTTCAGGATCCTGAGGAAAGGAAGAAAGGAGAGCGGCAGAGTATGGACCCTGGACTTCAGAAAAGCAGACTTCGACTCCCTCAGGGAACTGATGAGCAGGATCCCCTGGGAGGCCAGGCTGAGGGGGAGAGGAGGCTAGGAGAGCTGGCTGTATTTTAAAGAAACCTTACTGAGGGCACAGGTACAAACTATCACAACACACAGGAAGAATAGCAAATGTGGCAAGCAACCAGCTTGGCTTAGCAGAGAGCTCTTCGGTGAGCTGAAATGCAAAAAGGAAGCTTACAAGAGGTGGAAGCTTGGACATATAACTAGGGAGGAATATAAGATTATTGCTCGGGCGTGCAGAGCTGAAGTCAGAAGGGCCAAAGTGCAACTGGAGTTGCAGCTAGCAAGGGATGCGACGGTAACAAGAAGGGTTTCTACAAGTATGTTAGCAACAAGAGGAAGGTTAGGGAAAGTGTTAGGTCCATTACTGAATGGGGGAGGCAACCTAGTGACAGACAATGAAGAAAAGGCTGAAATACTCGGTCTTTTTTTTAACCTTGGTCTTCGCAGGCAAGGTCAGCTCCCAGACTACCACACCAGGCAGCACAGTTTGGGGAAAAGGCAAGTAGCCAGCAGTGGTGAAAGAACAGGTTAAGGACAATTTAGAAAACCAAGACGTGTACAAGTCCATGAGGCTGGACGGAATGCACCCAAGGGTGCTGAGGGAGTTGGTTGATGTGATTGTAGAGCTGACGGCCATCATCTTTGAAAACTTGTGGTGATTGGGGGAGGTACCAGACTATTGGAAAAGGGCAAATATAGTGCCCGTCCATCTTAAAGGAAAGGAGGAGGGCCCAGGGAACTACAGACCAGTCAGCCTCACCTAAGTCCCTGGAAAAAATCATGGAGCAGGTCCTCTAAGCACTTGGAGGAGAAGGTGATTAGGAACAGTCAGCATGGATTCACCAAGGGCAAGTCATGCCTGACCAACTGATTGAGATGACGGGCTCTGTGGATGCGGGGAAAGCAGCGGACATAATATACCTTGACTTTAGCAAGGCTCTTGATACTGTTTCCCACAGCATTCTTGCAAGCAAGATGAAGAAGTACGGGTTGGATGAACAGACTGTAAAGTGGATAGAAAGCTGGCTGGATTGTCAGACTCAATGGCTCAATGTTTAGCTGGCAGCTGGTATCAAGTGAAGTGCCCCAGGGGTCAGTCCTGGAGCCGGTTTTGTTCAGCATCTTTATTAACTATCTGAAAGATGGGATGAATTGCACTCCCAGCAAGTTCGCTGATGACACCAAGCTGGGGCCAAGTAGTAGAGTACAGGGCTAGGGTTCAGAGTGACCTGGATGAATTGGAGGATTGGGCCAAAAGAAATCTTACAAGGTGTTCAAGAAGGACAAGTACAAAGTCCTTGGGACAGAAGAATCCCATGCACTGGTATAGAAGTGTTGCCAGAAGATTGAGGGAAGCAATTATTCCCCTCTATTCAGCACTGGTGAGGCCACATGTGGAGTCCTGTGTCCAGTTTTGGGCCCCCACTACAGAAAGGATGTGGACAAGTTGGAGAGAGTCCAGCGGAGAGCAATGAAACGGTTCAGGGCCGAGGGACCTGGGCTGATTCAGTCTGCAAAAGAGAAGACTGAGTGGAGATTTGATAGGAGCCTTTAACTACCTGAAGGGGGTTGCCAAGAGGATGTTCTCAGTGGTAGCAGATGATGGAACAAGGAGCAATGATCTCAAGTTACAGCAAGGGAAGTTTAGGTTGGATATTAGGAGAAACTTTCTCACTAGGAGGGTAGTAAAGCACTGGAACGTGTTACCTAGAGAGGTGGTGCAATCTGCATCCCTGGAGGTTTTTAAGACCCGGCTTAACAAAGGCCTGGTTGGGATAATCGGGTTGGGGATGCCCCTGCCTTGAGCAGGGGGTTGGACTGAGGTCCCTTCCAGTCCTAACTTCCTAGGATTCTCTGCACAGTGCTATTGAAGCTAACTGCATTCACAGTCATTCTGACCCTGCCATAATACTCGGATTCTTCGGTTTTCAAGAATCGGCTTACATGGAATAATTGAACAAAGAGGGTGTTAAATAGCTTTGTCAACAACTCTGAAAATGATAATCTAGATCGTGAGTGTGGTGGGCTGGAAACGTCTCACAAAATTTACCATCAGTAGTAGTGTTTCCATTGTTATCATATTTTGGTGAGAAAAAAACCAAGGGTTTTTCTTTCTTTTTTTTCTTCACCATCTTTTATGTTCTTTTGGAAATCCAAATATGACAGCTTGGAGCCAGTGCACGAGGCCTGGAAAGCTGTTTTTCTTTTCGAAACTCAGTGAATTCTGTAAGAGAAGCTCTGACAAGTGAATGGTTTTTTACACCTTTTCCATTTTGAATAATCTAAAACTCTGTGACTTGGTTGGGGGAAAAAGAAGCGTTACATGGAATCCTGTCTTCTGTTTGTTTTTATCAGGGAGTTGCAACCCGGTGTGAAATCGGTTCAGGTTGTGCTAAGGTAAGTCCGGATGGCAGGGAATTAATTAAACCCATGAGGCAGCGCTCTGGGGGAGGGAACGCACGAGCACAGCATGGCAGCAGTGCCAGCTCTCTGTGGGCAGTAGCTGCTAAAATAACTATCGCTCTGAGCAAAGCCCTTGTTCCCAGGGATGGGACAAGTATCCACTTTGGCTCTCTGTTAGTTTGACCCTCTATCTTTTCTATCTGGCAGTTGAGTTGCTATGTCGATAGAAGATGCTGGTTTATCAAAGTCTGTTTCACAGCTGTGTACCGGGTCCTGGGGGGTGATTACTGGCTTGTTGGTTTGGTGTGGATTGGTCCGGCTGGCAGCTGGCGAAGGTGGTAATATTTGGACATAGATAGAAGGGAGCTATTTAAAGGTGCCCCATTTCTTTCCAGAATCTGCTACACAGACACTAGCTCCCCTCAGGAGGATCAGTACCCTCCAAACATCGCAGTGAAAGTGAATCATAGTTACTGCTCGGTGCCGGTAAGTCAGCCCAGGCATGACAAGTTACTTTACAGCACAAAGAGAACTTGTGAGATTTAAATGGAAGCTGCTTGTTGATTAAAGCGAGAGAGGCGAGGCGCTAGGGTGCTAAAAGTATCTTGTTCTGACTTTTAAAGCTAACTGCATGATGAATTTGGTTTGTAGTTTAATAATGGCATGGTTGGGGGACATGAAATGGCCTCTAATGTAAACAGGAGGTCAGGCGAGATAATTAAATAGTTCCCTCTGACCTTAAGCTCTCTGAAATCCTGTGAACCCATATTCTTGCCATGCTGCTGTGAAGGTCGGTATCTACCCTCTTGCTCTCTGCTGTGGCTGATCATAAGAAGGAAGCAAAGCAATTAATTTTCTTTCCTTAGAAAAGACTTTAGGTGACTAGAATTTTGCAACACTGGTTAACAGAAGAGGTGTGTCCTTTTGCTCAAAAATGTAGGGGGGGGGGAGGGAATCGGACGCTACTATGGGGAAAAAAAAAAACTATCTGTCTGTCCCCTAGGGCTATTATCCATCAAACAAGCCAGGAGTGGAGCCAAAGAGGCCCTGTCGTCCCATTAACCTTACACATCTCCTGTACCTGTCTGGAGCAACCAATCGTATCACTGTCACCTGGGGGAATTATGGAAAGGTAAATGCCAAAGAGGGTGATTTGGGAATTAAGCCAGCATGAGAGGATGAGAAAGAATGCTCTCCCCACATTTTTTTTTTTTTTGTCTCCAGAGTTATTCAGTGGGTCTGTACTTAGTGCGACAGTTGACTTCAGCAGAATTGCTGCAGAAGTTGAAAACTATTGGAGTCAAGCACCCAGAACTCTGCAAGACACTTGGTGAGTGTGTGAAGCTGTTAAGAGACTGAATGAGTGGTTACTTTTAGTCCATGTCACGTGCATTATGTCCTCCCTCCAACTGAAAAAAGCCAGTAAGTTGGGGCACCACAAATTGTGAGAAACTGCCGTCGTCTATAGGATCTGCCTGTCCAATTCTGTGACAAACCCACTTTCAAATCTGTGAATTTGCTACGCTGTATGTTGAACACAGCAAATTTCCCCAGATCTCTGCAGAAATAGCTTCTGCAGCATGTATTTTTCTGTGGCTCCATAGAATCTATGACAGATTTAAAATTCATCCCTAGGTCTTGTTGAGTGAGTTGCTGAGGGTCAGTGTCATTCTTACATGGGTGACTTCCTGCCTTCATCTGAATCATTTTAAGGCAAGAAACTCTGCCAGAGCTCCTCAGCCTTGATGTGCAGTCTTTCCAGTGGAGTGTTGTGGAGCAAACATCCATCCTGTGCAAATATTCTGCTGCCAGCCCCTGAGGAATTGTAGGGGCTGGAAGCAGTGTTTCATCACCACTCTTTTCAAATGCTATGATAGAGCTGATCCCCAAGAGATGCTTGTCCCAGACTATCCAGGTAAATTATTGTGGTATAAACCAAATGCAAAACCTTATTGTAAGTCTTAGGGGAAATAACCTCTCAAAGTGAAGGTCTTGCCTTTGGCTCCTAGGAGTCTGAGTAATTTACTTGAGATTGTTCAAAATTTCCAAATGACATAGGGAATAGTCTTAGCACCTACTTCTTTACAAGAGGCCGATTTAATTTCATTGGCATAATTTTTAACTGCTAATCACAGACCACTCTTGAGGCCCAGAAAATACAATCCCGTGATCTATTAAATGTATAGGAGAAAACTGCCTCACCAGTGCCTCAGATCTCACTAGCTATAGAGAATTGCTCTTTAAAGATTAAATCCGCATTTCTTTGGTACACAGCAATGTTTTAACTAAACATCCATTTGTATGAATCTCTTTCGGACTATCTCTGTGTGCAAATACAGATTTTGTACTTTGTTCGTCACTCCCAGCTCTGCCCAAGCATGGTGCAAATAGAAATGCTGAACTTCTCTAACAAGGTATTCTGGCTGAGACATTGGTTATTCAGGAATAATTGTCAATGGGATTAGCAGTCTTACAGAACATCTGGCAACCTGAGCGTGAGGGGCGGGGGGACAAACAGCAAATGGTTAAAAATCTCTGGCAGCCATTGGCTGATGCAAAAAGAAATTTCAGGTCAGCTTTGGCAGTTGGCTGTGCTCCCACTTCTACTCCCTAGTGGTACCTTCAGATGAGTTGAGCAGAAGATGCAATTTTGGTTTTATGTCACAAGATGAATGCCTTCAAGAGCCTATCATTTCCCTCTGACCCCAACACTTTCTTTGGAACAAAGTTTTGGATAATGTGAGTAGAACATTGTGTCCTGTTACTTCTAGAAGAGTGTTTCGTCCTGTTTTAGAGCAGCCAGCAGAGATTCTGCAAACAGGCCTCCTGCCTTCCACTTTTTTCCATTAAATCAGACTTGCACTTCAGGCTCCCAACAGATCCTTTTAAGGGTGCTATGCAATATTGGCTTTGTTATGCGTGCAGACATCTACACGTGACTAACAAGATGCAGAGATTTCTGATTGGATGCCATAATATCAAAAACGTCTTTGACCTGTTGTGATCTTTGAGCTGTTTGGCAACAGAAGAATTGCTTTATTATGTTTCTGTGGTCGAAAAAGGAGTGAAAGCTAAGAGCTGACACATTCAGAGAAGTGCTTCGCGTCTAAAAAGGTTGGGAACCACTGCTCTAATTGAACTTGGTTTCATTTAGGTGGCAAAGATGGATTATTTTTCTAAATCTTTTCATTCAAATTGGAGGCTCTTTGCCTTATTTTCTGATCACATTGCTTTTGCTTGCCTTAAACTCTTCTTTATGGCTCTCTGAATCTGGCAAAACCAAATATTGTATTTTCTGGCATACACGTGCCCCCATATTTCATCTGCACCTTGTTGAAAGCCAGAATGAAGGGGAAAGATTTCTCCGGAGTCATGGCTGCATAGAGCAGGGGCACAACCTGATCTTCAGCTGACTTGAGTTCCTTTTCCTGCATAAATAGAGTTGAATCCCTAGCTGATGCTGAAGACTGATCTCCACAGGTGGGCCTGTGATTTTTGAAAAGAGAGATTAGAGGCTATGAAACGGACCAGGAGCAGCCAGCAAAATTCCCTCAAGTTTGACTTGATTAGTGGAACAAGACCATTAAAAAAGGAGTGAACATTGTTAACACCTGTAGTGTGAGGAACAGCGAGCCATTAAGTCAATTGGCTCCCTCAGCTGCCCGAACAGTAATATCACAGCTGCTGCACAGTGGAGTCCAAATCTAATCCAAATGCTTCCAACCCCAGGCAGAAAGTCAGCTTTTCCATTTAACACATGCACCCCAGCTTTTTGAGGGTGATTTTTGCAGGACAAGGTACATGAAGTATGCAAGAAACAGTAGCTTAAACCCTGCTGCTGTAGCTTTAACGATCATTCCACAACGAGTTCCAGGTTCTGCTCATCTGTCTTCCAGTAAGCACTAATGCTTCAGCTTGACTCCCTTTGCTGACTTATCTTCCTTAGGTGCATTCACTTAGGAACATTGTCTGAACATCAGGCTACGTAATCAGATACTGAACTGTGGATTTAAGAGCCAGGCTTAAGGCATCTGTTTTAAAAGCGAATCTTGGTTCTGGTTAATGGCTCCTTAGGAGGTCTCTTTCCTCCTCACCCCCATGACTCAGGAGTAGATGCACAGGGGCTGCTGTGACTGGACAAAATATGGGTTAACTCTTGGCAAAACATAATGTTTTAAATTGAGGATAATTTTAGCGTGGCTGAAATGGCACAAAAATACCCCATAAATTCTTACAGGTTAGTTGCATAACTGCCTTTCACCATAGAGCTGCTTGCTACAAAGCTGCCTTTAGAATCAATATCTAATTGCATTTTGTTGTGATCTGCAACAGTCAAAATGGGAAATCACTCCAGTGAGAGAGGCTGCAGGAAGGGTAATAGATCATTATAACAGCAGTGCTAATAGCTTCTATAATTGTGCTTATATAGTGGTGTATTTGGCCTCTGTTCTCCAGCACCCCTGATTTTTAAAAAAGATGTTCCTCCAGAAAATGCCTCTGTAGTCACTGAGGCAAGAGCACAGTGAGAGCCTATCTGCAGCCCCATTAGTTTCTGACATCAATTGGCTACAACAGAATCTGAACTCCCTGTCTCTTGTCCTGATGTGCCGAGTCCTTTCAGATATAATCTGCCTGCTTCATTAATGGCATTTTGGCTCAACCTCCCGCATTGCGTGCTCTGTGGATGGCCCGCTGGAGGAGCCTTTGTGCATACTTATGCCACAGCTGCAGCCTAAATGTGTACACAGGTTCTGGAGATGGGAAGCTAGCTCAGCATGTTGGTCAACTGCAGCACTGTGGCCCGCTAGCAGCTGAGACAGGCCAGTTCAGCTCAAGTGAGGCTGGGGAAGCTGAGTGGACTTGGCACAGCACTTGCCTGTCTACAGTGATGATTTCTTCTGCACCTTAATTTGATCTCCTTTGAAAAGTAGGTGTGACCTTGACCCGGTTGTCTCACAACTATCCAGTCTCTGCCCTGGTCTCAGGATGGAGTGAGTTTACATCCCACTTGACCAGATATTTTAGGTTAACCCGATCTCAGAAATACAGTGCAGTTCTGTAATGTCTTTTGTCTACATCTTCTCTCTAACTGCTGGTGTAACCAAACAAACAGAAGGAAGAGTGCATATCTTAAGGCAGTGCTTCCTAGACTTCAGCATGGTGCCTCACTCCTGACCCACAGCCTCCCAGGTGCCCCAGGGCCCATACCCCCACTATCTCTGCCAGCTCCCCCAGCAGCACCCAAGCCCCAGCTGCTGGAGCAGAGCCCGTGGGGAGGAGGGGGAGGATGCAGGCGCCTCCTACCCAGCAGTGGGGGCACAACTCCATGCTGCTGCTGCTGCTGCACTTTGCCTTGGCAGCCGTGACAGTGTAATGCTCCCTCCTGTGCTGGGTCCCGCCTGCTGGGCTGTGGAAGCAGCTTCTGCCTGAAGCTGGTCCAGCCCCGTTGCAGTCCTGTACCCCACGGTGGGCTCAGAAATCTCATGACCCCAACCACTGATGTTGCAACCCCACTTGGGGTCGTGACCCACAGTTTAGGAGCTGCTGTCTTGGAGCCTCCTAGTTCTGTAGGGCAGGGGGACGAAGCTGAACACCGACTGTTGGTGACCTACACCTTAGCATGACTTTTACATGAGAGAGAGCTGCTCCCTTCTCGTGTATTTTTTTTTCCTGTTGTCCCTGTCTATTTAGCCAAGAACCTTCTGAACCAGTGGTATCAAGAACTGCTCCATGAAATGGTGGCAAATGGCTCACAAATTACAGGTTACAGTAGGTCTGAGTGCTGTGATGCACTTTTCCATTGTTTGATTTGCATTCTTAGTCATCTGTGAAAAATTTTGAGGGTTGACCATGGTCCATTGGTCCCAGAAAGCAAGACCTAGTCCAAGTCATCTCTCTGCCATTCTGTCCTTGCCTAGTAGCAATTACTCTCCATGGTTGAAATGCATTTGCATCTTTTGGAGAATGTACCAGATACATTTCTGGCATCAGCAGTTTTCCCCACACGTAATGGTCATGGTTAAATGGAGCTGTGTGTTAATTTTATCCTTTTTTGTGTTTCTGAATGCAGTAAAAGAGAAATTGCGCTTGGATCCAGACAGTGAAATTGCTACCACAGGTGTTCGAGTGTCACTCATTTGTCCAGTAAGTCTCGCTGCACTGCAATTCCAGCTACTAATATGAGATGTCCTAGTTTGTTACCCAAGCCACCATTGCAGGATAATAAATCTTTGCCTTTACCAGTTGCCCCTTAAGCAGTTTCTTGCATATTGGCACCAAAACCATCTGTCTACACACACGTATTCATTTTGGGAGGGGAAGGCTCTGATGTTGTGGTAGGATTTCTTATTGATCTGCCTGCGATTGGTCCCTTTAGCTGGTGAAGATGCGACTTTCTGTCCCCTGTCGAGCCGAGACCTGTGCGCATCTGCAGTGCTTCGACGCAGTCTTTTACCTACAGATGAATGAGAAGAAGCCCACGTGGATGTGCCCTGTGTGTGACAAGCCAGCGCCCTATGACCAGCTAATAATTGATGGGTGAGTTTGCCTTCTTGCACCATCTCTTCACTCGCTTCTCTCCAGCCCTCTTCTCTTCCCCACTGTGATTTTTATAATTTTTTTAGCTCTGTATCTGATCCAACACCACTTCTAAATGAAGTGTAAACATATTACAGTTCCAGTTGCTCTTAATTTGGGTGAGACAATGCTGATGCCAAAATTTGTGACTTGGTTTTATAGTTTCTCAACCAGCTTTCTGTAAACTGCTGCCAAAATAAAACTTGTGCCACCTTCTCATTCATATGCACTATCTGACTGGAGACTGACAAAACAAGGGTGCTTTACTTTACCATGAGCTATTGTTTATCATTTGTAGTTCAGCAACTGAAACGTCTTTACATGCTGTTGTCAGGACAGATTGCCTTTCGCATGTATTCTTCTCCCGTTCCTTCATTAAAAGCCTTATCATGCATGATGTTGGCACCCAACAAGCAGTTCTCGACATGTCATCGGTTTGGGTCAAATGATTCTAAATGCCAGCCTTTCACTCGCATATCTCTAGATGCAGAGCTAGCTCCATTGAGGTACAAATGCAGTTTTAAACCAGAGATCTCTGGTACATATTTGATGCTTTTGGTTCAAGCTGCGCAAGTGCAGTTTCTGTAGCTGCAGACTGGGAACTCCTTAAAGTACTCAATATTATTGTTCTGGCTGTTTCATTAGCTACCTATATAAGGAACAAGATAAAGGGTAGAAATCTTCCTGAAGGGGCAAGATTAAGATATTTCATGTACCTCACAAATACCCAGACTTTAGAAGATTCAGGGTTCTTGAAGTCTCACTTAAACCATATTTTCCCTGGCTTTTTTTTTTATCATGATTTTTTTTTTCTCTAACATGTATTTGAAATACTATTTACTTTTAGTCTTTGGCCTAGGTTAATTAAAAAAGCTTATGCTTCATTCTTTATTATCTGGTATCAGTCTAGATGCACAGGTAGGGCTCCTCCCTGCCAGTAGATGGAGACGGTACAACCAAAATACATTTTGGAGCGTTCTGTGAATCAAAAGAACTTGTCTGTTTATGGTGCCGAGTAGCTTCTGGTTTTGAAAGGAGGAACAAGTACCCTTCCTGTTTGATTTGAGGGGTTTCATGTTAAGAGCTGGATTATCTTTGTTCTAACTACAATAGTTGTTTTTCTGGATTTCTGAGAAGCTCTTTAAGCAAACAGTGAAGTTTTAGGTGTTTAGATCAACGACCCTCTAAACTGTACTTGTAACACCAGTGAGAAATCTGACGGCTGTCCCTAGACTCCTTTTCCTATGCCTACAATGCAGTAAGAGCCAGGTTATTAAAATGGAAACCTACAGATGCCTCTTTTTGGGCTGCAAACCATCCAAATGAGTTTGGGTCACATTTTTAAAGTGGAAGAGGGAATGAGGCTTTCCAGAACCAGACTTGTAGACAGCCTCTGTAAATATAAATGGCCTTCAGGTGCATTTGGAAAGCAAGTGCTGAGAGTTGAACAGTGGTAAAAGAAGATGGAGTGAACCAGAAGAGTAACCTGGACTTAGAGACCAGGGACTTCAGAAAAAGAGATGGCCATTTCTTATTATGATAGTGGGCTGCTGGGGAAAAAAGTTCTTGTTGTCCTCCTTTCTCCTCCCCACCCATTGCCTGGTACAGCCTCTAACAGGAAGCAGTTGCATACATTATGGTGTCCCTAAAGATTTCAGCAGTAGCTTAGGAAATCCAGTATGTGGACTTGTAAAGAGCAAAGAAGGTAATATTTCATGCCTATTTCTCAGTCTATTAAGAGCATCTAATTTATCTTAATGTGTTAATTTTGATGCATGTACACCAGTTATCCTGTGAGCTTTGTGCGTCTCGTCATACGAATATTGTCTGGGCAGCAGCACAAAGGACTAGAGAAGTTAGACCTAGTGCACCAGATACCCTCCTAGCAAATATGTAGCTGAAACCAGACAGAAGTTATGCACCAGAATGAATGAGCACAGACAAAAGATTAAGAAGAGAGACCCTGAAACACAAGTAGGAGAACATTTTTCACAGAAAACAATCGCTCGCTGTCTGACTGCACAGTTCTTGTGCTCAAAGGAAACCTACCCGCACCCTTACAGGAGAAGCTTGAGACCTAAGTACCAGGGTTTTAACACCATAGACAGTGACTTTATGGCCAATTATAATCTACCTGATACAGGCCATCTGTAGATCCCAGGTGATAATGACCCTCCTGAACAACCTTGTTCCTCTTTTTATCAGGTTTTTATTGCCTCTCTCCTGCCTGTTGGCTACCCAATCGCTCTTATCTCCCACATTTGTTTACATACTGAGTTTTACACAAGCTTTTGTTCAGTCTGCTGTTTGGTTCTGCTCCTCTCGGCGGGTTGAGGAGGGGTACTGTGATACCCAAAAACTTGCCTTTGTCTGTCTCAAGTCCAATAAAAGAGATCACCTGCAAGAATTCTTGCCTCTAACGTCATGGAATTACAGTCTCAACATTCTGGAGGATCTGATGACCTGGTGAGGCGTGAGGACTTCAGCCTGGGCTTGATATTATGGCTGAGCTGGTGTTTCAGTCCACTCGGTTGAAAGCCTTCATCACAAAACCATCCACCTGCAGTAATTCTCTTCACTGTCAGCCTTGAGAGGCAAGGCAGTGAACTGAGCATAGAGACTGCTCTCTCACTTGGACCCTGTCTCTGCTTTATTATTTAAGCACATTGTCAGGGTGGAATGGTTTTGGGATGAAGGTTCACTGTTAGAACCTATACTATGGTTCCTTTATGGGGAAAAAAGGATTTTGTGATCAAGAAATGTTTTGTTTTGTAACCTTGCCCTGTCACCAAATTTCTCTTGGATTAAGCTGTAGGGCCATGTAAGGTGAGGATCCAACTTAATGACATACTGCCACGGTGCTCTGCTGATTGCCTGAAGGTTAATAGATAGCATCTTGTTTCCTTTTCAGGCTGTTGTCAAAGATACTGACAGAATGTGAGGATGCAGACGAAATAGAATACATGGCGGATGGTTCCTGGTGTCCAATAAGAGCTGAGAAGGAGAGAAGCTGCAGCCCTCAGTGTCCAATACTAGTACTAGGTACATATGGCATGGGGCAAAGGAAATTAATATGCTGAGCTCTAGGAAACTTGCACAAATGATTTTGTGATACAAAATTATGGGCCCCCAGCTTGCTAAGGGGTGCTTGATCAGTGTTGGAAACAGTAGGTCACCCGATTGAGTAAACAACCAGGCAGCCAATAGGGTTTTTTTTTTCCTCTCTCCATACAAAGGAGTAAGTTGGCGTCACAGAGAAGCCCAATGCGTCTGACCAGTAAGACGATCATTATGGATGGGGTCATTGAATCCTTTGAACAATTTCATTCTCTAATGGTTTAACTACCAAGTCCAAGTGAATAGTTTAGGTATGGCTTCAAAGTGGTGCAGAACTAATTCTGGCATGCATGCTTTTGGACCAAACACCAAACTATTCTAACTCCTCTGACTGGGGACAAGGGAAGATCTGATGTTCCATGAATGGGGATTTTGCCAGAACCTGCTTGTATATATCTGAGGGGGTTTTTTCCCTTTTAACTGAAGGGCTTCATACACTTCTGCAAATGCTTCCCATTGGTAGTTTGAGCAGAAGATGATCAGATGAACTTTTGGGGGGTATCCTAGAAAGTATTTTACTATTTCATTGGTTTACAAAGATACAGTGGACTTCACATGAAGTAGATCTTTCTTCATACGACTTTCCCTGAGGAATGGGTTCTCTCTGTCACTTCCCCAGATACTGTATGGGGATGCAGGGCCTGCCAAGGGGTATTGGCTCTGGGGAGTATAATAGATGTTCTAATTGTGGTCCATTTATTTAACATCTAATTCCTAGATGTTCTAATTGAAGTCCATTTATTCCCAGGTTCCTCAGATGTGAATGGGCTCTTGCCCACTCCCAATAGTAATGGTGAGAATGGCAAGGTCACTGCTGATGTGGTGGATTTAACACTGGACAGCTCATCATCAGAAGAGGAGGAGGAAGAAGACGAGGAGGAGGATGACGACGATGATGGACCCCAACCGAAACGACGCTGCTCTTACGAGAAAGATCTAGTTTCTGCCTGCTGACTGCGGAAGTAGCTCTGAATCTCTGAATGGACAGACTTGAATACTCTGGTGCTTACTAAACTGGAGGTGGGAGAGGACCTCTCACCTCATCTCCCTTCCTCCCTGGTCTCCTTTTGACTTTCCTATTCCGAGTTAACCATTAAAATGAAAAATAAAACCATTGAGCTGCTTCTTGGTTGAAAAACTGCCCCACTAAAAGCCTGACCTGAGCTCTGCCAGCTCAACCTGAACCAGAGTCTGAAGTAAGGAAAAGTGTCTTAAGCCAGGCAGTCAAGATCCAGAGCTAACTTGATCTCAACTGCCCTTCACCAGTACGGTTTGAATCAGTGGAGTTCACCTGAAAACCAACAGGACGTCTAACTCCAGTGCATCTCCAAAGCTGTGTGCATTTTTATTGTCTTGTTAAATAACCATTCCTGATAAAGTTTTGCTGGACATGTGAATGGGTGGGTTGGGGTGGGGAAGAGAAGGGGGGGAGGTTGATAGAACCCCAGCAAAGTTAGATCTCCTTTCTTTCTTTTTTTTTTTTTCTTTTTTGTTTCTTTTTTTTT
>NW_017728905.1:196292-200153 GCF_001723895.1 Crocodylus porosus
TTTTTTTTTTTTTTTTTTTTTTAAGAAGGCTTTGTTTCTGGAGTCGGTGCCAGCAGCCTGCAGGACAGCTGAAGCCCATCAACTGGACGTGTGGCATCGTGTAGGAGTGGGGCAGGGTGGAGGGGAGGGATGGCCTTCAAGAAAATGCCAGGTGGGAGAATCTCAGTTTCTAGCCAACTACCTCGGTAACTCCAATTCAGGTTTATTTCAGACATGAAACAGTGCAAAGCCCATCACTGGTACTTCTGACGGCACAAACGTCATAATGTTGGGGACAGAGCCAAGGGGCAACGAGTGGAGCACAGTGACCACGTATTACGGCCTCTGGACTTTTCCACTTCTCTGTTCTGTTAAGACTTTGGTCCCAGACCCAAAGCTACTGCAATGCTCTTGACAAAATATTGTTGCTTTTGAGTTTCCAAATGGTAACCTTTTTGTCTTGTAGAGATTTTGTAATTAACTTTGCATAATTTGCTCTGCCTGTTCCTAGTTAAAAGCCTCTGAAGTCTGCATTGCTTTGGACCTTGCTGACTTTCTCGTCTGTGGATGGGAATAAATGTTGGAAGGACGCTGGCATGTTGACTTGGCCCCGTGAACGTGTACAAGGGAAGGGTGGAGAGCAACGTAATGGCCTTTAGCAGTGAGTGCACTGTGCACCAGACCAGCTGAGTGGTAATACTGCAGCCAAGGCCACGCAAGTAGCTTTCAGTCATACTGTATATAGGCTTTCTAGCTACTAGAAAAAGGCAGTTGATCACTGAACACTTCCAGCCCCCGCCATGCCTCCAGCTCTTGCTGTTTGTTCCAGCTGCAGTGAAATGACAGACGTCTGGGCAGCATGAATCTACGTCATCCCTTAGAACCACCTCCTCCCCTAAAGCATCAGCCTGGAGGAAAGGAGGCAGCTATGTTCAATCACAGAACCAAAGTGATGGTGCTTTCAAAAGCACTTTTAATGCATTTAAGAAAAAGCAATGCATTTAAAATACCACATCGACTTAAAGCCATCAAGTTCCACCTAGAACTATTTTTAAATACCTTTAAGGACCTAGCCTAACACATATAGGAAGAGAACAGAATATTATCCCATAGTTGCTATTGAGCAGAATGCTTTAGACCCTGGCATTTGAAGTTCTCCTCTTCAAATTCTCCATAGAGTCTCGTTGCATGATGTATGAGTAGAGTCTTCTCTGGTGCGGTGCGCTGTACCTCAGATTAATCTGCTTCAAGAAATCCCATGCCCTGTGGTGGCTAGTTATCGGGCTCTGCATCCCACCGCCTGCGGGTGGAGGGCAAAGAGCTGATGACCTTGAGCCACATGGGCTTGTTCTGAAGGGAGGAGCCCTTTCTGCCAATCTGTATTTCTCCCAGCAAATGAAACAGGAGGCAGAAGGGAGCTCTTCTTGCCTTCTCTATCATATTCTCTTCCCAACCCTCCGCCATTACACCCCTCCGGGACCTGCAAATGACTCTGGCAGGGGCCCATCAGGCAGAGGGAGAAATAATAAAAGAAGCCTCTTCAAGTTTCCTCTCGAGCACCAGCATGCAAAAGTACTGCCTCCTCCATGGAGGGGTGAGGGGCTGTGGAAAGGGAATGAGACAGGGGCGTGTGGGGGAGGGAGGCAACCCAAAATCTTGTTTGCTCTTCCGCCATTTCAGTTCCACCACAGAATGACCTTTGTTTGTACGAAAGTTTCCGTTTAATTTTTTTCTTTCCTTTTTTTCTTTTCTTTGCGCAAGTAAGCAATATGTTTTCAGGTTTAAACTGGGTTGGGGGGTGGGGGGCGACTGGGTAGAGCTCAGACATTAAGTTTTACTGTATAAAGTTGTGCGGCTTGCATCCCCGGCCGCAAGGTAGCTTTAGAGTCCAGTTTTTCTAATATTTGTATTCTAATTTAATTGTTTTTAAATTTTCCAGGCCAAGCCACTGTTGGGAAACATCATGCTTCTGTTACTGCTTTCTGTTTGAGTTGGCCAGCTCTTCCTGTACATATGTTTTTTCTTATATCCTGTTTTTTTCTTTTTGTAAAGAGAAGAGAAAAAGCAAAAGAAAATTATTTTTCTTTCCCTCAGTACACATTCTTCAAAGTTCAGAATTATAGTGTTTCTTAAATAAAAAGAAAGATTTACATTTAATTCCCAGCTTTGTCCTTCTCCATTGTGCTATTGGATTTTTTTTCTCTTTCTGACCCAACGGCAGTAGATTCTCCATTGCTTTGAGATTGGGCACTAAATTTTCCTCTTCCTGTGCACTGCCATTGCTTTCACCAGGGTCAAGAGATACCATTTATTACCATATTGATTTACAAGTGTTAACTCCACTTAGGCCTGATTATATTTGACAAAGGTCCGGGGCAAGGGAGAAGCTTTAGCAGGAAGCAGGATTCACCAGAGGAACTGCTTATTCTGTGCGCTGAAGAAGCCCAGCCCAGATGGTTGCTGTAGTCCCATCCAGCATGATATTCGTGGACCTGCAGAAGATGGCAGAGGGGTTGGGCAGGCAGAGTGGGGACGAGGTCGTCTCTCTCGGTTGTGATCCCGTTATGCCTACTTAGCAAACTAGTTGGTTCCAGACAAGGTTTGCACTGCATGTAGCTAATGCTCAGCAGTGGCAGCCCAGCCTCTATTGCCTGCTGCTGTCCTTGTAACCGGTTGGGCACCCTTTTTGGTCACTAGCAGGAGATCCCTTAAATAGCTGATGTAACCAGTCTGACTGCTCCTTGCTCTTGCTGAAATGGGGAGGGTGTCCTAGAAGTCACTGAAATCTCTATATTCTTTACGTTAAGGAGGAATACACATCCTCGTCAATTAGCAAAGACTCAGAGGAGGGGCACTCTGAAGTGCTCTTGGTTAGAATACAAGGCAGTCAAAGGAAAAGAGACTTAACAGTAGGGGTCTACTACAGACCTCCCAACCAAGGGGAAGAGCTAGACCAGGAGTTCTTATGTCAGCTCACAGAGGTAGTTAGGTCAAAGGACATGGTCATTGTGGGTGACCTGAACTTTCCAGACATCTGCTGGGAAGAGCAGTCAGCCAGGTCTGACTGCTCATGTAGGTTCCTAGCCAGAGTGCAGGACCTCCATCTAACCCAGGGGGTGCACAGTCCCACCAGGGAGATGCCTTGTTGGACCTGGTGCTGGCCACGGGTGATGACCCAGTGAAGGGGCCGCGGGTGCTCAACCACCTGGGTGACAGTGATCATCGCCTGCTGGGACTCACCATCCAGCGCAAGGTGGCAAAGGCCTACGGCAAGGCAGCAGCCCTAGATTTCAGGAGGGCGGACTTCAAGGAACTAAGGAGAATAGGGAAGCACTGAGGTCCTGGAGAGGAGGGGAGCCAGGTGTCCAAGAAGAGCGGTCGCTCCTCAAGGAGATGATCCTCCAAGCCCAAAGGGAGGTAATCCCAACACGGATCAAAGGGGGCAGGAGGGCGCAAAAGCCCCCATGGCTCATCAGAAGCATCCGGGAATGTCTCCTAGCTAAAAGGGAGGCGCACACCCAATGGCAGGGAGGGGCCATCCCCAGGGAGGACTACACTGCGGCTGCTTGGGGATGCGGGGGGGGTCAGGAAGGCCAAGGCAGAGATGGTACTGGGACTAGCTACCCGGATTAAGGACAACAAGAAGTCCTTTTTTAAATACACAGGGGGCAAAAAGAAGGTATGGGGTAACGTGGGGCCCCTGCAAGACACGCTAGGAGATTTGGTCATCACACCAGACGACAAAGCTAACCTATTTAACGATTTCTTTGCCTCCATTTTCCTGATCAGGGGCTGGAACAGTCGCTCCCCCTCTGGGCCCCCTCAGGCCCCAGGGGAGGTGCACCCAGGCCAAGGGTTAGTGAGGAACTAGTCAGGGAACTT
>NW_017728905.1:201117-219207 GCF_001723895.1 Crocodylus porosus
GGGGGGGGGGTCTTCCTCATGTCACTAAGTAGCTACTAAAATACAACCATGGTCTGGGGAGGATTTTGGTCTCCAGAAGTGTTTGCCACATGCAGCCTCCCCTGACCATTAATTAGGATGTCCCAGCACGTGTTCAATGGAGGACTCAGCTGATGTCATTAAGCAAATTGCCTCCTGCTTCTCACTCACGGTAGTTCTTGCATTCAGCATTCAGGAATAAAATGGTTTCCTCATTCTACATTTTGCATCCCTCCTTTCATTATTAATGGGCTTTGTGCAGGGGAAAGGCTGTTCTCAGCTGCACAGATTCTCTTTCTGATTAAATCTGGGACCATTCCTTGTCCTTCTTTCCTATTTAGATTTTCTTTTATTGGGCACCTTGTGTCAGGCAGCTGCATTCACACTGAGTTCTGGCTCTGTTCCCTACCGATCTGATAAAATCACCACCTAAAATAGGACATCAAACCAAAATAGGATTTGTGCAATGACAAGTTCTTGGACATGCTTTTCTTCAATAATATACGACTCCAACTTGGATTGCTACTATAGCAGGAGTGGGGTACTCTCCGTACCAGTAGGTAATGAACAGCTATCACAAGCTCTGCTAAACAGAGAGCAAGGGAGCAGGACCCAAGGAAGGAAAGGATGGAGGAAGCTGAAAGTTTTGTGGCCTCTCTTCTAATCGGATGGGAAACCGTTTCGAGATAGGGGGTGCTTCACTGGATAGGTACAACATCCAGGACAGTAAAGTCTTGATCTTGACTGGGGCTGCTACATGCTTCTTTAGTACCAAAAAAAACCCAACTTCATTCCATTTTAGAAGAGTTTGCTCCTTAAACTCCAATCCAAGACCTGACTAAACTGGGGAGAGGTTCACCGTTTCACTTGAGGAGGAAACCCATGTGGAGTAGGCAAAGATAACAGTTTGAGGAAAGACCAGAACAGAGGTGGAAGAGCAAAGTGTGCCAAGAAGGATGCTGCATCATTTAATCCTATTATATGTGTGTGGGTTGGATTCTGACTTCCAAACTTCAGCTGTTTCAGTAGATGAGCTGGTGATTGGGAGGGCTTCTGGGACACTGGTCCCTTGATCATTAATCCATTTGAGTATAGTGATTCATTCCTATGGTCAACCTCAAGAATGAGTTTCTCTAAATTGTATGGTTGCTGTAAGCAGTGATTCTCAACCAAGGTATTGTGGCATCCCAGGGTGCCTTGAGATTTTTTTAAGGATGTGGCAGGATGCCATACAATGTTAGCACTGTTAGGTGGGCAAACATGATTTACAAGATAAACCCAGAGATTTCAAGTAGGAGTCCAAAGTGTCAAAAACACTCTGAGCTGCTGTGGTCTTTCGGAGTTCTTTGCAACAGAATTGCTCTAGTATTTTCCACTAGTCAAAAAAAAAAAGTCAAAGCTAAGAGCTGGCTTTTTCCAAAGGGTGCCTTGAGTCTCTCAAGGTTGGGCACCACTCCTGTAAGCTGTCATGAATCTTGTTTGAGATGAAAAAACATTCCTGTTTCTCTTATTTTAGATTTCTACTAGCCAGATGGCTGTCTGTGACTACTCAGGACTGGCTTGATGATTCAGGAGTTCTTTTCCAGTTCTAGGTTCCTAAAACTCACCATGTTTGCTCTACCCATGATACTAGCTTGTTTTCTTTTATATCCTTCCCCAGTAGCTTGTTCCCTTCCTAGGCTCAGCAGTGGACCTCTCCACCTCCTCCCTTACTCTTGTCTTGACCCCAGTTTGATGTGTTGACATCCAGGGGAGAGCACTGGACAATCTAAACTTGTTCTTCTCCAGGGAAAAGAGTTGGTCTACGTGCAGAAAAACAGATACCACTGGACTGTCATTCTAGAGCTCATCTGCAGTCACAGACAATGGGTTTGCTAACAGATTTCTAGGTGTCTCTTAGAAGGTCCATCCGCCTCAAACATTTCCCGGCCCTGCTTTGTTTCCCCTTCGCATGTCTCTCTTCGTTTGTGAATCCTTGACTTGTTGGAAAGCTTGGCTCAGAATTCCTCTACCTCCAGTGGATTAATCATTTTATTTATTAGGCTTAAGGGTCAAATCCTTCTAAACCCGGGGCTTTGCCAGATAAACAGGCTGCTTTGCCAAGGCAGCCCGTTTGTGAAAACACAATTAGCAAACCCTGTAATCTGCACTAATTATCAGGCAGTACTCAGGAGGCTTTCCCCAGCTCATTCCCCTTGCAAGATCTCCCTAGCCCAGCTTGAAGCTACTCAAGTCAGCGGCAAAGAAGAGGATGAACTAACACAAGAGCCCCAGAGTCACTAGTACCATGGAGGAGGCAGGAGCTGGGAGCAAGCGACAACTGGGTGTCTCCTTCATGATTGATTATCTGCTCTTTGATAAGGGGCAGCCAGTGAGTGAGGAGTTGGAGGCTGGGAGCCAGCCTCAGTCCAAGACCTTGGGCTCCTTGGAAGAGAAAGAAATGGAAAAGGAGGTTAAGAGAAAGCAGGCAGATACTGGAGCTCAGGCACCACCAGATGTCGTGGACAAACCCAACCAGTCTTACATTGCCCTTATTTCCACAGCCATCCTCTCTTCTCCAGAGAAGAAGCTGCTGCTCTCAGATATTTATCAGTGGATCATGGATAATTACCCTTACTTCAAAAATAAGGTGAGTTTCCACAGCTATGGGTGGGGTATGAGTTGCTGGATACAACACCAAGGGCTTGCCTCTTGCCTCCGTCTGCTGGACGGTTCTTTTTGGTGCCAGGGACGTTCCAACGGAGGGCTGAGAGATTGCAAACTCAGTCCTTCTTTCATTTGTAAAAACTCACCATCCATGTCCGAGCCTCTTGACATTGATTTGTGCACAGCCAAGGCTGAATTTTGCAGAGTTACTTCTCTAATTTTCACTTGAATCTTTGGGTAAAAGGGAGAGGATCTGTAGGGGATTTAAAATTTCCCTTTGTCTCAGTGCCAGTCTGGCAGGGAGTGGGCACAAGGGTGCCTTGGCCCTGAAATTAGACCAGAGAGAGAGAGACCCAGCATATTCTTACAGAATTAAGAAGTACCTCCTCTCACTGGAGTAGAAGAAGTTTCTCTGCTGTTTTCTTCTCTCCATCCAATGCCCACCCCCACACACATCGGTTCAATGATAGTGACTGCACACACGCACCCTGCTATACCTTTCTTATTGTTCCATGCCTTTTTCTTTGATTTTCATGCTTGCTCTTCAACACCTGCTGCCCTGGGAGAAGGCAAAATGAAGCGACCTTTCTCCCTCTCTGGCTTTACACTTCTCATAAATGGATGCAAAAAACATCTGGAGTTTTGCAAATGTGGGATCCATCCACTGCCAGCTTGAACCCCCATTGCATTGATCACCAAGTAGCAGGGTGGAACAGAGAGGGTGAGATGTACAGGTTCAGGGAGATGCAGTAACTTTCTGACCTTGGGATTGTTCTTTTTTTTCCCCCCCCAGGTTAGACTATACAAAAAAAAAATCTTGAAATTGGCTGCAATAGGAAAGTGTCCAGATCACTGGGTCATCTAGATGAACATCCAATGCAACCAGCAAGATGAAGTTGGTCCATGGCTGGGGTCCATGTGGGTGTTCTGGGAGAGGCAGCTACATGTTGATGTGTTGGTGCTCAGAGAACCCAGTGACAGGGCTAACTTGTGACTTTGCCAGTGATTTGCTTGGTCGCTGCACGGTGACTTGCTGTGCATCTGACCCCCTTTTACTTTGTCAAGAGAAACAGAAAGCTGTTGGTGTGAGTAGGTGGCTGGGCAGGTGGGTTTTGTGTTTTTACATTAGAAATTCAGGTCTGAGCACCCCAAGCTGGTGCTCTTGGGATAGCGGAGGTTAGCCACCCCAGACTAAGAGTACCTTCTGAGAACAGAAGTGCTTGAGAGAAGAAAAGGGCTGTCTTCTTTTTTCTGACTTTAAACTATTAAAATCTATTCTGTCCCCTGGATGTAGAGACAGTAACACTTTGAAGCAAAGAAAATCTCCATAAAAGAATCAACCTTTGCTGTCTGGGGCCTCCAAATTGTCTTCCAGAAAGACCAAGATAACAATATCGGGCTTGGTATTTCTAAGGTTCAGTAAACAGCAGGGGAAAGAAGAAAACATTCTCTGATTTATCCCAAAGAAGTTAAAAGTTAGGCAAAAATAAAGCTCAAATTTCACTACAACTCAGCTCATCCAACCTAGACCATGGAAGCGTGACGTGAGTATTGAAGATCTATAATGGGGTTTGGGTGCCAGTGAGCAGACCATGGTAGGGCAGCTGCTCCTATAACCACTGCCTTCCCTCCGTCCTTTGTCTCCAGGCAAATGCTATCACCCCAATTTCTCCCCTTCTTGCCATGTTTCACTGCCCCATCCAACTTCTTGGCTCTGCAGGAGAAGAGCTGGCGCAACAGCGTGCGGCACAACCTCTCCTTGAACGAATGCTTCATCAAAGCCGGGCGGAGTGACAACGGCAAGGGGCACTTCTGGGCCATCCACCCTGCCAACCTGGAGGATTTCTCCAAGGGTGACTACCACCGGCGCAGAGCCCGCCGGCGCATCCGCAGGTGAGCGGCAGCCTGAGGCAGGGTGTCAGGGCTCAGCGCCCAGTTCTCAAATCCTAGGCTTATCCTTGAGCCATGTGCAGAGTGACCCCTTCTCTCTACTGGACTCCACTGATTTCCAGCCTGACCTGTGGGCTCTGCTCCCCCATGGGGATAAGCCCATTATCCCTTTACGTTGACCTGAATCTGACCTCACCAGGCCCAAAAGGATGTCTGTTTTTCCTTTCACTGGAGCCTGGTGTTGCAGGTGATCCCTCCTCTGTCCTTTGCCATGATACTGCACTTGGTGGTTGAAACCTTTCTGCCTGGCAGAGGAGAAAGGAAACTGAGTGGTGCCTCCAGCTGGGCAAAAGCTGGTGGGCACAGTAAGGGCTACAGAAGCTTAGAGGGGAAGCTAGGAAAGCAGCAGGCTAACAGATCTCTTCCCATACTCATCAAGGCCCCCCAAAAAATCCTTGGTGCCTGAGACCAACGTTAACTGCAGGTTTTGGTGATTCCTGAAACGGCTTTTGTTCTTTTAGTGCCTTGCAGCAGCAGGGAGGACTTGAGCGCTGGGGAGCTAGGTCACCTGGGTTCTTCCATTGGTTTGCCACGTGACTTTCGGCTAATCTCTCACACTCTGTTTTCTCTCCATAATGAACATCAAACCTGCCTCCATTCTGGGAGGGAAGGGGCAGAGCCAGGGTTAGATGGGACAAAGGGCCCTGGTTGCAAAGTGCACAAGGCAAAGAATGCAGATGAAAGACACCATCAGAAGGCAAAGGTTGAGGGAATGGGTGGGAGATGTGGAGTCTCTAACAATCAAGTTGTGAGCTGGATTTCGGGAAGAGACCCTTGGGAGCTGGTGCAAGCTACTGAGACACACAGCCCTGGCAGCAGAGGTCATCCAGGCAGACAACCGTCCCAAGGGGGCTGCTGGCTGTTAAGTCAAACCTGGCTCCCAGCCCTGCGTGCCCTGCACCAAGGAGAGCCCACCTGGGTTTGCTGGGCCAGGCAGCAAGGGAAGAGATAATCTGCTCCAGGCTAGCGCAGGTCCCTGTGTCCAGAGCACACAGACCCATCTGACCCTGTCTTCTCTTTGCCCTGTTCCAGGATGGCGGTGAGTCTGAACTATTACCCCTATGGCTACTATGGGGTGAGCTGCTGCCCAGGAAGGTACTGCCTGTGCTGCCCACCGTACATGCACCCTGCTGCTGCCAGCCCTTCTCAGCATTGCCATCCCAGATTCCCCATTCTGCCCCTCACCCAGACAGCCTCCCAGCCTCCCCTGTACCTCCCCGGAGCTGCCTACAGATGCCTGCAGGAGAAGCAGCTCAGCTGGTCTTGGAGCAGACCCCACTTACAGCACCCCTTGAAGGCTCATCTGTACCTGTAGCCTCTGCTTCGCCCCCGCCTCTGGGGAACATGGGGCCACCAGGGCTGGGAAGAACCAGGTTTGACAGATGCAGCACGGAGACCTGAGCATGACTGTCGACCTGCACTTGGCCTTGAACTTGACTGCAAAGGTCCTTCCCCTTGCATGGGTTGCCTTAGTGAAGCTGGGACAGAGACCTGCCCTTTGAAGAGGGCAGATGCCAGAAAATGACACAGGACTTGTGATTCCACCCCATCTTCTACATATATAAAAATGAGGTAGGGGCCCTGCAAGTCCACCTTCTCAGAGGTTCAGACACTGCTTCCAGTCCCCATCCATGCCTGGAGGAGCATCTGATCACTACATTCAGCAGTGCTGACTGCTGCTGTCCCCTGCTGGGGCTTATACTGGTATGAGGATGACAGGGTTCACGGTAGCTGCTCCTTTCCACGTCCCTTCAGCATGCTTAGTCTTCTTGCCTACCTTACAGCCTCTGCAGAATCTTTATTTTTGGTTTATTTTGATTGGAATAGTCTTATAAACAATAAATCCACAGCTGAAAGCACCTGAATACTCAGCATCATCCAGTGTCATTTGATGGTCTGTCAGACAGGACCGTGGTGTCAGTCCAGTAGCATGAGCTGCCTATGCCAGCAGGTCTCAAGCTAGTGAGTACAAGTCCATTCAGGGATAGCGTTCAGACTCCCACAGGACATGGGGTTGCAAACCTGGAAGTAGGGTTACCTACCCCAGAAGACTGGGGATGCCTGCTCTCTCATCTAGTGTATCTTTTTCAATGTTTCCAGAAGCTCAGCACATTCCTGTCTTTGATGCTGGGTGGATTCTTGTGTTTCCCATTTACCGTGCAATATCCAAACTGTTGGTGTTGGGATACCTGAAGTCTGTCTCTAAGGTACCAGTTCGAGAGGAGCTTGGCTTAGCTGATGGTTGTCAAGTCCTATGTTGGCAGGATGCTGACTCCAGTGACTCAATATTTATTCCCTTGGGTGTCAAGTGACCAGTTGTCTGCATCCCAGCCCCAATCCAAGGACTGAGTGGGGAATAGATTACCAGTGATCCTCCTTGCCTTTAGTGAGGCCATGCCTGGCCACGTGGGATGGGTTTTAGTATGGCTTCATATCTATAGCATATCGGTCCTGCACCTGCCCCATAAGGGTGCTCTATCCTTAATCATGGTTGCAGCACAGAAAGGACATGATGAGGCTGCTAAGGCCTTAGCAGATGGAGGCAGGCAGCAGAACCTCATGCCTTCAGGTCCAGTGGTTGTAGTTTTGATTGCCTGCGGTGCAGCATAGCACTACAAGGGCTTTAGCTGGGCATCTCCTGCCAGCGTGACTCTTACAAACAAACCTGTTCCCCAGCTGGGCTGCACAGCTTTCCCCGTGAGATAAGCCGCTAATTCCAGGGGTTGTGCTTCAATTTCTGCTTCCCTTCCTGGGGATACAACCAACACCTGAGACTCTGAGAATCTTAGTCATGGAGCCAACTAGAACAGCTGAAGGGAAGGAGGAGGCGGCAGAATCTGTCTCTGTGCACGTGTGTGTATTGCACTAAAGAAGCATGGAGTTCATATGTGTGTGTGTCCCCTACCATTTACATCCCAGCTGGGCAAGGCTGTCAGGGTTATACTAGAAGGGACCTAACAGGATATTTACTTTGATATGAGGTTTCTAGTTCAACCCAGTAGTCCTGCTTCTGCCCTATAGTTAGTCTTGCTGGCTTCTGGTTGACTTATGTGGATGCCATTGGCCAGAGCAGCGTATCTGATGGTCTTGTTTGATCCCATCCCCTTTATTTTTGTTGTGATTGAAGAATGAGATCACTGCGTTGGTTTGGTGGTTGGTTTTCAGAACCTTCCACACTGGGGAAAGGTGTCGGATGACTTGCAACGCATGAGCACATTTCATGTTATTTCATGTTGCTCTGAACACTGAATGATCCATCCATCCATCACATAAAGGAAGCGTTGAACACTTGTGCAAATCGGTGCCCTAGTAGCAAAGATGTTGAGGTCTGTCCTGTTCTTCCCTGCTGTTCTCTGCCAATAAACCTGTTGGAAAAGTACCTGCCCCCTTTTTTAAATTTTTTTTAAAGCTTATACATGTATGCATGCATGTCTAGGCATGTGCATGCATGTGAATGTGTGTGCGTGTGCATGTAGTTCCCCCCCGCCACTGGATACAAAAGCCACTTGTACATATGGGGTTTACAATCTGCATCTTGCATGCAGAAGTGGGGGAGGGGTGTCAGGCCTGATACTTAGTTGGAAATTCATTTGACTGATTGAATAAGCCTTGGTTTTTATTTAAGAAAGACCCTGCCCTAATTTTTTCCTGCTAATTGTTCCTGACGCCCTTAATGAAAATCGCAGATCCCAGGCACTAAGTGGCATTAGGGACCTTGCTAAGAAAGACGACTTGGCTGTTTAATCCCAGGAGATAAGCCCCCAAAATCTTATAGCGGCCTTGAAAAATAGGAAGCTTATGACACAAACTAATCTTTTAACATTGTCAGTGCCCTTTGGATGGAGGCTTCCAGGGATATGCCTTTGCAACTGGAGGTCAATGTGAACGCATCTCACGGGAAGGCAAAAGGACTGTAGGGTTCCACCTTCACCAGAGTGTCCTCTAGTGGCACATGGGGCAGCTGCTTGCTTGGCCCTTGGTGATGATCGGGTTTCCTGTTTCCACCCTTGTGACACCACCTATTTTTCCAGCTAGCAGGACAGACCTGTGGCAAGCACCCAGCGAAGAGGCTCTCTGACATCTGCATTCTAGCTGCAAATATGTTATGGCAGAATCCTGGCTCAGTTCCCCATTTCTGGCCTCAAGGTGCATATGTCTGAATGCTGAATCTCTCTCTATGATTGCTTGTGTCTCTCACCCAAAGGGCCATGGCTCTGCAAGGTGTGGCCTTGGATGTTTTTGCTCTCTGAGTTCACTATATGAAAGGGGGGTGGGGGTGTTGCTATTGGCTTTGATGTAACTTGGAGATAGGATCTGATGTTGGGGTCCCGACCCTCTTGCCCTTCCTCACCTGGCAAGACTGGAAGACATGGAGAACCCCTGCTTTTCATCTCAGTGCCTGCTTGGTGGCCTGTGAAAAATGAGGTTTTGGTCTCAAGCCAGTTTCCTGCAAACTCTTCCTCATCAGATATTTGCTTCTCTGCCCAGCCTGGTGTCACCTTGTGGGGATGCAGTGATACTGATACACCCAGCCTGCAGGCTCTGCTATCCTCCTAGTCTGAATCCACGTGGATGAGGGGCAATGGCTCAGGAGGGCATGTGCAAGGAGCATTTTGGAGGCATCAGAGAAAGGGGATGGCGGAGGAGTTGGAGGGGAGCCTAGTTCTAACCTGATGACCAGCAAGATGGTAACTGTTGGCTGCAGTGCCCAACCCAGATTTCTCCATTGGGGGTACTGGCAATCCCAACCCAGATTTCTCAGCCCTCATCAGCCCCGCTGAGTGGCAGCTCCTAAGGATCAGACCAGCCTTGGCCATGTGTGTTTTAGGGGCAGCACCCAGCACAATGGGGAGCCTGGAACAGAGAAAGCAGCACAGACCAGGTGTTAATGCTGGTGCCAGGTGAAAATCTGTTTTCCCATGGAGGCAGGAAGCACTGGTGTTGGAGCACAGCTGGGCTGCCTGCTGTGTTCCCATGAGTTAGATGGGGCCTGGTCCAGAGGATGCAGCTGAGCTTGTCTCTGGGGAAAATCTGTAGACATTTGATCACTTTCCCATCCTGGCCCTTGTGCCCTTTCCAGCCCATGCTCCATGCCAAGGTTGTTTCAAGAAGGCAGCTGTGATGCCCTGTGGAGCATTTCCCCTCACGGTGCCTTTGGTTGGTTGCTCTTAGTGTTGTGTCTGCTTCCCCAAGAGAAATGGGATCTTGTTCTCCACTCCATGCCCATGGGCAGTAGTCTTCCCTCCTGCCTTTGCCTTCCTAGCTTGCAAGTCAAGCTGTGCCAGGCAGGGAGTCTCTCGCTAATGCCCAGTGCAAAGAGGCACCTGGCCTTGGTGAGAGCCTCCAGGGCTCACTGGCACCTCAGCATCAGCATCAGTAGGCATCAGTGAGTTGCCCAGGGTCACCCAAGAGGTCTGCAGCAAAATGGGGGTCCTTGGCCCTCCCTGTCCTCATCCACCTCTTCCTGACAGCTCTGTCAAGAGCAGGGGCCGTGTCTGGCTCTCCTGGTGCCATGTTCAGCCGTGGTGTTATCGGTTTTTAATTCTTACTCCTATAGGTTATTGATCTTCCTTTTAAAAAGGGTTTTACTTGGTGTTATCAGAAAACATAGTACCAACAATAGTAGCCATAGCATCTTGAATTATACGCTGTTTGGAGGAACCCAGGTTCCTTCACCCATCGGTGAAAAGCAGCCAGCTCTGGGGTGGAGGATGATGGCTGCTTCCTGAGACCTTCCTGTGCCCTTGTTTGGCAGCATGGCTGGCTACGGGCACAGGAGGTTTGAGTGGGGGATAGTTATCATGTTCTTGGAGCCCCCGGTGTGACAAAAAGGCTTCTTCTTGAAGAGGGGTTGGATGTGGCAGGTAAGGGCAGGCGGTGTGGGGAGCAGGCCTGTTGCTCAAGCTCACTTTTTTGCTTACTTGCTTCTCCAGTTATGTTAGCAGGAACCACTCAGCCCCAGCCCCATCCCAGGCAGTGACCAGGCAGTGACGATTTGTGCTACAGCAGTTCCCTTCCCAGCCTGGGTTTTACTGGCACCAGTCCCCACCTAGGCAGTGGCAAAAAGCCATGGACCGCAGCCCTCCTCCCAAAGTGCTGCTACTTGTGCCCTGCTGACAAAATGCAACTGGTTCTGCAGCGTGCATGCTGTCCAAGACACCCGGGCTAAATCCTGGGCTCTTCAGGTCTGTGTGAAGCTGGCAGAGCAGGCATACGATACCCAGGGCTGGCTGGGGTGACTTCAAACCACCTCGAGCTCAGCGGCAGAGCGCTAAAGAAAGAGCTGGGCTGCAGGGAGGGTTGACTGTAGCCGGGAGGCTTGGGGGGCCAGGGACAAACGCCCGGCATTGCCAGTGCTGTGCTTTGGGCTCTGGGCTGAGTCTACTTCCCCAGCTGAAAAGCAGAGCAAATGAGGCTGCGTGGCGCTGGTGTCCCTGGTATGTAATGTCCAGCCCCAGGGCACCAGTCTTCGTGGCAGACTTATAGACTGGCCTTCCCCTATGCAGGAGGGTGCCTTACACCTTGAATCTCCACCAGGGTGGTGTTCGATTACTACATCCATGTGTGTGTGGCAGCTTATTAGTGATTCATACCGACCCTCTTGTTTTCCTAGACTGATGATACCTGATCTTGCTTGCCTTCCAAGCTAAGCGGTGCTCAGCCTGGCTAGTGCTTAGATGGGAGACCGCCAGGGTGCCGTGGGTTTGAGCCATTAGCTGTGGGGGGCTCTTAAACCACAGAAACAGGGGAGGCATTTTCTGGCCTCATTGTTGGTCCTCAGCTGAAAGGCAGACATCTTCTGGAGCTGAAACTAAAGGCTGAGGAGAGCCCAAGCAGTCACAGTCCCCACTGGTATGGCCTAAAATGTCTTCACTGTGGAGCGTTTATAGTTCAGCATGGCTATTGCACGGTTCAGTGCACAAGCTCTGTCGGCTCCTGTCCAGCTGTGGACAGAAGCAAGTCGACCTCCTTTTGGGGGGTCACAAAGGCCCGGTGCTGGGGCAGGGGGTTAATGCAGTTCTCATGATCCCACTTGCCTGTCAGCCCAGGATGCTTTCTTTGCCAGCCCTCAGTGGAGCTGGCTCCTCTGCTTGTTCAGTGGGGCTGTGTGGGTGACAGATTCCCTTCTGGACAGATTGGGACCTTGCCCGCTGCCTCGGTACAGAGGGAGTGTGGGAGAGGGCTTGCAGTAGGGCCAGTGGTGGGGCAGGACACTGGCTCCACTCCAGATGGGTAGGGAGTATGGTGTAATGGTGAGTGCAGAGGCATGTCAGCTAGCACTCCTGGTTCTTGCTCTTGTTTTTGCAACTGGCTTTATTTTTTACCCCAACAGATCACTGCTCCTTCGTGCACCTTAGTGCCGACATCCTTAGGATGGGGCAACGCCTGCCCTCATTCTGGCCCAGAGAGGTGTGACAGCTCGCTAAGCCTGGCCCCCTTTGCACCACCCAGCCTCTATATAGGGGCTCCCCTGTTTTTTGCTGATGCCTCCTCTACCACAAGGTGTGCAGTGAGGCTGAGTCCTGGCATGGCGACTCTTTTAGGTCGCTGCCATATGCTTCCCGGTTCCCGCTGGGTGACAGGTTGTGCTGCACTAAGCAGCAGTGCCAGCCCCATGCCTCAGCAGGCTGTAGACATGGCATTAGGAGCCTCCTAGGCAGTAATCTGTGCAAAACACGGATTACAATCATTCCTTGTATTGCTATCTAGGCATCAGTAGCCTCAAATCACACTTTGCAGCAGCAAAGGCAAGAGGCTTAGGATGCTGAGAGGCAGGAAAGCTCCTTTAAGACAATAAGCAAAGATGGGCCTCAGAGTGCCATCTAGCCTTTAATGAATAAACAAGAGCAGGGGCACAAGGGAAAGGCTGGGGGTGTGGGCGCACAGTTCAACCCACCGGGCCAAAGCAGTGGTGCAGTGCTGGGGACTGGCCTTTGGGGGGTTGCTCTGCTTCCCTCCACAAAAAGACGACGTCGAGCCTGGTGAGCCTGGTGTGGCCTGGTGTGGCAAGTGGCTCTAGGGTAGCTGCCCCTTCCCCAGGAGGCCCAGATGGCCTCTGCAGGAATCAGTGCTGCTTGTACTTGTACCCCAGAAGGAGCAGATCCGCTGGCTGGGGATGGCCACTGCGCCTCCAGCCTGTCTCTCCCAGTGAAAGGGCCTCTAATGATAATCAGCTGCACTGCCTGCCTGCCAGCCACGCCAAGATATAACTACAGGCAGGGGGCGGGGAAGACTCTGCTTCATTTAACAAAAAGGGAAACTGAGGCACAGCACAGGACACAGACTCCATCCAGGCCTATGGCAAGTGGCTGAGATACTTCCCTGGCCCCCACTTCCAGAGCATCTGAGGACCCCACACTCAGCAACATACAACACCCCCATCCTCCTTCCCCCCCCCATTTAAAAGGACTGGACACTCAAGAGCATTTCCAGGAGAGTTGCATACCTATATACTTCCAAGGACCTGGGTTACCTAAGGGTGTGCAAGAAGTGTCTGGCATGCCAGACCAGTACCCCCATACTGCCTCTGGAAAAGATCAGAGGGATGCTGGGCCTTCAGGCAAAGCCCAGTGTCCTCATCTGTTCCACTGAGTGTCTGGAAAAGGGCTCAGACTCTCAGATCAATCAGTAGCCAATCCAGCTGGGCAGGCCGTGTTGGTGCTAGTTGCGGGAAGTTCCCCTGCACAGCACAGGTGCACATGCACTGAGGGCCTGGGTGTGCCCCGGAGCCCACCCAACACGTAGCGTGTTGTAGCCAAATAGCCCCTGCCCTGGCTGGGCTCCTGCACCCGCTGTAGAGTCCCCTGATGGCAGCGCAGCTGGCAGGGTCGAGGCTCACTGCAGCCCTGGGTCCCCGATGGAAAGTGGTTCACAGCCAGTGCTGCACTGGAGCCCAGATGCAGATGCAGGAGCTGTCATGACCAAGCTGCCCCAACGGGGCACTACAAGTCCCAGCAGTGTGGGGGAGATTGCAAAATGGGGAGTAGCTGAGAGAGAGGCAGGACTTTAGGGCTCCTCAGTTCCAGTCTCTCCCAGCAGGCACTGGTGTGGGAGCAAGCAGCTGGCAGAAGGAGGCCCTGCAGGAGCACCAGTCATGGGGCGGGGAGTAGGAAGCACCCCCAGCATGACAAGTGCTGGGGCAGAGGACGCCCCAGGCAGCCTGGTGCTAGCAACGACTCCGCCAGCAGGGGGCGACGACTCCTGGGCCACGGGGCCGGCCAGGAATGAGACCAGGATACGAGTAAAAGCAGTGGATGCCAGGAGTCAGAGAGAAAAAAAACAATCTATTAGTGCAAAAATGAACAGGTCTCTATTACAGTACAATAGATGGAAAGGAACGTACAATGGATTGGATTTTAGTCAAACAACCAAACCTGCCCAAGAGTAGAAAATAATCAAATGCAGCGTTTGAAATGGGCTGTTCTTATACCGGGGAGGAAACGGTTCCTGTGCAAGCCTGAAATTCATGTCAGAACCCCCTCCCCCCAGGGCCTGAACACCCCGCAGTTAAAAAAAAAAAAAAAAAGAAGAAGAAGAATAGTGAAAGAGAAACCCCAGGCCTCCAGAGCAAAACAGCCCTTCTCTCCAGCCTGCCTCCATTAAGTGTCAGCAGGAGCCCTGAATACCTGGTACTAGTTGATTAGAAAAGGAGCAAGGACTACATAGTAAGATACAGGATTTCTGCCCCACCCTTTACTCCCAGCAAAAAAAAAGCAAAAAAAAGCTGGGACCTCAGGATAGCTCAGAGCAGGGTGATGGGACTGGCAAGTTTTGGTGCGGAGAGCTGATCTCTGCTGCTGGGAAGGAGCCCGCTGCATAGGGGATGCTGGGTCTTTTTCTTTGCCCTCAGCAGCGTTGAGCCTGTGCATGGATCGCCCCCGAAGAAGCCCAAGGCCTGCAGACAGGGAGTCCTACGCTACGAAGAGGGTCCCTTTGCAAGAGGTGGTTGCTTTGCAGGGAACAAGAGGCCGTGCTCCCAGGGGTAGCTCGCAGCAGAAAGGGAAGAGCGGGTCAGGATTTCCTTTTCCAGACAGACTGTGCTCAGAGCCTGCAACACCCGGTCACGCACAATTAGCTAGGTCCCTTTATTATTTTAGGGGAGGTTTTAAAGGAGAGAGGAAGGTTTGGGGGCAGGAAGCTGGGCCTTTTTCAGAACTAAGCACATGGGATTGAGCCCAGCAGAAGAAACCTTTGAGAAAGGACCGCTTCTCAGAGCTGCAGCAAGATGGCCGCCGATCCCAGAAGGGGGGCACAGGTGAGCAAAGGAGTGGCAAAGCAATGCCAATCTGTCCTCCAGCTAGTGCCATCATGTACCCACACCCATACTGTCCCCAGCTCCTGCTGGCCTCCTCTGCTCCTGTGACCTGACTTCAGTGGCCATTTTGCCTGAGGAAGGGCTGCAGGATCCTGATCATGGCCCTTAGCAGAAGCTGCAGTATCCTTTGGGAGTCTTCATTTCTGTGGGCTGAAAGCAACTGCGGCTATGGGGGTGGTGACTGCTAAAATAGTGAGGCCATCACCCAGTAGTTTGCACAGGGCAGGATGGGGCTGGTTCAAGAGGGGCAACGGGCCAAATGGCCTCTATCCCTGATAGGCTCAGCCCAGCCGGGATCGGGACAATCCTTTGAGAGACCCTTGAGCTCCCCCTGCCCAGGCTGGAGATTGCCTTTGGGCTTGCCAGTGCCAGCAGAGCCCAGTGGGGGCCAAGCAGAGTTTAACCCTTGCTCTGTGCAGTGAAGATGGGACCAATATTCAGATGCAGGCTGTTGTGAGTGGTTTGGTCACTATCCCCAGCCCCTGTCCTGCTCCGCTCAGTGCCTTCCCTGCTTATGTCAGAGGATATGGCCTCTCTCCGCTAAGGGCCAGATCCTGCTCTAAGTGCCACCACGGTCAGAAAGTCATTGACGTGGGACAGCGGGGGAGCAACTGGCTCCCAAACGCCCTCTTCTGATTCCCCTGTCCCCAGCAAAGAGCCCTGTGCCTGGCAGGGCTGAGCTTGATGCCCTTTGAGGTAAAAGAGTGGGGGAAAAGAGCGGGAAAAAAGTGGGGGAAAGGGCAGGAAAAAAGCGGGAAAAAAAGCAGGGGGAAAAGGGTGGGAAAAAAGAGCGGGAAATGAGTAGGGGGCAAGAGCGGGAAAAAAAGTAGGGGGAAAAGGGGAAAAAAGAGCGGGAAATGAGCAGGGGGAAAGAGTGGGAAAAAAGGGCAGGAAAAAAGCAGGGGGAAAAAGAACGGGGAAAAAAGGGGGAAAAGGGCAGGGAAAGAGCAGAAAAAAAGGGCAGGAAAAAAAGAGTGGGAAATGAGCAGGGAGAAAGAGCGGGGGAAAAAGCAGGGGGGAAAGGGTGGGAAAAAAGAGCGGGAAATGAGTAGGGGGAAAAGAGCGGGAAACAAGAGCAGGAAAAAAGCAGGGGGAAGAGCGGGATAAAAGTAGGGGGAAATAGAGAAAATAAGCAGGGGGAAAGAGTGGGGGAAAGAACAGGAAAAAAAGCAAGGAAAAGGGCGGGAAAAAAGAATGGGAAACAGGAGGGGGGAAAGCAGGAAAAAAGAGTTGGGGAAGGCGGGGATAAAAAGAGCGGGAAACAAGCGGGGGGAAATGGGTGGAAGGGCGGGGAAAAAACAGGAAAAAGCAAGGTGGGGGAAAGCGTGGGAAAAAAAGCAGGGGAGAAAGGGCGGGGAAAAAAGAGTGGGAAATGAGCAGGGGGAAAGAGCAGAAAAAAAGTGGGGAAAAAAGCAGGGGGAAAAGAATGGGAAAAAAGCGGGAAACGAGCAGGAGGGAAAGAGTGGGGGGAAAAGCAGGGAAAAAAGTGGGGGGGAAGGGCAGGGGGGAAAAAGAGCAGGAAATGAGCGGGGGAAAAGTAGGGGGAAAAGGACAGAAAAAAAAGAACGGGGACAAAGCAGACGGGAAAAAGAGCAGGGGAGAAAAAAAGAGCGGGAAACTGTTGCTACCAGTCAACACCAGACTGATCCCGAGTGGCTTCCAAGCACCGACCCAGGGCAACTGGAGGCAACTGGGACTCGACCATCAGTGTGTCCTCAGCAGGTGCCAGCCAGCCTAAGACCACAGGCTTCCAGCCAGCTGTGGGGTTTGCCCCACAGACTTGGGGCTTAGTTTTCAAGAGTTAGGCACCCACTGTTGGCCCCCAGTGCTCAGCTGTCGGAGCAGGCAGGCCTGCACCTGGCTGGGGTTGGGCAGCTATGACTTGTCCTGGTTGTGGCAGATAGACCCAGATCCCTCACGTCCACGAGGCTGGGCAGAGAGAGACCTACACAGCTGGCTGAGGGGAAGCTGAGCACACATGCCCAGGCTCTCCATGTCTGCAAGAGTCCAGCTGCTTTGGAAGAGGGGTTAGTCAGAGCACAGGGCACTGGAGAAGGAGGATGCAGGCAACAGACAGGAATGGCCTCACTGGAGGAGCTCAGGATTGTGGACAGAAATGTGCCTGTCCCCCTGGTTGCTGGCCTCAATCCTACCCCATGTCCTGACTCAGAGCTGGAAAGGGGAAGAGACATGCATCCTGAGCCAGCAATGCGTCCACCCCCATTTCTCCAACCCCACCACAGCCATGAGAGAAAAGGCCACAAAGGCATGGGATGAGGCAAAGGGAAATGGGTGAAGTTAAAAGCTCCCGAAGAACAACTAGCTAAATCTCCCCACACTCCCCTTCATCAGGTGGAGAGAGAAATTAGGGCTTCCTCTCTGGAACTGCTTTGCAAGGCTAGTCCCTGTGAGTGGGTGAACGCCTCCCACGGGGAGGAGACACAGGCTTGCAATGGATCCTACAAGCCCTGAACATCCACTCAGCCAGACAAGATGGGGCAGGGCATGGTGGCACCAAGGGGACCCAGCAGCAGCTCAGACAGGGCAGAGCAGGGACAGGACCGGTTCCCTGCAACCCCACAAACTCCCTCTCTCACCTCCTAATGTCTCAGCCCCATCAAGACACCAGTGATTTTGATTTATTTTAAATTCTCTTTGAATTTAGGAGGAGGGAAGGGGGAAAAAAGAGATTTAAACAAAACAAAACAAAACAACTCCCAAATTATTAATGACTGGATTATTAGATTACCCTTTTAAGTGGTTCTTATATACAAGAAGGACAAAGCTGTTCCATTTATTTTTTTTAATATATAGTTTATTTTTTTAAAGCCCCCAAAAAGTGCATTTTTTATTATTTTTTTTTGTCTCGTCTCCCACACTTTATAAAGAACTATCAAAGTTACAATCTATGGAATGTCTTTTCTGTGCTTGTCTCACCTCACTCATTACCCAGATACCACAAAAAGTAGTTTACACATAAAACTGATGAAACTCGAGAGTGCTTTATATATAGAATTTGTCATTTTTTTGGTTTTTTTTAAAATAGATTATATATAAAGACGCAGAAAATGTGGCCCCATCTTTTTTTTTTTTTTTTTAAATATATATATTCTCTCTTCCTTCTGACATCGGATCAGTTCGTTTCTGGGGAAAGGTGAGAG
>NW_017728905.1:219617-224521 GCF_001723895.1 Crocodylus porosus
TCACACTGGCATTTCGAGAGAGGGAGAGAGAGAAAGAGAGAAGCTGGGCTTTGGCCTTGCTCCCCTGAGGGTGGGCGGTGGGAGGGTGGGGTTTCACAAAGGCAGCCACTGAGCACCCTGAATGAATGGTCTAAGGTGGGGTGGGTGTTTTCTGAGATTGGGACATTTGAAGGGACTGTTCTGACCCTTTCACCTGCCTCTCACAGGACAGAAACACCCACTCGGGGATGCTGCCTGGCACTGACAGATGGACAACCTGATTGCACTGCAAAGAGATCACCAGTGAGTATCTGTGTTTGCTCCCCAGGCCCTGCCTCACAGCTGGACTCTTGTTCTGGTTCCAGCCCACCACCAAGTTGGGAACGGTGTTACCAGATGTGTTCCCAGCCCTCCTCCCCCAGTGCTGGGGCCTGGGGTCCCCAGACCCATCAGGTGTAACCATCAAGAACTTTTGAAGAGGAGGCGGGGACTGGGGGGGGAGGGGAGGAGAAAGGGAGAAAAAAACAAACCACTTGCATTGTTAAACATCATCAGACACTAAAGGAAAAAAGAAAGGAGCCCTTTGCTTGCAGGAGAGACAAGTCTGCCTCTCTCCTGCCCGGCATCACCAAGAGGAATGGCTGAGCCTGTGACTTTCTCTCTCCCATCCTCACCTGTCACTGCACCTGGGCTCCTCTTAGAAACAGCCCCTGGCCTGCTCTCAGCTCACGTGTGCAACAGGACAGTTTCCCATCAAAGCAAATGGGGCTAGTTAGTGCAAAGAATCAATCTGCTGCCTTCCAAGATGCTGCATCCCTGCCGCACCGTCTGGGCTTGCTTAAGGCTTGTGGGGGCGGGGGAGAAGCAGGTCTGCTTCTGTTACGTTTAGGTGCAGGACCTGACTCAGGGTTGGAGGGGCAAGGACCTGCCTGCAGCTAGACAGCTTCCTGCACCACCGGCTGCATGGACCTTAGGACAGATGGGATCTGCATTGTGCCCTGAAGTTTCCTCCTTTTCCCCAAACCTATCTGGAATGGAGAGAGCAGTGTCCTGCCCAGCGGAGGAGCTGGAAGCTCCACCAGAGTCGGTGTCTGCTAGCAAAGCCTTCAAGTCCGGCTGGAGCTGAGGGGCATGTTGCTGGGGGTGGTGGGTCTGGGGGAGATGCAGCATCTTTGAAAGGGGATCAGAGAAAAGGGGAAGGGGACAGAAGAAATAAACCGACATACATGAGGCATGGTTACAGCATGACAATGGAGAGGAAAATACACCCCACGCTCACGTTAGGAAGCTACTGCCCTTGGCCTGCATCTCCCTGCACTGGGGAGGGCCAAGGGCGTTTAGTCTGTGCCAGTAGAGAAGTGAATCCCTTACAGCTCACTCTGATGGGAAAGTGTTTAAGATCAAAGCAGATCCCATCAGAGAGCTTCCCCCATGCCCCCCACCCCCTGCCCCTCGGGAGCGCTGCGGTGAGGGTGGAGTATACTTTGGTATTCACTGAAGAAGTCTTGGGAACTCACGGTTCTGCTCGTGTCCCTGTTAAGCCGGATGCCAGCAGACTCTCCCCAGGCGGCCAGCTGGCCCTCCCCACCTCTCTGCCCTCTGTCCTCAGCCCTTGGCCATGTCCACGGGTTACATTCACTAGCTGCATTGGGGGAGTGGGGTGGAAAGAGGAGAGAACAGCTTCCAACGAGTCTCCCAATTGTGAGGCGGCCAGCTCGACAGGCCCTCAGTGCACACGGCGGAGAGGAGTCCTGCCGTCTCCTAGAGGAAGAATGCAAGCAGGAGTGGCTTCTCTGTGCTCTGCCAAGGTGGTAGACACGGTGCGGCACATGTGTCCGGGCGGTTTTCCCTCTAGATGGGGGGATCTATTGAGTCGTAAGCATCTGAGAAGGCTTCCTCTGCTTCCCACAGTGCCAGGGTGGGCTGGATCCCAAGATCTCTTAGTGTTGAAACCCAAAGGCCCAATTTTGATTCCATAACGGTGAGACTTTCTCCCCACTGATGCCAACGTGGGAACACAATCAAGCCCACAGCCAGGCCATGCCCTTCTCTTCCCATAGCAAGGATGTTTGACAAGTCCGAAAAGCCTGAGCTAAATCAAATGCTTCAGAGGAAATCTCAATCTCTGATCAGTTAAGGGTTTAGTCCTCTTCCAGAAGCTTGGAAGAAGCCCCCAGTCCCCCTGCCTAGAGGGAACCACTGTCTGAGACACACATATGCAAACAAACACAGTTTTACCATTACTGAAATTACATTTTTCTTTTGTACCAAGAAATCAAAACAGGCAGTAATAAAAAAATTGCTGTTTTTTGTTGTTGTTGTTGTTGGTTGTTTTTTATGAGTTACTTTTTTTTGTTGTTTTTTTCCTGAAATGTAATTCAGCAGTATCTTTGGCAACACTTTATCACAACCTGAATTAAAAAGTAATAATAATAATAATAATAATAACAATAAAAATCAATACTTATATACAGTATACGATTGGGGAGTTTTTGCATGCACTATTATCTCCATCGTTGGTTGTTACACAGAGTAAGACAAGTCATAAGGTTAAGGCAAAACATACTCGGAGCTCCTAGTCTCCCTATAGGGAGAAGGGATAAGAATCATTTGTTGGTTGGTTGGTTGAATTTTTTTTTGTTTAGTGCAAACTTATCAAGGCTTGTGCTAAAGTGTTGCCATGTTGATGCATGAATCTAGTGCCACTCAAAGCTCACGCATCAGATCCCCAGATCTCTAATAAAGGTCAAAGCATTACATATCACAAACAAGGTGTGGTATCTCTGTTCAGAATAAACCATCGCTGACCTGCTCCCAAGCCCATCACTGCAAACAATGGGGATGGGGAGAAGAGGTGAGGGTTAGAGTGAGAGAGAGGACCCCCCAACCTCTTTTCCGATCAGTGTAGACCCAGAGCAAGGGAGCAGTGGAGCTCCACGCTCTGCCATAGCAGAGACAGAGCCAAATGCAAACCCCAGACCAGGACTCTGGATCCTTCCCCTTAGCAGAGTTAAATCCCCAAAACGGGAGCTCAGAGTGCGGCTCTGCAGGGGGAACAGTCATTAAACCACGTGCCTGCTGTCACTGGAAATATGACCCTGGATCTGGGGTTTCAATTCGGGCCTTATCTTTCCTTGCTGGAAAGATTTCACACAGAAGGGGACCAAATTCAGCCCTGCCCCATCCAAAACAGTCCCATCTCTGCATGCTGCTTCTTAGAGGAAAAGAACTCCAAAAAAGAGATCTCAGGATGAAACAGGGCAGGCTGTCACTGTAAAGAAGCAGGCAGGTACCCTGCAGCATAGATCTAGGGGGGCACGTGCGTGTGGGTGACTCTTTCTTGCTTGCTCTCTCTCTCTCCCCAGTAGGAATCCTGAGACTAATTTTTTTGTAATTTTTCTTTTTTTTTTTTTTGCTGTTCACGTTGCGGAAGGAAAAGAGAGATTTTCAGGTTTGTTTGTTTGTTTTCAAATGGCAGAAGGAGGTGTGGAGAGAAACACAAGCTTTAAAAGCAGGGGAGAGAGGGGGGAAACACAAACTAGAAAAGAGATACCACAACTTTTGATTACAATAAAGAACCTCAAGTAACTGTCTATTTACAAGTCCACACTAGTTTTTGCATATGCAAGAGTTAGCCAGTGCTAAGCAGAGGTTCATCCCTGGAAGAGGTGGCTTGCCTTGTCCATCTAGTGCCCAGGTCACGGGATATTCCCCTGCCTCTCACCACCCTCTTTGCATGGGACAGAACTGGGAGGGGAGAGCGGTATTAATGCATCTTTCGACATGGAGGAAGGAACCACCCTCTGCACTGTTCCCAACAAGTTTTCACTTTAAACGCTAGGAAGATGGAGATCCCATGCTGAGATCTGGGCAAAGGTCCAGCCAAATGGTGGGTGAAAAGAATCAACAATATATTTATTTCCATTTCTTTTTTGGACTACTCCGATTTCTCTTGATTTAATTTGAAAGGCGATCTCTCTCCTGCCCTCCTTCCATCTCTCAAATCTGAGCCTGGCTCCACTGGGAGTTAGGGGAAGCGGTTTCTGCACATTATCATCTTTAAGCCCTGATCCTAAAGTCTCACATTAGCCATCAGCAAATAGATTTCAAACCTGAATGCCTCCCTTTGCACTGACTGCTGTCCAAACAGTGGGGTGGCACCGGCTGATATTTATATGGCAACAGGCAGAGCTGGGGAATGTTAAATTAGTAAAGCTTGAAGCTATGTACACAGGGGCTGCATATACTCCTCTGCCGACCCTCAGAAATCAACCACAGACAAGCACGAGGGCACCTACCATCCCAGGGCCCTTTTCTCCTGATAAACAGCATTGTCGGTCAGCTTAGCAGTCTTCTTTCTACCTAAAACTGCATGAACTAAGATGTTCCCAGGGGACGGGGCATGGGGGAGATGGGAGAGACATCTGGGCTAGCACTGGCTATAAGACATTTAAGAAACAAAAAAAAAAGGGGGGGGAGTCGGGGGGGAATAAACAATACACAAAAAAAGAAACCATGATTCCTGCCTAAAATTCAAGCTTCTGTTTTGTGAAGTGCAATCACTTCTGAGGGGTTTGTTTTCACGTCATGTCACAGAACCTAATTAGCATCATTCCTCACATGGTGGGTCTTCTAGATTTATTACTCTGTGATCGATACGTTGGGTTCTGCCTAGGGAAATTGATTTTTCTTTTTTTTTATATCTATATACACATTTTTTTCTTACAAAAATAAATTTAGGAATTTTTTTTTAATAATAATTTCTTTCCGTAGAAGTTGGTTTTGACTTGTAAACATGTTTCGCTTTTGCTTTTTTTTTTAAATTAAGATAAAGTGATCTCAAAGTACCCGTTCCATCGCAAAGTGCTAAGACTTCTTTGTTTTTTTATATTTTTTATAATGGTTTTTTATTTTTATTGCTTTTT
>NW_017728905.1:224621-227975 GCF_001723895.1 Crocodylus porosus
CCCTCACACGCCCATCTCACTCCCACTCCAATTACATTCAGCCAAACCTGCTCTCACTTGGAAATCAAAAAAAGAAACAAAAAAAGAATCTAAAAAGTGCTTTTAAAATTAAAGGACTAGAATCTCTTTTCATTTTACACTGTGCATCTAAACATCAGGTGAATGGCTGAAAGGTGCCTTATCTGTCCTCTCCTAACCTGGAGCGGGGTGTGCTGTGTACCCACCCGTCTACTTGTCTCTATATGCATGGACTTGTCTCACTAGAGAGCTGGGGAACAGGCTGGGGAGTGACCCCTGAGAGATATTTTAGATCACAGAGCCAGGACTGCTAGTGACAACCCTCAAGCCCTACACGGTAGCCCGGTGAACTGGGGCAAAGGTGTTTACACCAGCATAGCGACTCTCCTTCCTGCATGTGATAGTACAATGACTTTTACATGGCTCAGACTGAGACTGCACAAGGGACTGCCCCAGTGTAGCTCGACTGGTAAAACATCACCCCCAAGCCAAAGAGCTACACTGGGACAAGATCCTACATGCTGGAGAAGCTGAAAGCAACCCCTGCCTCTTTCCTGTACTCAGCCCAGCTGTCGGTGTAATTTTCTAGTTGCTTTATGATCTTTCAGTGCTGTCTGAGAGCTGGGAAGGGGCCTTTGTTAGGGGGAACAGGGCCTGACCCTCTTTATCTCAAGGAGTCGCTGGCCTGCGATCATAAAGATCTCCCGGACAGGTCACTTCCAAGTCTGTTTGACCTGAAACAGGGTGCTGGGTGATGCTGAAGGAACCTGCTATGCATTGCATTAAGCAGAGGGCAGATGGGCCCGCAGGCTGCCTCTTCTCCCCCGTGGCACTGCCAACACCTTTGTTCCATTGGTATCCTCCGCGCTAGGCTTTCAGCACCACCAATTCAAATAAATAACAGTCCCTGCCTCTGCTGGACAGTGAATACTTTGGTGCCTGTCTGATGGACCAGAACTACATACCCCAGAAGTCAGGGTGTGTGATGACCCAGCACAAGGTGCTCATAGGAGATACGTTTCCAAATCCCCTAAGCCTTAACGGGGTAGCAGCTTCAGCAGACTTTTATTTCTAGCCCTACCAATTCTCTCCCCATAATGATTCCATGAAGCTTTAAGGGAAATCCTAAATAACCTTTGTAGGACAGCTTTCATTTCTAGCTCCTTTTTAGGGTGTGCTTTGACACCATCGCTCTCATTCCTAAAATCTCCAGGATGATCCTCATCCAAGAAATTCTTTTGACTTAAATAATCATGGAATCGAGTGCTTTGAGATCCTGGGCTGAAAGGTGCAATGTAGCAAGTGCTAAGGACTGTCACTAGGCCATGCAGCAGCTGCTCAGGAAGGCTGAAGGCTGAAGTTAAAAAGCCACCCCAGTAATCACTGGGTCTCTGTGAGCCTCAAAGTCCCTATCCTAGCGATGACCATAGCTTCACGACTGGAGTTGGGATTTGGGAGTAGAGTATGAGTAAACAGGGAAGAGAAAGTAAGTGCTATGTTGTGAAAGGGAAAGTCAGGATGTCCCAGTTGCAATGGAACAGTTCTTGGCTCTACTATGCCTAGAGTTCATCACAGAGCCGGGCACTACGAAATAAAGCAGGTGTTGCTAACTCATCCCTCAAACAGAGACTGCCTGGAATTTTTGTTGCTTTCTCATATTCCCTGTCCCACTCAGGGTAATCAATATGCAAGGAGGAGTTAGTTTTGTTGCCACAAGATTCTCTTTCTACTGACATCTAACATTCACACAAGACTTTTAGTGCTATACCATATTACAATCTACAACCACATAGTACCAGCTGAAATACAGCCATCTCTGAGGGGGGGGACAGGATGTATATATGTACTGCTCACCAGGCAGGTCAAGCGTTCTCAGGAAAAGTGCCACCTGAGCAGACAAGGCCACCATTTCTTAAGGCAGTGGTTCTCAACCTTTTCAGAGCCACGGCCCTCCTGCACCGTTTTCTGGAAGGTGGTGGCACCCCTGGTTGAGAACTACTGTTGGTGCTGCTCAACCTACTTCAGAGCTTCTCAACTGGGTGTTGCTATCTCCAGATAAAGCTGGCCTACACCTGCTGCACAGCCAGTCCAGGAAAGGCTGTGGCACATGAGCACACTCCTGAATTAGAGATTTGATCACCCTAACGCAGGCAGGAGCTGCCTCATGCTGTGCAGCCCTTCTTGGTCCAGCAGCCCCAGTGCTCCGCCTGGAAAGAAAGGCACACAGGTGGACTGGGAAGGGCTATGGCCAAGCCAGCTCCTGCCTGCTTTAGGCTGATCAGAATCCTAATGCAGCAGGAGTATGTTCGTGGCTGTTACCATGGTGGCAGTACCTGCATCCTGGCACCCCGATGGGGAATAGCAGCACCCCGGTTGAAAACCACTGTCTTGTCCAAGAGAATCTCATGCAGTTCCCCTGCAGAGTGCATAGGTTTGTTTGTTTGTTTCTTATCTGCCTTGGAAGGTGAAGAGTTAAGTCTTCCCCTCATGATGTGGACTCCCTAGATCTCAAAGCACTTTGCAAATGTGGACAAATAGCATTAGCCTCATTTTTACAACTGAGGCAGCTGAGACCCATGGAAAAGTGGCTTTGCCTGACATCACAAAGGGATGTGAGAGCAGAGCCAGGATTACAACCTACTCCCAGTCAGGGATGAAGTGCTCAACTTATAGGAAGGACCCTGGTTTTCCCTGTAGGCATTTCAAGCATGATGTCTGGAGCAGAATTTTGTCTGTCTACACACGGCATAAACATTTTTAAATCAATGTGTAAAATATCCCTAATCCCCACCTCCTCCATTATCACAAATAGCAAGTGAATATAATTGCACTGGGGCTGCTCTGAAGGGCGATTTTGCCAAAGCTACCTCAATTTACTCAGCATCAGGGAAGGAAAGACCCAAACCCCTGGGAGGTATCAGATACCCTGTGACGAGCATCTCGGGCATCGGGAGCTTTATCTTTCCAAAACAGAAGAAGCAAAAAAATTGATTTTTCCCAGTCCAGCCAAACAGAGGCACCAAAAGTATCAACTGCCCAGGACAGTTCATTCAGCTCTTAGCATTTTTCCATCATTTCTTTTTTTTTAAAGAAATGCATCTCACAATTTGTTTTAAGTGTGTCTGGACACAAAATAAAGCTTTGGATTTACATGGAAGCTTCTTTCCATGTTACAGACCCATCCTGCCACCCTTAACCCAAACTTCCTAAGAATCTGCCTTCAAAGAAAAGGCCCTTGGCTAGAAAAGCTTCCCAAAGGAAGCCTGGCTATGATGAGAGGATTGGAAACGTTACACACACACACACATATATATATATCTATATCTATATATACAG
>NW_017728905.1:228075-239480 GCF_001723895.1 Crocodylus porosus
GATATCTATACCTATACCTATATCTATAGATATATATATATATATAGATATATATATATCTCATTTTGTTTTAAAAAGGGAGAGAAACATCTTTGAAGAGAAATTGGAGGAAAGTACTAACTAGATTTTGTGACACCTTTTTTTTTGGTTTAGGAGAGTCCTTGAATGTTGTTACCCTCAGATGACCCCCCTGCTACATTCAAACTTCCTGATGCTTCATCGTTAGGGCTATCTTCAAAGTGCTGCTCTGGGCTGTTTCTCTGCGTGGTGTCCTCTGACTCTTGATTCTCGCCATCACCTTGAAAGCTTCCGTCTTCAGGATTCCCTGTAGAGGCGGCCAAGCCGCCAACATCTCTCACCCGGGGCTTCCGTCCCCTTCTGGATGGGATACCATTGCAACCATCTTTTTTAAGGTGCCTGTGCAAGTGGTCAGATCGGACGAAAGTCTTGAAGCAACTGTCGCACTGGTAGGGCCGCAAGCCAGTGTGAACACGCATGTGGTTCTTCAAGTCGTAGTTGTGAGCAAAAGCGGCCCCACACTGCTGGCACAGGTACGGTTTCTCACCTGTGTGTTTCCTCATGTGAACCTTCAGCTTGTCTTGCCTGCAGGGACAGAAAGGAAAGGGGGTGTCAGCCGGTGGCCTTCAGATCCTGTGCCCCAATGCATTGCCAGGTCCCAGCAGGGATGGAAACCCTGCTACCTCCTACAATTCATGGGCCGGGGAGTCCCTCTGACCTCAGATGCTCCACCCGCTCTTGGCTGGATGCTAACAAATGGACCTGGAAGGGACCGGAGTGGCTCGGTGCAATGATACTGGGGGTAGGAGTGGAACCGTATTTTTAGCAAGCTGCTGTCGTTCAATGGCTGTTTGGAAGCCTGTGTGAAACAAGCTGGTGGGTTCCTGTGCGGTTCTTAACAGACGAGCATCCACCTAGTAAATCCACATAGTGTGGCATGAGCCATTCAGGGAGACCAGGAGCTACACAACCTGGTAAGGCAGCGTCCCGGAGCCCTTCCCAGAGGTCAGACCTGAGGCACATCTCTGGGGCAGCCCACCCAGTGCCTGGGGGGAATCCAGGAGCTATCAGAGTGAATCGAACGGGGGGCCACCCTGCCTAGTATAACACCAACTGCTTTACTGGGATAACCTCCTCCTGACCGGTCAGTGTTCAGGGGAGGCTGATGCCACCCCTGAAGTGTAAAGATTTAGCCCCTTCCCAGGCCTTATTCCATTATTTGGATTTACTACTGCAAACTACATACCTTTCTGCTGCCCTGGGAAGTGCTGGCCAGTTTAGTGAGAGGCAATCTGCTTCTCAGATACCAGCTCTACCCTGGGGAGGGCCCAGCAGCCCCAGCCTTTCTATTTTGTGCTATACACACTACTGCCTGGCCCAGGACTGGGGTTCGTAGCTATTATCTCAATACAAATCATTAATAAGGATCACAGTAACCACAAGAAAGTTCTGGGTATGGACTACAGGATACAGTAAGCTTAAAGATATTCCTGCCATCTGAAGGAAGGTGCATCAGCATGGAGTCATAATTGTTTACCGGGGCTATCCAACTTCTCCAAGGTTGAGAAGTCATGCCTGCAGCACTCTCAAGCCATTAACTCGGCCCCCTCCTGCTGCAAGACCCCTGCCTCCTCTCCTAGTGGGGAGAAGCAGAAGCAGGGGAAGGAGAGGGAGCTTGGAGCCCAGTGGTATCACTGCATGAAAAGCACTGAGGGGAGCAGTGACTGAGCAGGAGCCCATGGGCTCCACGAGGCCAGTGGACCACCAGTTGGAAAGCCCTGGTTCACACCAGTTCCCCCTGGTAGGTTAGCTTCAGGGGCAATGGGGACAGCTCTGGGTCTCATTCAGGGGACACCATCTAAGAGCTCGCTCCTTTGAATCTAAGTTGCTAAACAAAGGTTTTACAACAAAAAAACCCATTAAAATTATTTCCCCTTTTTAAACAGTGTTTCTTTCTTTTTTAATTACACTTTAACAGGGCTGCTATAGAACTAGGAAGTAAAACTCAGGGGGATTGACATCAGGCTGCCTCCGTCACCCTCCCAGCTGAGAGAGGGTCAAAGGGGAAGCTGGTGGGCTAAATGGGGAAGGCAAACCGAGCCGGGGAGTGCAAGTTTAAATGGACAGTGTCTTTAGTCTGGGGCAGCCTGCGAGTCAGCCCTGTCCACGGGGCGGAGGCTCTGCTGGGCCCGAGATTGAGGCTCTGCTCTTCTAACCTGTTGTGCAACCTGCAGCAAGTCACTCCCTGGTCTGAGCTTCCATTGCCCAGCTCATCCTCTCTCCCTCTCCCTGTCTCGCTAGACTGCAACCTTCTTACAACAGGGTCTGTGCCTCCCTGTACAGCATCCAGCATCAGTGAGTCCTGATCTCTGCTTGGACCCAGCTGTAAGGCAGACAATGACCTACTGACATTTGTGACATGGGGGCTCTGGTCTGACAAGTTCTGGTTAAAAGAGGGAACGATGAGAAAGGAAAAGCGAAGGGAGATGGCAACCTGGAGGGAAGCACATGGATGACACCACACCCATAGGGGCTTAAGGGGACTTTTGCTGCACCCCCAGGGATGGTAAAAGCTGGCAGAAGAGGTGGCAGGACTCAGCTGTTCCCACCCTGACCACTGCAGAGGTTCATAAACATGGCAGAATGCCAGAGACCAGCATTTCCCAGGCAGCTGGGTCAGCACCACCAGCCTCCTCCAGCCCCACTGCCTCGTGCTACGTAACGGGAGCGAGGGCTGACACACAGGATGGTGAAGCAGGGCAGGAAGGGAGCTGGAAGCCACATGCGATTTCTGTCTGTAACCTCTAGAGAGACTTTGCCATAACCCTCGCCTTTGCCTGACTCAGCATTTCTGAGGTCAATAAAACTGCAGTCGGAAAAAAGCGGGCCTAGCAGCACGTCTTTGTGGGACAGCTGTGCAGGCAATTACAAGGCATCCCAGCTAACGAGCTGCAGGTGAAACCTGGCAGAAGACTGCACAGGGCTAGGGCAGCCCTGATTTGGGGGTTTCTGCAGCCAAATATGGTTTTCCCTGGAGGGAGGAAGGGGGGGAGGGACAAACAGTCTGGTCTGAAAAGGCAAGTTGGCCCCTGTGTATTATGAAACAGCCTTGTTTATAACTTTGGGCTGGGCGAAGGACAGTGCTTCCATCCAATTCTCTGCATCCAAAGGAAAGAAAAAAAGCAAACCACCCAGCCCCTCCCACCAGCTTGGACAGAGCAAGCGGTGGGCGCAGGCTAGCATCTAGAGAGAGAGAGATACAGAAGCCCCAGCAGTACAGCAGGAGGGAGAGATCAAAAAAGTGATGAGGTGGCATTGCCTCATCATCAAAATTCTCCTCCGAAAGAAACTCAGTAAGGCAAGCCATGCGTCCCCTGCTCCCCCCTCCCCACTGTTGCTGCCAGGGACGGCTCCACGCCAGGACACAGCCCACAACAGCACACTTGAGAGAGACACCATCCCTCAGCCCCTCCACAGATCTGCCATGGAGGAGACTTATCTGATGCGTGAGAGTGCACAATTGCGTGTGCATGGAGTGTTTGCATATGTGCCTCTGCATACAGTGCACACCCCTCCCCCTCCCCATGTACAATGCACACATTATATTGTGTCAGGCCGCCCCAGGCCTGCTGGTAGATTCACTCCCAGGGCAGGGAGGTACATCTGTCCTCGTCTGCTGCCAATGCCAGGCCCACTCGAAGCTGGAGCTGGAGCCGGAGCTGGTGCAGGGTGTTGGTGCGGCTGGCGGCCTGCCCCGGCGAGTCAGTGCATTATCAGCATTCCCCAGCTAGCAAACGTGGGGCCTGCGAGCTACACGCCTCTAACACCCCTGCACCTGCTGGCCAGTTGGGGACAAGCAGGGGCGGCATGTTTGGGGTGCTGAAGGGGGCAGGGAGGACAGGAAATGACACAACAGAGCATGCATAGGCACAAGTGCCCCTCTGGATCCAATCCAGCAAGATGCTTAGAGGTTAAGGTGAGGGCCAAATGCTTCCTTGGCAGCAAGGTACTCCCTTATCTCACATGTTGAATCCCAGGAGCTTCTCCACCCAAAAACCTATTTATGTCACACTAAGTTGCTCCAAATTGACACCCACATGAGGGTGATCTGGCTCCTCCCCATAGTTTACTTTGGGGGAGGGGGAATCCTTCGCCCCCACGCTGCCCCACTGCTGCCCCACTGTTATTGAGGCACTGGAAGGGACCGTCTTCCTTGAAAGCAAAGCCATCGGGGCTCCCAGGGCTGCAAACACTGAGCCGCCTGGCTCCTCCACCACCAGCCCACACAACCGCTTGGCACAGCCAGGACAGACCTGGGTGGAACCCCCGGCTCCAGCCTCGCGCTGCAATCACAGGCACAGAGGCTAGGAGGAGGAGGGCGCTTTGTAACACTTGGACGAGATGGAGTTGCTCAAACAATATGCCCTTTCTTCAGTGCTCCCATGGCAGGGGGAAGCGCAGACGGCCCCTGACTAGAAATGCTGCCGGGGCAAACATGCTGCCTGATTTGCTGGAGTGGGCTGGAGGTGAGAGAGGGAGAGCTCTAGCCCTAAGCCCTTCCCAGATCCTGGAGGACCAGGCAATAGCAGCAAGAGCAGCTCTGCTCCTGGAGGGTCTGCAGACACTGAGTTCAGAGAGGTCAGGCTGGGTGGCCTGCACTTGGCTCCCTCCCTGCAGCACAACTGTCAGATGGGGCAATCAATGCTCACTGCCCCTTGTCCTGATCCCAGCCCCACTGAGTAAAGCAAATCTCCCCCCACCAGGCTGAGAGCATTTGGGGCTGGGACCCACCTCCCTGAGACCCCCTAATTCCCATGGGCTGTCAAGCCCCCAGGGTCTCTACAATATCCCACCTCCAGCCATGACTACTGATCAGACCCCCTTCAAAGACACCTGAGAGCTATTCCTACCTCTAAGAGGCCCAAGTAGCTCCACACTACACCAGGGCCTCTTTAAGACACCGCTTGTCAGCTACCTGCAACCATTTGTCAGTTTGGAAAATGTGGGCTCTTATATCTACTTGCCTGGCAAGACGGAAATTAGTCACTGCAGGAGAGTGGGCGAAGAGAATTGTGCAAGATTTGCCCAGCCGACCCGCCTCCCCCACCCAGCCGAAAGTGAAGCTTGTGCAATTCCCTTCCCCTCCCCTAGCCCCACGGCAGGACACGCCAGTGCCCCCAGGTCCCACCCGCCCCGCATACCTCGTGAATCGGACTTTGCAGATGTTGCATTCATAGGGTTTCTCGCCCGTGTGGGTCCGGATGTGGCGGGGAAGCTTGCCAGCCCCCTGGATCACCTTCTCACAGATGGGGCACTTCTGGAATGCTTTTGCCCTGATCTTCTTCTCCTTCTGGGACCAGGACGGATACACGTCGTTCTCATTCGAACTGCTGAAGTATTTCAAGTAATAATCCATGACCCCATCATCATCCTTGCGGTCATCATCGCCTAGCTGCTGCCTCCCCACAGAGTTGATCATCTGCTGCAGCAGGGCGCTGGCAGCCAGGCTGTCCACATCCCTGGTGTCGGCATCCTCTACTTCTGCCCCCCCAGGAGCAAAGCTGGGGGAGTCGCCGGCTTCCTGCTGGTCCAGAGGCCCCCCCTGAGCCGCATCATCTTCTCCTGGGGCTGGCAGACTACGTCCACTGTAATGTCCATTCTGGGAAGGTGGGAATAAGGACCCAGCAGTCTCCTCTTCGTCTCTGTCCAGCCACATGTCCTGGTTGCTGTCGGGGTCACAGTCGTTCACCTTTGGTCTTTCATTTAGGGGGGCTTGTGAGTAGAAGTCCATGCCGTTGCATTCTGACTCCTCCTCTTCCTCTTGGCCTTGGAAGTTCAGTCTCTGAAGGTCTCTCAAGTCTTGGTTGGTCCACGGAAGGCTGCCTTGGTGGCCATTGATGGGGTTGCTCTGGAAGAACTCCAGGTACTCTTTTGCTCTGAGATGGTTCCTTTGATCAATTTGATCTACTATATCCATCTGGTCATTTTTGGCCAGAATCTTCCTGTCCAGGAGATCCGTGCAAACATCGCTTACCGCCTGGATCTCCAGCAGTTTGGCGGCGTTGAGGATGTCATTGACGTTCGAAGTGCTGACGGTAAGGGTTGCGGTGTAAGCGAACTCGAGCAGAGCCGACAGGGCATCCACGCTCACAAAGTCTATCTCATACAAATTTTGCTGGTCCACCACTAACCCTGAGGTGAAGAGCTTCTTGAAGTACTGACTGCAAGCGGCCAGGACAGAGCGATGGGTGGGGAACTCCTGCCCATCCACCAAGATGACCACATCGCACAGCAGCCCATTGTTCCTCTGTTCATTCAGGCTGCTCAGGATGTCACTGCTGTGATCAGGGAACGGGATCCCTATGGGACCGTCCACGCCACCCTCCATCTTCGACACACAGGACTGAGGAGAGACAAGAGGAAACACGGTAAGTCATGGAGGCTTCCACTTCCAGAAAGCTCTTGTACCTGAACAGATCATCTCCTGACACAGCACTTTCCTTCAAATACAAAACCCCTTCACACGCAAGACACCCCCAGATTTTTTGAAACTTAAACATAAGGGAGAAAGTAAAACATCCAACAAAGGCACACTGGCAAGGACACAACCTCCATAGTGCATAGAGCTTTTGCTTTATTATTTTGAATGCAAATTTAAGATGCAAGCTGTTTTCACAAGAAAGACCTGGTTTTCAATAGTGCCTGTTAAACTGGAAGGAATATGGTTGGTTTTATTTATTGGCCCATGCATAAGCATCCATGTAGCATCCCCCTTGTGCTGAGCCCTTCTTCTGTCATAACCTGTCCTGCTCGTTAAATAGCGCCCAGGGTCCTGCCATCTCCTTCAGAGGCATCCCCACCCTGCTAATTCACCCATGGCCTGAAAAATAATTTGCAAAAGGAATGGGCCAAACCCATGGTATGATCTATGAACAACAAGCCGGGGGAGAAGAGCATCTCTTGCAGCACTGGCTTGGCCATGGTGCCTACTGTGTTTCCACACTCACAGAGGAAGCCAAGAGTAGATGCACCCATATGCACTGCCCTGAGAAGGGGGCATGGGCAAACAGTACTGAAGAAGACAGTATGCCAGAATGGGGTCTTAGCAAGACCATCTTGACTAGCTGCAGAAGTGCCCAGTGCAAAGATTGGAAACTTTGTCAACAAAACTAAGGGGGACAGGGGTCAAGAGTGAGGCTGCTGGGCATGGACAAACCCTGAAGTTCACCAGGTGCCCCCAGCTCCCAACCCAAAGCTCTCAACCCTACAAGGGCCTGGGGACTGTGCATGAGAGGAGGGGGCACCAGCCTGCCATAGCTGAAGACTAGAGGAGGGAAGGGGAGGGGAGGGAGGTGGAGGGGGGCAGAGGTGGTCTCAGCCTGGCTGTGGTATAACTTCTGTGGAGGACTGGAAACCCAAACAGATGTGAATCTCCTCTTACCCCCGGCAATCATCCTGTATCTGAGCACCTCAGAACCACGAACGGGTCTATCCTGACATCCGCCCTAGGAAGGAGGAAGGTCTCAGGATGGACCAAGCGATTTGCCCCGGGTCCCTAGTGGCCCCGTGGCAGTTAATGTACTTAGATCTTGCCAGTCCCAGCCCAGCGCAATCTGTGCTAAAGCAGGCTTGTATCACAGGAGGGAGAAGACACGACAAGCAGTTGTGTGCGCCTGTGGTTCATGCTGCTGCATGGCTGAGCCCATTCCCTACATGGCACTGCCAAGGACAGCGCCCGCCTTCGCTCCCCCTGGGCCCAGCCCCTGTGTACTCTGTGCGCTCCTGCGCAGCCCCCAGTCAGGTGCCTCACATCCCCCCCCCCCGCACCTCCCAAGGGCTGGCTGAGCTCCTGGCGTGCCAGCTGGGCAGGATTACACCCTCTCACCCCGGCGGGCTGGAGGGGAGGACCTGGCCAGGGTCCCTACCTATCTGATTTCACACAGGACCCCCAGCCCCCACAGCTGTGCCATCCTTCCCCTCCCCTCTCTCAACAAACCCAGCTGCTCTCCAGCAAGAACAACCCTGAGGTGGCATGAAAGGCACCAGCCGAGCGACTCAGCTGCTCCTGGAGGGCTGGCGAAGTGCTGACAGCGCAGGAGCCCGGGGGGAAGGGCAGCGTCCCGCCCCCCCTTCACCTTGCAGCCCAGGCCCACAGATATCGCTGGGAAGGGGAACGGCGATTTCCTACAGTGACGAGGCTCTTTTGGGGCACCGGCAGGAGAGCGAGGCCAAGCGGCTCTGCTCAGCTTGAACTACCTTTCCTCGCTGCAGCTGAACAACCCTCATGCAAGCAATTTGCCAGCCAAAGAGGGGCAACCTGTGGCTGAGGGGGGAGCAGAAAAGCCCCAGGTCAATCCCCAGTTCGCTTCGGCCGTGCCTCCACCCTGAGTCTGCCAGAGAACAAATCCACCCGCCCCCTTGCTCTCCCCAGGGTGCAGCAACCAGTCAGAAGGCAGCGTAAATGGGGCAGGGTCTGCCTCAGCTGGGCCCCAGCCCCTGCTAGGGCTGTGCTCAGGCTCTGTGTACATGGCGAGCCATGGGGCTGCTCCGGAGTTGTTTACATGACCTGGCTGCCAGCCCGGCATGCCCCCGAGCGGGAGCGAGCAGGCTGGGCCAACCTCTGTAGAGACGTGGCTTTAAAGCTCTCCAGGCCCAAGTTTCCCACTCTGTGCAGCTCTTTGCCCAGCTTGACTGTGAGGTCTCCGGGGCAGGGGTTGCCTCTCAAGGCACAGCCCTGGCACAAAAGCTCCCATTACACTTAGACCCCTGAGGTATTATGACAATAGAAACAGGAAAGCAGCTTTTGCCCTTGAAAAGCACCTTTCCAGCACAGCTCTGACTACTCAAACCACCCAGGTGAGCAACGTCATCCCTGCCTTGTCAACAGGAAAACTGAAGCACAGGGCAGGGACCTGATGCACCTTGGTGCATGAAGCAATTTCTATCTGTAGGTGCTGGCACTGGGAGATGGCAACCAGCCACAGCACCTGAAGCAGTCAAACAATATCCTCCACGCGCACATGCTTTTATCTGTTACTAATTTTCTTTTTGACTCTCTCCAAACTGAACCTTTTCTCATAACATCCCTGCGTAAGGGGAAGGCATGTTTCCACACCTCCTGCTGTTCACTCCTCATTCAAAGCATATGAATAGCCACATCAATCCCAGCGCAGAGGCGGTTCTCACTCGGCAACACCCACATCCATCCAGCACGAAGGTGTAGAAATGGCTCCGACAGAGCATTACTGGCATTTAGAAGCGCCTGATACAGTCGATTTCATTAAGAGCACTATCTAAGCACAAGAGAGATTGATTTTAATGGCAGGAATGGGTTTCAGAGCTGGAGACGGGTTTGTTGTGCACATGTGTCCGCATGTCACTTCCCAGTGAAATCAATGGGATCCTGGCCATTGGCCCCAGTAGGAGCTGCCAAACCAGGCCAAGTGCAGCGTGTCATATGGATCATGACGGAAGTGGCTTCTCACACTGTATGCAGGACCCGGCTTCATAGGGTTTGAAATCCTCCCCGGCTGGAAAGGAGGATTTCGTTTTGGCAATGAAAAGGGGCAGAACGTGGTCTTGAATCAGGGAGCCTGTGCTGTTGGGCTGGTGTTGTTTGTTCAGAGGGAGGTGAGGTTAGGGCTGAGCACTGAGAGGGGACTCATGAAAATGGGGCCCAGCCCTTCACTTTGCTGTGGGCTGTGTGACCTGGGGAAAATCTTCATGTCTCTTTCTGCCTCAGCTTCCTCATCTGTAAAACAGGGCTAAACAATCCTTCCCGACCTTGCTGGGTTTTCTGCCCGTTTGCTGGCGATCCTGAAGTGTTTGGACAGTACAGAGAAGAGGCTCCTAAGAGCACCCAGCTATATACAGCTGGCCTGACTTACCATTAGCACAACCCCCTAAGCCAGCAGGGGCCAAACCTTTTGGCAGGGGTGTCACAAGCTAAGCCCCACATGCTCCCCGAGTGCCACTCCGATCCCCTTCCCCTGCCCAATAGGCTGCTCTGCTCCCTCCCTGATCTGCCACATGCCATGCACAGGGGCTGCACACCCACGTTGGCCACTCCTGCCTTAAGTCATCCATGTCTGTAAAGAAACATTACTGTCACCTTGTTGAGGGGGCCATCACTCTGGCCCCAACTGTGAGAGCCAGGACAGCGTGCTGGATTAGACAGTGCAGGGAGTTTTTTGCTTCCTAAAGGGAATGGGACTGCGTGCAAGACTGAAGCTCCAGGTGACTTATTTTCTGGGCAGCCTACCCACATCATACACCCACCCCCCCAGCTCCAAGCTAGGCAGCCAGGCAAGAGTTAACTGCCACTTGCCATGGGGGCCGGGACAATCAGCAGGATAGTGTGGGAACGGCTGCAGGGTCATGAGACTCCCAGCGTTGGCATGGAAAGTGGTACACTTCGCAACTTATTCAACTCGCACAACGTGCCTTTTGTGTCCGGCTGCGGTTCAGATTCACAGCAGCCGAGAAGGCAAGGGGGCCCGAAACGATGCCATTCCCCTGCGATTCCTTCCAGCCTCCAGGCTTCCTGGGGCAAACGGCCGCACCACAGCAGCAGCGGTCAGAGCGTCTAGCCAACAGCTCCCAGGCTTGGTACCTGGTGTCCTGCTCAGGTCCTTGAAATGGGAAGCAAAAATGGCATCCCATTGCCTTCCTAAGGGGAGCTGAATGGCAAGGTCCTTCCAGAAGGGCTAGGACTAGGTGGCTCAGGGGATGAGTAATGAAATATGGGCTTTCCACTTCTAGTTTCTAAAAGCAGCCCAGGCCGGTAGTAGTGGAAAGTCATCTTTGTCCTACGGCCTAGTTTGAATCGAGCATGGGGGGCAGGGACGGACTCTGGGGTTCATCTCTGCACAGGCAGATGTGCGCATGATACAAGCCACAGGCATAGCTGCCAGCTGGGCCCGAGGTGGTCAGCGTAAGGTCCGATGGGCCCAGGAGAGGAAACATTCATTACAACATAGCTATGACAATCCAAGTCGCGGTGTAGACGTACCTATTCCAGCCTAACCAACCTAATGCACTGAACTCGAGCGCTAATGGGCTTAAAGGTGTCTCAAGAGACCATCTAGTCCAACCCCTTGCACTGACACGGGTTCAAATGTACCTAGACCTCCCAGCCAGGTTTGTCTGACCTGTTTTCAAACCCCTCGAGGAAATTCCATCAGCTCCCGAGGCAGCCTGCTCCGGTGCTTCCCTACCCTAACAGGGAATACTTCCTAGCGTTAAGCTTAATCTCCCTGGACAAAGCCTGCATCTCCAGGATAGTGAAACTAATAAGGCAAAAAGCACAGTCAAAGGTACAAATGAATGGGTAAAAAAAAAAGAAACACTTCCCAACAGGCGGTTGATTGCTTTCAGTTGCAATAATC
>NW_017728905.1:241615-252504 GCF_001723895.1 Crocodylus porosus
GTGCAAGACTGAAGCTCCAGGTGACTTATTTTCTGGGCAGCCTACCCACATCATACACCCACCCCCCCAGCTCCAAGCTAGGCAGCCAGGCAAGAGTTAACTGCCACTTGCCATGGGGGCCGGGACAATCAGCAGGATAGTGTGGGAACGGCTGCAGGGTCATGAGACTCCCAGCGTTGGCATGGAAAGTGGTACACTTCGCAACTTATTCAACTCGCACAACGTGCCTTTTGTGTCCGGCTGCGGTTCAGATTCACAGCAGCCGAGAAGGCAAGGGGGCCCGAAACGATGCCATTCCCCTGCGATTCCTTCCAGCCTCCAGGCTTCCTGGGGCAAACGGCCGCACCACAGCAGCAGCGGTCAGAGCGTCTAGCCAACAGCTCCCAGGCTTGGTACCTGGTGTCCTGCTCAGGTCCTTGAAATGGGAAGCAAAAATGGCATCCCATTGCCTTCCTAAGGGGAGCTGAATGGCAAGGTCCTTCCAGAAGGGCTAGGACTAGGTGGCTCAGGGGATGAGTAATGAAATATGGGCTTTCCACTTCTAGTTTCTAAAAGCAGCCCAGGCCGGTAGTAGTGGAAAGTCATCTTTGTCCTACGGCCTAGTTTGAATCGAGCATGGGGGGCAGGGACGGACTCTGGGGTTCATCTCTGCACAGGCAGATGTGCGCATGATACAAGCCACAGGCATAGCTGCCAGCTGGGCCCGAGGTGGTCAGCGTAAGGTCCGATGGGCCCAGGAGAGGAAACATTCATTACAACATAGCTATGACAATCCAAGTCGCGGTGTAGACGTACCTATTCCAGCCTAACCAACCTAATGCACTGAACTCGAGCGCTAATGGGCTTAAAGGTGTCTCAAGAGACCATCTAGTCCAACCCCTTGCACTGACACGGGTTCAAATGTACCTAGACCTCCCAGCCAGGTTTGTCTGACCTGTTTTCAAACCCCTCGAGGAAATTCCATCAGCTCCCGAGGCAGCCTGCTCCGGTGCTTCCCTACCCTAACAGGGAATACTTCCTAGCGTTAAGCTTAATCTCCCTGGACAAAGCCTGCATCTCCAGGATAGTGAAACTAATAAGGCAAAAAGCACAGTCAAAGGTACAAATGAATGGGTAAAAAAAAAAGAAACACTTCCCAACAGGCGGTTGATTGCTTTCAGTTGCAATAATCCTAGCTGCAAACTCATAAATCATTGCCACACTTAAGGCTGACTTTACCTTGGAGCAGAAGATTTACAATGAAAAGTTTCTTTTAAAATTACATTATTAGTTTCTTTCAGACTAGAGTCAAATTAGCTACTCTGTCTTCAACAGGCAGAGAAATAAAAGTTAATTAAGAATTACAATGGAGCTGACTTTTATTTAATTAACAGATCCCAACTGATCACTAAAGCAGCCATCTGAGATTTTCTGAATTCAAGCCACGGGGTCCACGTCAAGTCAGGATCCAAATAAGGGACAGTTGATATCAGGCCGGTGCACTGCTGGGGTCCTCCTGATGTCCTAGCTGGTTCGATTGAATTCTGCCTCCCTGCTGTAATGTAACGTTGCCCTGGATGAAAGGAGGAGCCTGATGAGCTCATGAGAGCTCGGAGGCAAGCAGGTGTAAGTCAGAGCGAGACGGCCAATAATAGTGCTGGGGGTTTGCAGAGCACCATTCATCCCGACGCATCCCAGCACACTTCGCAAAGGCAGGCCTCTTCCCTCACTGCTGAAATGCCACCCACTCTTGCAACACGTCAGCTGTTTGATAACATTACACAACGAAGCGAGGGCAGAAAGGAAAGCTTCTCTCATTCCCAGATGAGAACGAGGTGAGCTGGCTTCAGGGCACCGCGCTGCTGGCATCTCAGGGGCGAGGCTTCATGGGAACAACTCCGTTTCAGACCTGAAGGTGCCAGGCATTTGACCTGCTACGTCAAAGACCTGGGACCATGAGCCGTCAAGTCTGTGCGCTGAGGGTATGGCCGCACGTTATAGTATTGGAACAGATCTAGCCATGACGTTGCTGCCTGCTGGAGAAGGAGTATTAAAACAATGCTGCTATTAAAAAAAATAAATCAGTACTGCTATTTTCAAAAGTCTGTGGTTTGCTGCCCGCAGCCCAAATATTATCCTATCCTCCAACCACCACTGACTGGAGAATCAGGCATTTTTTTCCTATGAATAGCTCACCCCAATTACAAGTCATACAAAGCCCTTGTCTGTTTGATAGATATTTAGGCAACAATTGCCTTGGTTCTACCCTCCTCCCCCGCCTTCCAACTACGTGGCCCCAGATCCCTAGAGATGAACACAACTCTCAGATCATACAGGGCAGGAGCTGGGTTTTGCCAACGACGTTCCCTGCAACATCACAAGGCAAGCCTGAGCAGGTTTCTCTCTACCCAGGATCCTCCCTCCAGGCCTTGGGAAACACAGCACAGAGCCAAAAGGTGGGATTCATGACACTCTGGAGGAAGCAAAAATCTTTCTAAAAGCTGGGCGTTTGCCCAGCTGGTAAAGCCACACTATCCAGTCCATCTTGGCTCTATAAAAATTCAACTGCTTTCTAAAAGAAATGGGCTTTCGGCAGTTGACTGCCAAAGTATCCGAATTATGCGGACCTGCAAAACAGATGCAGGTTCTTGAGGTGAAGATCCTGGATGTTAAAAGAAACAGGGATACAATTAAAAAATAAAAATAAAATCATAATACCCCCCCCAATTTACTGCCAGTTAAAAATTAAACAAATACCTATACCAGCTTGAATAGCAGAAGAAAGAGAAATCCTCTGTTTGGGAAGAGGGCAACAGGAACGATCAGAGGTCCAGAAAACGTGACACATGAAGAAAGGTTGGAAAAGCCTGGGTTTATTTAGTCTAAAGACAAAAACACGGGGGGACGGGGAGCGCAGAGAGAGATTTGAGAACAAATCAAATACAGAAAAGATTGTTATAAAGGGGATGGCAAGCTATTGTTCTCCATGTCCACAGGGGACAGGACGAGAAGTAATAGGCTGAAACTGCAGTAAGGGAGAAGTAGGTTAGATATTAGGGAGGACTTTCTAGCTTGGAGGGTGATTCAGCACAGGAGCTGAGTTCCCGGGGATGTTGTGGGAGCTCTGCCATTGGAAATTTTTAATTGCAGGTTAGGCCCACATTTGGAAGGACCTAGACAGGGATGATCCTGCAGTGAGCAGGGGGTAGGGCTACCCAGTCTCTTCCAGAGCTATATTTCTCTAATTTAACAGCTGGAAGACCCATCCTCGAGATCCATGCCTGAATAACTGAGATGCAGAGAGGGGCAATGACTTGACCCACATCACACTGCAAGTCAGGGGTGAAGCTATGTCTCTCGACTCCCTGCACCCTGGATCACGCTCACCTGACCCCTACTGACAACCACCCTAGTAGCCTCTGCTTTGGTGAAGTCACCTCGAGGAACACCCCATGGGACCTCTGCGAAGGCTGTCAGGCTGGAGGCCAGATTAGGCAAAGTGTGATGGTAGCTTCTGTGATGTGGATACTCATCCGTTAGGAACCAGGCTGATAGCCAAGTGCATTTCAAGTTGGCTCCTGCAGGAGTGGCAAATACAGGCTGAGTTTTGCTCACTCAACCCAACTGCACTGCTAAAATAAGGCAGTGGTTCCCAACCTTTTTAGACAGCGGACCAGCAAACCACAGACCACAAGAGACCAGCATACTGTGGACCGGCCAATGCAGAAAAGGCATTCCCCCTCCCACCATGAATCCCAACAGCCATTTCCTAGAGCAAGAACAGCTGCATCCTGCGCTCATTTAGAGCCTAGATTGGTCTGATCATCTTGGCAGTCTTGAGACTGGTCTTCGATATTTGCATCTAAAACTTAGGAGCAAAAATCCCAGCAGCTATACCAAAGCCTGGCAGCTACACCAGTCTCTTCTGCTCTGGCATTAGGCTCACACCAAGCACCACCCAACAACTTCAGAGAAGACAAAAGTTTGGGGGATAATTCAGCAGCACTCAATTAACTCAGATAAACTGCAGATTGCTGTCACCAGGCCTCCCACGGGACTGCTGCATATTCCCAGGCCAGCCTGCTTACAACCATTTCGGCATTCTGATTTTTTCTCTTTCGCCTTTTATTGCTGTGTCAACAATGACAGCAGCCGAAGGATGAATGACTTAGCAAAGACATCTCATTGCGTATCGAGTTCCACCCTGCTCTTTGACATGTTAACCAGGCATCTGCACTGAGGCAGCATAAGGGAGCGGTCAGAGCAGAAACTCAGGAATCTCGAACCCCGAGTTCTGCTGCCAGTTTCACCACAGAGTCGCCAGGGCATGCGAGCAAGCCACTTCCATCCGTAGCTACCTCATGCATAATACATAGTTGTCATCTCTAACCGCCGCTTGGGATTATGCCGTAGCATCACTTATTTTTTGCAAAGCTCTGAGTACGAAGTATGACGGACCACAAACAGTCCCAAATCATCGACTCATAGGTAAGAAAACAAGCCTGGCTCTTCTTCTCGGTGACTAACTTGAGATTTGTACCTCTCCCTGTATGGAGCTGTGATGAAGGAGAACAATAATTACTACCCAATGCAAGCTGGATCTGCAGTATCAATAGTTCTCTTTGAATTTAATGAGATGTTCCAAAGTCTAGGACTCTGCATTGCTCTGAAGGAGATTATTAGGGACACTGGTGTGGAGCCCACCAGGAGAAAGGGAGGGTGGAAAGGCTGTTACTTTTCCATTTCTGGCTCTGCTAAAATTTAAATGCCTTGCACATGATGGCCCCAAACACAAAGCTGCTGGAAGATGTTAAAGGGGGTAATTTCTTCAGTCATATGGATTTACGAAAATGAAAGAGTGATGCAACTGATGAGAGGGTACAAAGATGCCAGGATTTCAGCCTGGAAGTGAAGGGGAAAGAAAAAAAAAAAGTTGCCGGCAGTGGAAACTGGCAGACAGGGGCAGTGAACTGAGAGTCAGGAGCCCTGGGCTCTATTTCTGGCTCTGCCAATGACCTGAGGTGTGACCTTGGGCGGGTCACTTCACCTCCCTGTCCCCTCTTTGCCTCCTCTACTGACTCTAAATTCTCTGGATAAGGGGCAGTCTCTCACACATGGGCGCAGCCCCCAGCCCATCTCTCAGGTCTGTAAGCATTACCAAAAAGCACATAATAATTAAAGGGACCACAACAGTAGTATTGTGAGAAAGCTGATCCATCCCCGTTTTCTGGCTGTGCCATGAGGCAGGGACAAAGGAACACCTGGCAGGGAAATGCAGAAACAGCAGCAGGAGCTTTCCATGCAAGGCCTCTTCCTGGGTGCTCTAAACACTTCAGTGGGAGTTCACTGCCAATGCCGAGTGCCTTTTGGGACAAGACCTGCAGTGTTCAATCACCCCCTGGAATTCACTGCCACAGAAAGAGCAAGAAAGGAGTGCTTCAGCAGGGTTCTTGCATGGTTGGTTATTACACCCAAGTCTGTGCAAAACGACATGGGGAAATCAGGCCTCGTGTTTCAGGGCAACCGCTGCTCACTCCAGGCATCAGGAAGGAATCCTCTTCCTGCTTGTACACAAACTGCAGAGCGTATCAGGGAAAATCAGCTTCTACAGAGGCATCAGGAATTGGCCAATGTTGGAAGCAAGATGCCACTACCTACCCACAGGCTGATCCATGATGGCAAATCACATGCTCAAATGACAAGGCTCTTCCCCAATGAACAGTGGGAGGAGGAAGCCCATCAAGTTGCAAAATACAAATCAAGCCCAGTTGCCCGCCCACCCACCCTATTTAGGGCTGGAGCAGGAGGCCCATTATAGTGATTCTGCGATAAGTCAACACACGGGCCCTTTTGGCAACTAATGCAAAAAACTAGGACAAACTAAAACTGCTCTTGTGTTGCAAGGTTAGTCTCAACTGGTTACTCCACCCAGACCTCCTTGCCAATTTTCTCCTTTGTCATCAGAGACCACATTTAATCCAGCAGGAATGTCTCTTGACTTATGCATATGTGTAACAACGTAGTCAAGTTTTGTGTACCCATCCTCTGTGTGAACATCCGCTTGTTTATTAAGACGCTGCAATATCGTTCTCAGTCACTTGTCACCGAGTTCACCCCACATTCTGGCTTTAATGGAAGGCCCTTATATCACTGCTGAATCCAGTCCGGGCGAGACCCACAGCGAATGTGATCTGTGTGCTTGTCACTGTCCAGTTGGTTTGCTCCCCCTAAGTTGTTCTGGAATGGTAATAAAGAAACAGATGGAGAAGCATGACCGAACCACATTCAGGGAGTTTCAGAAACAGAGCGCAGTGAAGTATTCTGCTCTCTCTGTCTTTGGGTATTCAATTCCTGCAGCCACTTTAAGAATCTCCATCTTAATCATTTTTGCAAAAGGGGGACAAAAATAAATAAATAATCCATGGAATTAAATTAGTAACTGAGGGCTTCCATTTTAAGGGTTGAAATACAGTCTGTTTGTAAAGAGAAAAAATTACTTAGATCTTGAAGACTGCAAAGCTGGAGTTAACCACGTACTGCATAAAAATAAGCTGACAACATTTCAAAAGGGCACAAAACTCCACATCACCAAATAAAGTATCTGAACCAGCCCAAAGAATCATCGTTTAAAAAAAATAAATAAATAAAAATCCCAAGGCAAGAGTGCTAACCCACTACCCAGCAAAGCACAAACGGAGGAATCTCCAGCCTTGCCTGGCATGATGCCATCAAGGGACTTGAGCACGTATGGAGGGGGAAAGTCAGTCCAGTAAATTTCCATCTGGGCAAGGGCAAGGCCCCTGCTAGGTAGGCCATATTTCTGTTCTACCTCTTTGGGAGACGAGGCATGAATGGACACCAGGCATCCGAGGCCAAATCCTGAATTCTTTGCTTGCGCTGAACTCCTGTTGTGTAACCAGAGCTCTCTCTGACAGCTCGGGCAGGCCCACAGGATCTGCCCCTGATGATTAGTGCTCCAAGTCCCCACTTGCTTCTTTCTTTTGCTGGGGATTAACTAGTCCCCTCTTCTGTGACTGCTCCCTACCAAATGAGCTTGCAAACCTTGCATTGTGCAAACAAGCATTTGCACAAATTCCAAATAGATACTTCAATAGCTGCTTCCCCCCTCCCCCTTCCACTCATGCTGCTGTGAGCTTAAAGACAAATGCTCCTTTTAAGATCTGAAACCATTTCCTAGATTGCCTTTCAAGGTCCCTGCCCCCCCCCGCCCCGCCCTCCAAGCCCCTGACCCCGAGAAAACCTTCCATTTCCTTCCCTACTTACTACACCCGGCTTTCTAGTTCCAGGAACCAAGATCCAGCCTGACTCTGGTTACCTCAAATAGCACCCCAAAGGCCACTCATTTTTTCCACACCAGGAAGGAAAAAATAAAAGAATAAGGTTCGAGTTTACTGACAAAGCCAAGCACAAACGGCAGGGTGGGCACTTATGTAATTTTTAGTTTGTGGCTGAACAGATAGCTCTTCACTTCTTACTTCTCTTGGAGTATGAAAGCGAATCCCAAGGGTAAGTATGTCATAAGAAATTCCTGGAAACTCCTGCCTTTAACTCTTCCTCCCTGACCCCTCCCAGTGCAAGAACTGATCGTACAGCAACCATGAGTGGGAGTGCTGAACCTCTACCTCTACCTGTTTGGGCAAGAGACTTCAACCAAGAAGAGAACAGCTACCTGTAGCTACAAGCCTGACTTATAGATTATAGACACTTTCCCAGCTCAGAGTGGGATACACATTCATTAAGGGAAAAAAAACAGCTATGTACTTATCAGTTTCTAGTTTTGCCAGTGGGCAGAAACTGGGCATGTGAACCAGGAAGGAAAGTGAATTCCCACCAATCCAGAGCAAAAGAGCAAGTATAAGGTGGAATGAGCAACCAGAACAACTAACAGGGTTAGGATACATTTACATGTGTCCTCTTCTGTGAAAACGTAGGTCACTGACCCACCCTTCCAGAGACGGTGACATAATTGTATTCTGTTTGAGACCTTAGCTCTGATGGGCGAGAATGATAGCGAGTAGACTGGAAGAGGAACGGAAGTGCTGAGCACTGTGTCACTAGGGTTATATCAGAACAGACTCCTCACCCACCTGCTCCTGCCTTCCACCTGCAGCCAGGCTAGCACATGCCACCTGGCCGGTGCCCTTCTCCCTGCCACACCTGAACAGACCCAGAGACCGCAGAGTCATGTCCCACCTCCAGCAATGGCTGTCTGATGCTTCAGGGAAAACTGAAAATCTCTATAACGCACCAGGCCTTGGGGCTGGGAGAGAGTTCCTCCTTTTCACCTCTGTAGCCATACTTGTACACAGAGAAATGGATTAGATCAACTTGCACGGGTCCAACTGCAATGGGCAAAGTTACTCAGAGTCCAAACAGTGACATTTGAGCTCAGTGCAGTGGGGGGAAAAAAACTGCACTGCGTGGGAATGGGATGAGAAACAAAGGCCTGCCTCTGCCTACCTGCACGACATCCCAGCGCTGCTCTGATCTCAGTCACTTACTCTGCCATCCTCCTGGAGCTCTTCCAGGCCTAGCGGGATGCTTCAAGCACAGGTATTGAAGGCCCGGATGCCCTACTGATTGACGGGTGCTTTGGCCAATCAAAAGAGCCCAAATACAAAACAAACAAACAAACAAACCAACCAACCTAGCTTGGATCAAAGAGTCATGGGATCTGGCACAAACACCTCTCCACATCCTAGATGCTCCTTTTCTCCCTTGCTGAAACACTCTCATCAAAAGGCTTTTAATTATAGATGGGAACAGGTCTCTCCATAGCTGAGGATGGCTTTGATTAGCAAGATAACAAGTGGAAGTGTAACCATTTGTCACAAAAGACTTCTCTCTCAATAAATGTGGCATTGCAAGAGTGGTAAAACCCCCTCAAGCGTCAGTTTTAATCAAAGTTAAACACCAGATCTCAGATGCCTGGAGTTGACTTTCTAATCGGGGCAGGGCTTCCACAGGCCTCCAGTTCAACTTGGGCACAGGAGAAGCGCTCACCTTGGCACATGGGGTCTATGGTTGGTTCTTACGAAGGTGCCCAATTAGCTGTGGGGTGCTGTAACACCAGTGAGCACCTTATCTCTGAAACATGTAACTTTTCAGCGAACTTTGCATTCCTTTGGGAAACCAGCACTTTATGGCTAAGGAACACCTGTTCATTTTCACATTCCCCCAGGACCGGAAAGCAAAACAGAGCACATTTTCCAAGGGTAAAAGCACTCACAACTCCAAGCCAGTTCATTGGAAACTGGTGAACTATTAGTGTGTCTCAACCCCACAACGCAACATAGCACATGTCTGAGCCCATGAAGAGGCACAGATCAGCATAACGCGGAACAACTTTTATCCACTGCCTACATTGTTACATCTCTAATCCTCCAAAACCCTCCCTATACTCCTAACATGATTAGGGCCGAGTGGAAAAGCCCCACCATGTCATCCATGTTTGGGCTGCGCTGCTTTAATCTTTGGTTTCCCAGAACAAACCACAGGAGCAGCCAGAATGAATATTAACGACTGAATGAATATATTATGAGATGAGGCATGCCTCATCTCCAATAACCTGTTCATGGATATAGATGTTTATAGTGTTTGAAAAAACAAAAAAACAAAACATACATCTGTTGCAAACTGCTGGAATTCGTAAGTCTGCCAGGTCCTCCAACTCAACCCTAACCAGTGTCTGTAGGGTGCTCTTTAAATCCAGGACACTGGTTAGGGTTTAAAGCTGAAATATTGTCCCATTGGCTCCTCAAACAAATATCAACGAAAGCCATGGCATGAATCACTCCTGCATGCATCCAATCCTCATTTAGGCTGTAAACTCTTCAAGGTAGGGACCTTCCCCACATACAGGTCCGCAAACATGCATATTTGTTTTACAGTGGAGATAATTAGCAGCGGGGAGGGCTGGGTAATCATGACTGTTGTGCTCAGGGACCAGCAGTACATCCTACCAAGGGGCCATTTCAGGAAGCTAAAGCCACGCACTGCCCGCTCCCTTGGCTCTGAAATCAGAGACAAGTAGGGCTGGAGGACCCTCATGTAGTCCACCCCCTTGCTCCAGGCAGGATCATCCCTATCCGAACAATCCCATAGCAAGTCCTCGCCTAACCCATTCCTAAAACTACACAATCGACCCCGTCACCCAAGTACAAGGCATACTGCTGTGACCCCCTAAGCTGCTGCAGGGACAGCAGGGGACAGGAGTTGGCACTGTCCCACGGCTGCCCTGCAGAGACCCAAGGAAGAGGGACCTGGCCCTGGCTCCAGGGGAATTGTCAGGCCTGCCCCAAACACCAGCTGAAGCAGGAGGAGATGCACACACACGCACATTGGTCCCAACGTGATCCTGCATCCACCAATAGGCTAGAAATCGCAAACTCCGTGGGCCCCGACCAGGATGACAGGAAGGCCTGCGATCTCATAAATCCCAACCAACACCGGGACTCCGCCAAGGAGCATTGTCGACGGGTGCCCAAGCACTCCGGCAGCCCAAACCTCTTTTCCGCCAGAGGTTCGGATCTGGCTCTGAACCGACACCCCCCCCCCCCTTCCTCCTCCTCCCAACGCTTCTTATATAACAAACCAGCCATGCAAAAGCGGTGCTCAGAAAAAAAGAGAGGCATCTAATGACCTTCAGACGCATCCCGGGGTGTCCGCAGGAGCTCTCCGGACCAGGCCCCACGCCCGTCCTGGCTGGGGGGGAAGGCGAGGAAGTCTCAGCGGAAGAGGAGAGATGGCAGGCGAGCGGCCCCCCGCCCCTCAATCCGCCCTCTGCTCCGGCCGCCACTTGCCTGCCTGCAGCGGGGCCGGGTCCTCGGGGCGCTCAGCGCTGGATTATTTATCAGGCTGCAAGTTGCTTCCTGCAGCCTGGTGCCGCG
>NW_017728905.1:253066-279010 GCF_001723895.1 Crocodylus porosus
CGGGTCCGGCGGGCGCGGAGTTGGCGGCGGTCCCGGGCCGCGCGGCGCTGCGCTCCAGCCCCTACTGTAACTGTATATGCAAAGCCCCGTATGATGCTCAGCTCCCTTCCTGGTTCTCCGAGGGCACAGGGGTCCCTCCCTCCTCTTAAAGGTGCAGCGCCCTCCCGCCCCCGCCCGTGCCACGAGTTCGTCCGGCCTCAGCTGCCAAGCCTGAGTGGGGGAGGGGGAAAGCGGGGGGTCCTCCTCGGCTCACCCCCTGCCTCAGTTTCCCCACCTCTCGGCCCAGTGGAGGGTAGACAGAGGTGGGGGGCAAGGGGGTGTCATGTCAAGGGTAGCAACTCCCCCCTTCCTCAGGGGCCTTTCCTCTCCTCCGGTGGCCCCCCACGACGAGAGGAGGGACGTCAGACCGGGTCCCCACGCAATTTAGCTCCGCAACACTGCCCCGGAGCGCAGGAACCTCGTATTGGCACCGGGAGCTGGAGCCGGAGCGGACCGGACCGGACAGACGTTCCTCGCGTCGCCCAGCACGGCCGCAGCGAGGAGCTCGGTGGGGCAAGAGCGCCCGGCCCAGCCCCCCGCGAACCGACGGCAGCACGTGCTTCTGTGGCCACGAAGCTCTTACAAAACCAAGCCTGCTTTTGAGAGCCTGCCTCCCATCTCACCCTTTCAAGAAAATTAAGTGCAATCCACTGGTGCCTATCACCTGGAGCCAGAGGTCAGGCCAGGAAAAATAAAAAGTCATGAAAGCTCCCTCAAAGCTCCTCCTCCCACCCAAGCTCCTCCTATGCCTGATACTAAATAAAGTGCCTCTCGCAGGAGCTTGTACAGCACAAATGTCCCTTTCCAGCCAGCTTGCGATGGCCAAGAAATGGTCAACGGTGTTCACGCGAGTCGCTGCTAACACACCACCATTGTTAGGTTCCAGGGTCAATGGCCAGGGATTTTGCATCTGTCTTTGGAGACGTTTTACATGATCTGCCAGCATGGGCACACATGCAGCCCCCTTTGCTCAAATGTTTCCTTTGCAAGAGGAAAGCTTCAGATTTAAGTGGGGGACTTTTAACAGACCGAGGGAGTGAGACGCTCAATTCCCACTGGGCTTTGGATACTTCTGAAAGTCTAGTCATGAAGGACTTGAACACAAAACGCAGCCTCTCCCCACCCCAGAGAAAAGGACTGACTTGCTGTGTCGTCATGAGCTACCCTGATCTGTCCCTGGCACTTACCCGAATGCAATGTCCTTGATGTCCAGAAGTGCCTGGCTGTGCAGGGATGCCCACGGCGATGCACATGCAATCACCCTCCTGCCTCGTGATAGAAGAACCAGTCTACATCTTCCAGGGGCTAGCAGCGGGATGCAGGAAAAGGCTGCGCCAGGCTTGCTGTGGGAGATTGGGTCCGAGGCACAACTTAGCAGCTTGGGAATGTTGTCTGAGGCCTTGTCTACACTAGGGCAAGCTTCTTTGTGGCAGCTGCTGTCTGCCAGCAGAAGTCACCAGCACACATCTGCAAGGTCCATGCCATTCACTGCACCCACTGGGGTGAATGCACCCTGGGAAGACTCCAGCTGTAGAAGGCACCTGGCCCTGGCAGAAAGCATAACCACATCTACAGGCATGCCAGTGGACAGCAGAAGTCCCTTAAATGAGAGATGTGGCATATGGTGGCACAAAGGAGGTGGGTGTTCCCACAGACCAGCTAAGAGGGTGAATATGTGCTCTTAGTTTGACCCCAGCACTTGGGCATAGTCTGTGCACAGATCTTAAACATGGGGTGCAGGGTACTCCTTTAAGGCAGGAGCCTTCAGTGTGGCTCAGGTCAGGCACCCCAATACTCATTCAAGTGCTCACTCATTACTTCAAAAACTCTTGGCCTGGACTGAACAATAACGGAAAGGTGCATTGTTTTAACACTCACAGCATTGCCTGGATCGATCCTGCAATTCTGTACACTGGGGCAGGCCTGGGGGAATATAGATAATTAGAAAAACCATCCCAGCATTTGTCAAACTAATCAACTACCTTCAGCAGGGCCCAGAAGGTACTTTTAGAAACACCTGCCTGAAGGACTGCTGTGGGGCAGAATGTGGGGGTGGAGGATGAAGCCTGTGGCACGAGGTCTCCAGCTTGGTGCTGCCATTTGTGCGATCTGTAATGTTCCCAGATGCTGGAGTCCTGCAATTATGAGAAATCCCAGCTTTCTTTTTAAAAAGCTTACTAGTACTTACTAGTGGCTGATGAAAGCTTGGTCATGCAACTGTACCCTCCAAAAAATTAAGAAGAGAAAGAGAGAGAGAGGCCCCTAAACGGATAGAATTAAATCTCATGGTTTTCAAGGGATCAGAGCCTTGACTGCTTGGGGTTGGCAGTGCTGCCAGCTCAGGTGTATTCCCCACAGCTGATCAAGTGAGAGAGGACAGGTGCAAAGGAGGCCCCTTCTAGCTTTTGGTATCACTTAGGCATGAAGCAGAAGAGAAGAGCATAGTGACCAGCCCAGGGCAGGGACACCGCCAGTGCAGCCACCATATAGCTGACCGATTGCACATGTCCCAATCATCACAGCCCTCTAGGGATCCCACCAAGGAAGTGGGGTGTTGAAAGCCCTAAAACATGGGCCTCCGCCCTCTGCAGCAGGGTGCTCAACACAGATCTCCCCCTGCATCACATCTCTCCTCCTCTGCTGTTGTTTGTGTGGATGAGCAAAACAAGGATACTGATTTGAAAGGGGGAAGGGACTTACCAAGGGTCAGATGTTAACTGCTGTGTCTGTCTGCTCTATCCCATGGTAAGTAAGTATTTCACCTGGTTCATTCCGGGGTAAATTGCTGCCATTTAGTTTCACTCAACGTAGTGCAGGCTCAGACAGGCCAAACAGTTGCAGGAGATCAGCTGATGCTCACTTGCTTGCAGGCAGTCTTTCTAATCCCCCTTTCAAGCAGCATACTCCATATTTCTTTAGCACCTTTCATGCACAAGAGTCCCACGGTACAGCCACCCACAGCAGTGCTGAACTGCTATGGTCTCTGGCAGGAGAAGATAAATCAACTCCTGCTTCCTTCTGCTCCTTTAAAAGAAAATCTAAGAGGGAAAAATTGAGCCTATAACCTGGGGCAAGTCAGTGCATATATAAAACAAGGGCCCAAGGTGTCCTATCACCACAGACCAGACTGGGCCTTGGATTCACTGTGCTAATCACTAACACCACTACCTACCTCTAATCACTAACACCACTACCTACCTCCAATAAGGGACTTTTCAGCCTCTGAATTCAAAGCATTACCATGATGGTCATGGGGCAAGGCCATGCCAAGTCCTTATGAAGCCCAAGATCACAGACCCAGGAACAGCACCCAGGTCTCCCAACACCAAGGCTCCCAGCCCAGTGCTCTGTTCACTAGGTCATACTGTTAGCACATACGTGCTAACACACATCCCCCACGCAAGGGCATACAGAGCTTTGTATAAATTTTCCACTTAAGCATTGGCAGTCAGATAGGGAAGAGCAAGTATGTGAGGGCTGCCTGTTTTTAAAGGTTTATTCTAATTTTTCTAGTATATACATTAATAAAGGGCGGGGATGGGAAATATCACATCTCACAGGGGACAGAGATGCCATTTTTTCGCTTTGAATGGGGAGATATCATCACCCCCCTCTTTGCTCCCAGGCACAAAGCACAGACACCATTATCTCAAACCCAGCAAAAGTCAGCTGAAAGTATCCCAACCGGCTACACGGGGCTTTGGATTTGGCCTGAGACAGGAAGTGACTTGTGTGCAGTCACATGCTGAGGCAGGAACTAGAAGCCAGGCATCTGTCTGGATTTGTGGTCTGGTGCATTAGGCCTGAGCCCACCTCCATCTTAGATTACTAAAACCTGAAGAGCTGCAATCGCAGGGCCCCTGCAACCTACTTACTTATTTACATCTTACTCAGCTCGGACACCGAGACATGCTTGCCCAGCCGGTTTCACTTTCTCTTGCTCCTCAGTTCTGTGCTCTAGGACGGGAACATCACTTCAGGGTTTCAGTGGCTCCTGGGGAAGTTGGAAAGGCAAGAGTCCAAAGCAGTTTTTTTGCTGGAATCGAAGTAACAAAGAAAGTCACTAAAATATTCTTATTTGTGGGCAGCTTTGCAAAAACTATATTTAAGACTGTAGATTGTGGGCTTCAAACGAGGAGCTAACACCACTGGCAAACTATTGCCTTGAAAAATCTTTTTCTCTTGAAGCCATAACTCCTAAAAGGGATCACCTGAGGAGCTCAGGAGGTCATGCTGACAGCCCTCCTGGCTGCAAGAGAGGCCTAAAAAATGAGACTCAACAGCTCAATATAAGAAGGCAAATAATAATCCCTCCTCCCACAAATTAGTTGTTATATAAAAAAAAAACCAAACAAAACAACTCATGATTTTAAGCCAGTCTGATGATTGCTGCAGGCCTGGGGGTGGCAGCCCTTGCATCATAACACAAAGGCAGAGCTCAGGCAGAAAACATGATAAGGAAACCTAAGATTTCAGCCACAGCTAGATTTATACAGCACCTAGCACAAGGGGTGCTGGCCCACCATGCCACAGGACAGGACAAATCAATGGTTAATACAATAATGGGGATGAACTACTCCCTCATAGTCAAAGCCCAGAAGGCTGTACCACCTACCTTCAGCAAGCCAAGGCAAGCTGTGTTGGGAGATCATTAACTTTAATGAGAAGCAATTAGGCATTCAAAGGACTGGCAGCTCAGATCGCATGTCAGAGCACACCAGGAGCTGGGTTCATTTAGCATGGGGGAGGATGGTTTAGTGGTTAGTCCTGGGAGCCAGGATTTCTGTTGGGCTCTCGCATCCCACCAACCTGGCAGGTATTAAGCTGGCAGGGCCTGGGGCTGCATGGAGTAAGAGGCACCCAGAAGCCCCAGAGCCCTTTGGGATGGAGCTGAGGTACTCAACAGCTTTGCAAGGAAGGTGGTCCAGTCCCCATCAGCTACTGGTGGGGAAATGGAGGCCCTGAGTGGGGGTGGGAACTGTCCCAAGTTTCATGAGAGGTTAATTTGTCCATCCAGGCCCTCCAGGCTTTTCAGGCACAGACAGATCTGCACACAACCCCCTTTCCACCTTATCCGCCCAAGCCCAGGCAGAGTAGGGTAGAAACCCATCAGCCATCCAAGTGCCATCAGACTGGGCACTGCACAGATGGAGCGAGAGGCAATCAGTGCCTCAAGGTGCTTATGATTTCAAAAGACAGGACCTGCAAGAGGAAACATCACCTTTTTCCGGATGAGAACCCGAGGCCCAGGCACAGCTCTGATACTGCTCCCTTCCTGCCTTCAGGGCTGCAAAATCAGAGCGGGAGCAGCACGTGCAGAAATGCCCCAAGGTAGCAGGGCGCAGACTGCAGCAAGAAGCTGAAGAGAGGAGAGCAGGGCCCAGCTCTCAGTTTGGCCTGTTTGATTCTTCAGTGAGGCAGTAAGTGATACAGCCAGGGCCACCCAGGGAGGCTATGGCAAAGACAGGAGCTGGACCTGGGGCCTTTCTCCATCTCTACAAAGATGATCAGGGCTGAATGTCATGTGCTGAGCCTCCAACAAGGGGTACCCTAGCAGAGCAAGCACCAGACAGGGCATCTAGAATCTCTGGGGCTTTCTTCAGGATCAAACCCCAGAGCAAATCATGTCACATTTCCATGCCCTGCTTCCCCTCCTCCCGAAATAGATGACCCTGTTAGCAATGGTGGTGACAGCCTCAGCAGCTACCAAGGGCAAGAAAGGGCCACAGAGAACAAAGGAATATAGCTGTCCCCCTCCCAGCTGGCACCAAAGAGAAGTGCTACCCCGGCTGCTCCCCACCGTGCCCCTAGGCGCATGCTAACCCATTGTCCCCTGCTCCCCTGCACGGCCCAGCTGCCCTGCTGAAGTCGCCGGGCATTTTGCTTTAAGGCTTTGACTGCTCCAAAGAAATTCTCCCTCCGTTCCTTGCCTCACCCCATTGCATGGACTTTCAATAGCCCAGCAAAACCGTGTGCAAACGGAATTTCTGTCACCAGAGCAAGAGCACCAAATCCTGGCAATGCCCCCACTGTGGACATGGGCCTGGGCAGTGGCATTTAATTTCTGCCCCAAGCTGCCTTGGTGAAATCGTCACCTACAGAAAGTGGGTCAACCTCTGCCTCATTTCCTGCCCCCCTCCCCTGGCCTGCCCCACGCGAGGGGTGTGAACAGATCACATCCTGTGGCTGCTGGGGCCTGCCCAGCGGAAGGCCCCCCAACCATGCTGGTTTATCTGAAGGCAGGTTCTGCTCCTTGGCACCACCCTGGCAGTGCCGTACGGACCCCAGGGGCCCGGCCGTGGCTGTCAGAGCTTCAGTCCTCTCCCTCCCCAAAACAGGGACATTCGCCTATCTAGCAAAATACTGCAAGATCCTAGGACAGCAGGGGTGAAGAGGCACCCCCAGCCCGGGATGGGATCTGCCCAGAAGCTCTCTGTCAAGGAGAGAAGGGCCCCTACCCCAGTAAGCAGGACCCACAGCCTTGGGGTTATTGCCCACACGAGCCTTGCTGCTATAGGGATGCAATGCAAAATGTATGCAATGTAAAATGTATGCACGCATCTGCGGCCCGGGAGGGGTGGAAGCACCAGGCTGGAGGACACCTCCAGATCATCCTCCCCTGCAAGATGATCCTTGCTTGGCTGCTCTGAGCGAGGGGCCGTTGTAACTCCTCCCTCCAAGGACCTCCAGCAGACATCCGAGAGGCCCCTTGGCCATCCAAGGCTGGAATCCCCAGGATCTCGCTGCTTCGCCCGCAAAGGTATCTCAGACCCTTCTCCACAACCTCTCTTCTGCCTGGTACACCCTGGGCTCCCTCTACCCCTGGTTACCACTGCCGGCTCAGGGCATGGGGATAAGCAGCTCTTGGGGGAACAGGGGTTCAGCCCATGGGAGGATGCTGAGAGCTGTAGCTGACATAGCGCACACCCCCATAGCACAGGGACAGGCATTTTGGGAGCAGAGGCCGCTTGCATTCCAGGGCAAACACAGCAGCATAGACCGTTACCTTGCAAGTCTCAGGGGTGGGGAGGAGAAGAACGTGCGTAACCATAAGCTGCCCTGGAAACCATCCATCAGACCGATTCCAGCCCTCGCTGAGGACGAGCCAATGTGGGCGAATCCTTCTGGAGATGGAAAGCACTGACTGTACCGGCAACCCGTCTGCTGTGCTCTCAGTTCCCAGCTCCTTCACAGATCTCCCGGGGGATCGGCCATGTCATCCAATTCCACCCTGTGCAAAGCAGGAGTCTTTTCTTTCTCTGTCGCCACCAAACTGTCAGTCCTGCTGCCACGTGCCTGGGGGACCCCTAAGCCTGCCCGGAGCTCAGCGGGGCTGAACTGACCGAGTGGCAAGGCTGGGGTCTGCCCAGTATGGGAGCCTCTCACCATGGGTCTCCCAAAGCACCAAGCAGGACAGGGCACTGCTGTGCATGGGGGGCTCTACGCATGACCAGGCTGCGAGTAAATAACAGGACATCATCCACTTCATACATTTACATGAAGCATCTCAGGCCTAGTCTGCGTCCTGCCTGTCCAGGTCCAGCGCTCTGGACACCGCCCAGCCTGTTCCTTCCCTGGCTCAAGTGCATCCTTCCCGAGCGTTAGAGCCACCATGGAAAGCAGCCCCAAGTCTCAACTGCTCCTTCTGGAAGCAAACCCAGGCTGGGATTTGCTAAGCAGCCTGCGGCAGGTTCGTGCCCAGCCCCTCTTCAAATCTGAGGCCCAAGATTAGCTCCCGACTGCCGCAGGCAAGTGGAAGGTAAATGCACCAACCACAGTGACTTCCTTGCAAGTCAGCAGTCCAGCCAGGTGCTGATCTGGGTACAGCAGGGGTTTCTAAAGGTGTCAATAGCTGAAAGGGCGTATAACCAGTACAGGCATTCTCGTTTTACAGGGCCCTTGGAAATTTGGTCTCATTCAGATTTGGGATGAAAATCCAAGGCTTTGAAATTCCCCATGAAGGAGCCCAGAGCAGGCCAGGTCCAGGAGCACTGCATGCGGCAGGGGCTGTGGTGGGGCAGAGGAGCTGCATGTCCCCCAGTAGCCCAATAGGCAGGTGGGGGAGTGAGAAGAAAGCCAGGTGGGTTCTGCTGAGACTTCATCCACATCAAACCTTGCTTGGGAAACATCTCAAGTCTGAATCCACACCAGCTCCAATCAGTCATGGGTTGGGGTCTCAACAGACTGCTCAGTGCCCAGACAGGGCAGGAGTCCCTCAGCCAGAGCCTGCAGCTCGGACAGACAGGAGAGTGGGAGAAAACATGTTCTTCTACAAAACAGGGAGCTGAAGGCCGAGAAAGGGACCTGCTCAAGGCCACACGGGGAGGTTGTGGCAGATTGTGCAGCTGAATGTGGCTGCCCTGGCTCCTAGGCCAGTGCCCAGGCACAAGACCATCCTCTGCTCCGCACCCTACCCCCACAACTGTTCCTGCCACCGTGGCATCCTTCCCTGCCTCTACAATCTTGCCTTCACCTTTACTGCCAGCTTATTCCCCAGCAACTTTTAGACTGCTCCCCCTGCAGCTTTGCATCAAGGCTGCCCTTCTCTCCACCAACCCCAATGCACCCCTAAGAACCAGCTGCCTGCTCAGGGATCATCCCAGGTTTCCCTCCCCCTCCAGCACAGTGGTGCCACCCTGCAGTCCCGACTGATACTGCTCAAGCTTTGAGTTCACGTGTGGCTGGCATGAGTGGGTAAGAAGTGGTCAGACTGGATGAGGGCAAGTCCCTTTGCCCTACAAGCAACAACACTTGGCAGTCATGGCATATTGTGGGCAAGGGCATCTCTGTACCCCCAGCTGCTGGGAGCTCCAGGGCATACTGCTTCCCTGCCCAGACTCAGGGGGAAAACTCCCCCCTGGGCTGGGATTTTACTGTCTGGTTTTAACACCAAAGCAAGGAGGGGAGAGTTCTTCATTAGGTCTGTGGCTGGCTTGCTCCACAGGGCAACGAGCCTGTCCTGTTCCAGTCCAACCAGCAATTGCCATGCACCTCCCGAGGACCCCAGACATAGCAGGCCTCCACGGGTAGAAATCAACCATTGCAATCGCTTCCCCAGCTCATGCCTTCTTTGGGACAGTTTTGAGTCAGGAGGGGGCTTCCGGACATCTACGATAGGGTTTCACTGGGCTGTTGTTTGGAAGAGGAGTGGGGGTAACCCCATCCTGGGCTTGCAGACAGGCAGGGAGCCCTGGCCCATTCATAATGGAAAAGAAACCCCAATTTCCTTGCTGTATTTAGCCAAAAACAAATGTAAGGAAAAAGTCTTCCCCAGCCATTCCCCCAGGGGAGGTGACTAGAGGGCTTTCCCAGGCACTGTTCTGCCCTCTCCAGCACACACACTGTGCATGTCCAACCACAGAGTTTAGCGGAAAAAGTCCCTCTTACTTTGACACACTATTGATCATATCCTGAGTTTGAGACCTACAGGCTTCCAGTCACTCAGCTCCCTCGCCCACCCCAGCGCGATGCAGTCAGGTGGCAGGCAGCTCAGTGAACCGATTAGCTCGCCTCACCACTTACGAGATTAAGATATGAAATCCCACAAGAGCTGTTCTTGCAACAGCTCTACTTTCTTTAGAGGAACCCCATCTACCTCTAGACTCCTGTGTCCAGCAGCAGCTGCGACCAGCTGCTTCCAAGACCTATGATTCACCTAAGGGGCAGCTATGGTACTCCCTGCCTGTACAAGACGTCACTTCCCAACTTCCTCCTCTTCCGGTTCAATAGGGAAAACGTGCCTGGAAAAAAATAAAGAGGGGAAAAAGGCCTGTAAAGTAAAGTGCCATTTATTTATTTTTTCCATGATGAAAATATCGAGTTAAAAAAAATTGCACCAACAAAATGCTCAAGACACTTCCTCTTTCACCTCCAAAAAAAAAAAAAATCAAGCGCGAAAGCAAGAACAAAAACAAAATATCCTAAAGCTTTTCAACTGCAGAACTCCCTACCAATCATTTAAATAAAGAGGCCAAAAACATACAACCCCCTCCCCCCCCCGTCCCAGAGCCTCACGGTTCATACAGGACCAGAAAAAACAAAACAAAACAAATCCAGTAGAGTCATCTAGAGCACAGGATCTCACCATTTAAATTTCTTTTTAATGAACCCAAACACTTTGTATAATACATTCAATCCTCAAGAATTACCAGATTTGATGGACTAGAAGAATTCTCCAGGAAAGGCAAAAGGGGCAGTGGAAAAAAAGAGGGTAGTTGTGCTACCTTCTGCAATGTGGCAGAGGGACCTTCAGATTCAAATCTCACAAATGCCAGCCTGTGGCCATGGACAAGCTACTCCTCTGGTGGCTAAATGGTTTTCATCCTGCTTTATGATTACGTGTGGCAGGTAGACATAGCCCTACATGCAATTTTTTTGCATGCTGGAGTGAAATCTTGGGCAAGCTTGGAGAAGCCTCAAAGAAGCCCTTGCCTGTCTTCCCAGTGTCTACCAGGGAAATTGGAAAGGGCTCTCAGATGCTAGAGCTTGACCCCCAGCTCCCCCCAGGTAAGAACCTGCTTCCCTGCACCAGGGGACTGGCTACCCAGAGAGCCCATACTGGAGAGCATCTTATTGGATCAAAGCTGATAACTCCAGGGTTAAAAATAAAGGCCTTCAAAATGTAAAAATGACATCAGTGCTTGAGCCACTGGTACTATTTGAAAAAATAAGCACAATCCACTATATATAGAATTTTTTTTGATATTTTTCTTCCTTTTTTTCTTTTTAAACACCCAGCATATCTGAACCACAATCAGCAGCATGAAATGCATCTATGGGGGAGGGGGTGGAACCTCCCCCTCATTACATTATTAGATCGTGTCAATCTACAAGTTGAGATGCTTGATTCGCCCTTCATCAAGAGGATGGGCTCTGCACTGGACAGACACAGCCTAGGCTTGGCTTTGCCCGATGCACCTTCCCTTTCAGGTAGATGTGGTCAGTGCCTCCCAGAGCTCAAAGGAAAAAGAATGGGGGAGGGGGAGGATTGAAGGTGGGGAAGGGGAGTGCTTGATACACCTGCTGCCTGCCCCCAGGATGAGCCCACTCCAGAAGCAGAGCTCGCAGAAACAGCTCTTCAATCCTCGCAAAACTGGCTCCCCTCATCCCGAATCCCTCAGCAGAGTTCACGACGGACCTGCGCAGCCATCATGGGCTGGCTGAAGTTGTTCCTCTAACAGCCACGCGAGGAGGCAAGGGCTAAGGCCGAGCCTCCGACTGCCATAAGCCAAGGCATCGGCCTGACGAGACAAGGTTCCCAGACTCCAGCTCAACGGACTAGCACAAGCAGCCCCAGAGCACATGCAGAAGGGCATGAGTCATGCCTGTGGCTTGTTCAGCAGGACAAGAGAGGGGAGACATGACAACTGGTGAACCCCACAGCTGAATGGGCTCCATCCAATGCCCCTGAGATCCATACCAACACTGTTCCACTCATGTCATCAGACCCAAGCCTTTCCTTGCTCCTGCCGAACTGAGACATACCTTTCCTTCACTACACTACATAGGTAGCTTGAGGGGAGCAAGATTCAACAAGGGGAATTGGCCCTGCTGGGGCATGGCCAGTGGAGCCTGCTGGCCTTTCCCTGGAGAAAAACAGGAACAGGATCTGCCCGAGAGAGAATGGAGAGATGCTTAGAGGAAAACAAGGACATAGTGCTGTGAGCTGCAAGGCCTAGTGCAGCACATTTGGGCTTAGCCTTTGCAGCTGTTTGAGCAGCAAAAGCCAATGCCTTCCCCATCAAGTTGCTTGCTCAGCCACCTGTAGAGGCTCTGGAAGCACTTGCAAACACAGCAGTTCACCCTTTCCGCAGATGCGGAGGGCCTAAGACCTTCCCAAAGGCAGAAAGCGATGTTACCAACTTGGGGCAAGACGCTGCTGCCATTTTGGCAGTGAGGAAGGACCATCAGACTCTGGATCTTCCTAGGCCAGTAGCCAATGCACACATGGAATCATTAGCCCAACTGGAACCCTGCTTTGCTGGGGGATGTGGTCTTTACTGGCAGGAAGGGGGCAAGTGTTACACCCCAAGCAGCAGACCCTCTGCACTCGTAAGATCTAATGAGGTCTTGTGGAGTCACTTCAGTGAGCCGCATCCCTGTGTGCCCTGCACCAAGGTGACCTGAAGCTGTTAATATGATTGAGGGTGCACATGCCAGATTCTGCAAAGGTGCAGGTTGTTCTCAGCTTGACACCCTGAGATGGCATCTTCACCTCTCAGAGGATCTGCTGAGTATGCAAGATGCTTGGAGGAACCGAAGGTCTCTCCCCTACCAGAGGGGAAGGAGAGCACGGAGGGGAGACAACATCAAGGTGGGAAGGGGACACCCTACTCCCATCCAAACCAAAGAAAATTAGGCACCTCCCTTGTCCTTGGGACACTGTCCCCAGAAATCTGTTTTGGGCTTGATCCATCTGGAAGCCTTCTTCCTCCTCGCAGCACTGCACTGCATCCCATCAGGGAGGTCTGAGCCACATCTACCTGCACCTTGAAAGTTTGTCTGCTGAACGCACAGCTGCACTGTTCAGAACTAGCTACTCAAATACCATGAGACCAAGTGGGTGAGACAGGAACAATCCAGATTCTGGCCACGTGATGAGGGAAGGTCACAGGTGCAAGGCCCCATGGCAAGGCCAAGGGGCTGTGGGGGTGGGGAGAGAAATCAGTGCTGGGAGAGAACCAGATCAACATGACACCTATACAATGAGCAGGCAGCTTGGGAGAGTCTTCAGATGGTTCACAAACTGGGTGACAGTAGAAAACGGCTCCATTTCTTTGGGATTTGGGGTGTCTCACTCACTCCCTCCCTCCTCAAAGGCAGTTTCTACAACTCCTTTACCCTGCCTTAGCCCCCCAGAGATGGTCTTCTCTGGCCAGTGGAGCAGAGCATGTATGCCACAAATACATCAGCTGCATCTGAAGGGTGCTAAGAGTTGGCATGCTCTTGGGATGCTGCATGATTCACTCTTGGTGCAGCAAGTTGAGGTGAAGAATGATCAGGGCTTGGCTTCCTGGGGCCAGCAGGGAGTGAACCACTCTAGTCACACCACCTCAGCTGCAGGCTGGCTGAAGAGAAATGCAGGCTTCCCCCTGAGGCACTGACAGAAGGGTGCTTCATTTCACAGTGTCCAAGAGCAGGAAGGCAACACAGCAGCTGCTGTTCTTGGAAGGAGCTGCTTTCCCCAACATTAATCTGGTGGGCACAAGTCATGTGAGCATCACCTCAATGAATGGGACACCAGCCTTGCCCCAGGGCGACAACAATGGGCTCAGAGGCGCTTCTCTTCCTCAGCAAGCAAACAGCTTGGCTTGGTAAGCCAGCAGCCTAAGATGGCACCTGGACTTCCAGTGTATAATTTCCAATATGCTTTGACCTGCTGTATTTTTAAAAGTAGGATCTCCATCGCCCGTCCCCCACCCTTAGAGGCAGAAGAAAGGACAGAGCAACTTGGGTTGCTAGAAAATAACCGTCCGACACACAGAAAACCAAAGAATCTTAAAACTATATGAAGAAAAAGAGATGTGGATATTCCCCCTCCAGTCCTTGTTCCACCCTCTGGCGAGGATCAAACCGCATATCAGACTGAAAGCCAGGAGGGTGGGGGAGAATTCACTGACTCTTCCCCAACAAAGCTAAAAATACGACCCAAACCTATTCCTTGCTCTTGCAGCACACCTGCCAACATCGTCAACACAAACCCTAAGCATCTACCAAGCACAACACCTTCACCTCCTTTGCTTGCTTTGCTCTGCCAATGCACGTGAGACCACTGTAGCACTTGGTAACCCCACAGGCCCTCAAGTCCAGCCATTCTGCATCAGCAGCTGCCTCCATTTCCAGTTCTTTGGTGTCTACACCAGTCACTTTCCAGCCTGCCCCGAAACCAAGCAGCAGATGAAGTATGAGATCACTGAGCTCCCCCTGACCCTGCCACCCCTCCACCCCACCTTTAACCCAAGTGAACAGGCTTCAGAAAAGACAACGGAAGCAGCAGCATATTTCCCAAGTGTCAGAAACTCCAGAGACCGCAGCACGCTCGAGCATGGGTACAGAAAGAACACAGCCGAGGGCAAGCAAGCTGAGGTCTGTGACGGGTTAGCAGGATGGATGCTTTGCCGCCTGGGAGCAAGGCGAGAGAGGGGCGGCAGAGGGAGAAGGCGGTTCGGTCTTCTACGGAAGGGCAGGAGATGGTGTCAGACAGGCAGACGTATGGACACAAGGCAGCTCGCTTGGCCATCACATGGCCGTGCGGGTGGGTGTGCTGGGCTGGTTTAGCCGCAGCGTCTTGCACAGCCAGCCAGCAAAATCCACTTCTTCCACCTCTGAGCGCTTGATGAAGGTGTGGTTCTGAAAGGAAAATAAGGCCATGTAAAGGGCACGTGCAGCAGAGCCAAGCTGCAGTTCCCAGGCCTCCCCCACCTCACCAGCCACTACCTGGACCTGCTCCACTGCCAGGCTCTGCCTCCCACAGTCACCAAGAACAGACTGGGCAGCGACACCCAACATCAACACTCTGGAGCGATTACATAAGCTGAGGCTACAGCTGATCCTTTGGCTAAGACTGTTAATAGTGGGCCAGGGCACAATGTGAGTGCCCACCAGGGACCCATCTTCTCCTGCCCAATGGGGCAAAGCCAGGAGGTTTGTGGAACACATTGGACCCAAGCAGGTCCCTCCCACCAGCCAGTCCTGGCTGGCACAAGGACATTGCTAGGGACTGGGTCCAATATACTTGTGCTGCAGTGGCAGCTCCTTGCTGATGTTAGGCCACATGTGCAGTGCTGGCTTGGGAATGTGGCCCATTCTCGGGCCACAGAAGCCGGCAATTTGTATGGATTTCTAAGCATTTCTACCAGGCAGCCAGGTGTAAGTGGGGGTGCAGCCATATGGATATCCAAGTGGCTCATTCCATGTGCAGAGACGTTGGATGCAGGACCTCAGCCAGCCACCCAAACCAAACCACCCTCTGACATGACGAAAGCAGTGCCTGGTTGCAACGCAGCCAGTGCAGGACAGTGAAGCGGCTGTAGCTCCAGGCACTGACCAGAAACAAGCCGAGCTGAGCTCCTCAGGCAGCAGCTGCTTCTTGCACTGACTGCAGGGTCAAAATGTAATGCTCAAAACCTGCTCCCCACTTCCCCAGGACTGGGGTGCAGCAAGTGGGATGGGATAGATGTCTGTGCCCTGGGAGTGCTGCTCACAAGGGGGGGTACCTGGCCCACTATGCCAACCTGGCACTGCCCCCATTCCCCCTGAGCCCCACTTACCATCAGCATCTTCAGATCGGCCCTTTCAGCTGGATTTTTAATTAAGCTGAAATCAGAAGCAGGAAAAAAGGATGGGTCCTGGTCAGACACTGACTACTTGCAGACCAGCCCCTGGCTAAGTCATTTGGATGTCACTGAGAGCTGCCTTCAGTGCATCTAAACCCCTTAGATTCCATCACCTCTCAGAGAAGGCCCTGTGTGTGCTGATTGGACTGGGCAGACTTTTTCACAAATCCTAGAGGTCAGAGCATCCTCAAACAGTTGCCAAAGGACAAATCTGCACCCAGATCAACCCACTACCCAGTCACCGTATACAGGCTGGACAGCAGGACCAAACACTGGGGGAACTGGACAAGAATACCTATTTCTAAAAACCCAGCTCCCACTGGGACCCGAAGGTGCAGCCCCTTCTAGGGGCGCTGGACCAGCCACTCACCCCAGCTAGAAAGTGAAGCAACTAGCGATGCATGAGACCAGCCCAGAATGTCCAGATGCCTTATTTGAAGGAACTACAGTTCAGTCACTCTGAAATCAGGCCTTCCTGCAGCATCCCAAGAAAGGCACCCAACACCCGATGACCTCAAAATCATTATTCATAGTGGAAAGTTCAGGCCTCACAGGCTGTAGTGCTTGGCTCAAGAACAAAGCATATTCGTGGGCAAACCAGGACCAGTGGGTCTCGACTCATGCCTGCTAATTATGATGTCACCTCATCACGTTTGTCTGATGTGGGGGTCTTCAACTCAACTTTCAAAGATACTGCTTGACTGACCCCTCCCACTGATGAACTCGAGCCATGATAATTATCGGTTCCTCTAAATGAAAGCCAGATGTAGGATCCCCTATGGCTATTCCTGGTCGCTAACCCACACTATGCTAGCTAAATTAATGCTACCGTGGCTTTGCTCACTGGTGGCTGCAATTGCACCTTCTTTAAGGTGCTAAACAACCCAGACCCTCCACAGCAGATGTTAGCAAGGGACCCATCAAACACCCAGAAAACAAAGTCTAATCACAGGGACTGACTAGGTGGCTCAGGGGACTGGTAATGGGCTACAAGGACTTCCATCTGTTAGGTCACCAGGTCCAACACAAGCCACGCTGGTGGTAGTGCAGCACAGCATAGCTAGTCATTTCTCACCAGCTATTTTTGTGGCCCAAGCAAAATGAATGGGTGGTTTAAGTCCATTTAGGTAGACAAACAACCCTATTATAGAAGCGGCCAGCACAACTCAGAGTGATCACACCGAGTGGATCACAGTGGCCGAGGCCAGGACCTCCATGTCAGAATGCAGGTAGAGAAACCTCTCCTGCTACTGCTGCCAGCACTGGAGCAAACACTCCCATCTCCAGGCCTGTCCTGCCAACGCCAGACTCAGGCTCTAGACTGACCTGCACACAGAGACCCTTACCATTTATTTACAAACTCCTGGAAGTCTTGCGTGAAAACTCCGTGCGGCAGCTTGGGAGGTGGCTGGGGAAGAAAGCAGAAGGATTTTCCATATCAGAGCTCTCTTACCCACTTCCCCTTAAAAAACAAAAAAATCACTGGTCACTGCTCCCTCCTAGCATCTACCCACTCTGGTGGTATGTGGCAGTAGGTGTGCAAGGAACTGAGAAGGGAAATTTCTGCCTTCCCTCTGGGTTTAGCACTGCCCACTTGACTCAGAACACAGGGGCTGTCTGCTTTGGAAGTACTGCCATGAGATGGAGTCCAGCATGCCAGGATCAGTGCCCTGATCCAACACGGCAGCTCCCAGCTCCAAAGCAGATGGAACTAACTGAGAACAGTCTGGAGAGCTGGTTGGGTGACAACTCATGTCCTCTCAAATGGGAAAGCTACTGTTTCTACAGACTAGCTCTGCCTCCTTTGTGCAACAGACTGCTGCTGTAAGACCACAGACGGTAACTTACCTTTGGCTTTGCCAAAGAGATTATTTAAAATGAAAGGTTTAAATGCATCAGAAAAAAAGATTTAGGATTTGGTCAGTTTCTAAACCCCTTATTTTGCTCTCCACTGACTGAGCCAGCCTTGTGCTCAGAAGGCTGGAAGGACCGTAGTCTCCTATGCAGGACTGTGTATTCTTCACAGACTGCCAAAAGGGTTTGTGCAGTGGCTGACTACTGAAGAAATAGTTCATTGGGTTCAAGGGCTTCCCTTTTCCTCTCCCCTTTCAAGGAGATTGCAAGCCCCAATGCTGGGGCATTTTAGGCTTTAATGCAGAAAGGGAAAGATAAAATGGGGAAAGGAGAAAAGAGATCCAACACAGCAAGAGAGAGAGGATTCTATTGAATTTTTCCCTTTCCATTAACATTTTATCAGATGACTACAAGAGGATTTTAAGCCTATCCCGAGTCAGGAGACCCCAGGGGTAAACCTGACTAAAATCCGTGAGTCAGAGGGGTCACAGTTCTGAGAAAACCTCTGTCCATACCCACCTCATTAACAATATAGTCCAGCAGTTCAAAGATAGCCATGGCAGGCCGGCTGTCCATCCCGTGGCCTGACAGACGAAGTGGACAAAAGGAGGGTAAGACATTGTGCAAACAGTTGAGGGATTCTCTTAGCATAAACAGAATGTGCCATGAGCTGAGACTCTAAGGAAACACAAATAAGTCAGCAAGCACTGAGTTTCTAAAATCCATGTTTTTGACCTTTATGGTTTAATCTGCTTCTGCCAAGTCACTGATTCACTTTGTGGCTGCGAGCATTTGGAGAATGCAGAGCCATCTGGCTTGGCAGACTGAAAGTAAGCTAGGAAGCCTTTTGCCTCCAAGTCAGTGGCTCAAACCCAGGCTGCCTCAATAACCCCATGTATTTATTTGTAGATCTATGCAAGGCTGATCTGGGGGGGGGCGGGGGAGGTCTCAGTTTGGCTGTCAGCAAAACTACATTCATCTCCACACACAACTGGCCCCTTTGTTAGCCAGGCCATTGGAGACCTGGAACTAAGTGGGCCACTACAAGTGACTTGCACTGAGAGACAACACCTTCAAATCAGAGGCCAGGCACATAAGCAGGATACAAATGCTTACCCTGCTGCCTGTGCTATACTGAACCAAGGCTAAGCAGAGCACTTGACTCGAGGGCCATGTCTCTGGCACTAAGTCTACATGACTCACACCCAAAAGGACCATTTAAAACAGGCAGCGAAGCATCTTGGCAGAAGGCACAAACTTCCAGCTCTAATTCTGCACCTGGGAAGGTCAAGAACTCCAGAAACAGCCAGAAGGATTTGCAGGGCTCAAGTGATACACCCTGAACGAACATGATCTTGGGAAAGTGCCAGGCACCTGAACTCCAAACATCAGGCCCTTCAAAGTGCCTCTAGCTGATCCTGCAGAAGCACCAATCAGGTGAAAAAACTGATGCCTTAATACACATCCCAGCTTAGTAGGCAACTTCACGCAGGGAGGGTGCAAGAACTACAAGAGTACAAGTTTGTGATGGATCCTGATGCCGGTGCTTTTACAGACTGAGCTGTTCTGCAGAGCAAACTCCTGCTGGAAGTACTGTTATAAGTCAGCAACTCCATGCCAAAAGCTCAGATGTAGAGAAGCAATGGAATCCAGTCAGTGGTTCTAAATCACTATGCATGTCTAACCCAGCCCCACAAGTAAAACATTCAAACCGCCCATTCCACTGGATACTGACTGATTTCAAACACAACTCTTACCGCTGACTGGGCGTCCTGGGGGTCTGGGCCGTGGCGAGATGCTGTGGGTTTCTCCCTCTGCCCCATCTACCATGGGACGCCCAAATATTGCTTCCAGTTCCTTAGAGTCCGGTGGGGGGATGGGGTACCTTCCTATAGACAGCTCCACAAGGGACAGACCCATGCTCCAGATATCCGACTGAACTGAGTAATGAGTGCCTTGCAACCGCTCCGGCTGTAAGGAGGAGTCACAGAAAGGGGTCTTGATAAGACTGATTCTCAGAGAAGGTCACCATGAAAGGGACTCTGCTCGCTGGAAGTAATTCCCAGCCACAGCACATGACTGCAGAGAAACTACATCATAGGGAGAGATGCAAGTGACTTCCTGCATTAATTAGATGTTTAAGTGAACCAGATAAAAAACTGTAAATCTCTCCCCCTTCTCCCAGTGCTTTGCTCTTTCAGGTTGAAGAGCTGGCTCTTGCAAACCATGCTCTTTTCCTTTCAGGGCTGATCAACAACAGGGAAAAGCTGCTTGAGAAGATTCACTGTGTCCCCTTTATAAACCGGAATCCTCCAAGGGCCTTCAACTCCTGAAATGAGTCAGAAGCATCAGTAAGCTCAGAAAAATGTGTGCAGAAAAAAGGGTGAGGGGGGGAGTTCCCCCTTTGCAGAAAAGGGTGAGGGGGGGAGTTCCCCCTTTGCAGAAAAGTCACTTACACACCAAAGCTAATCCTATACTTTCACTGGAAGCTACACTTGAGTAGCATTTACATTCTATTATGGTCAGAACAGCGACTGTCACAGCCTGCATGCACAGGGGACATTCTATTATTTATTTTAAGTCGTCATGGTCTTAATATAACTGTACTTTAAGAACAGCAGCTCCCAAAATATAAAGGGGACCAGAGTTAAGGATAGAATTGCAGGCCAAGAGGCCCCCTAATAACCAACTGCTTTTGTCACAGCTGCTGTAGCACAAGGAGCACTGAGTAAACTGTTACACAGGATACACTGTTCTCCTGCTTTGACTTGCTCCGAAAGATCAGATGAAGGGGAAAAAAACCCCTCTGTCCTTTTATAATTCAGTTTGCATATCTGATGCTTTAGATCTAATTCTCCATTTGCCTGCAGTCTTGGCACCACCAACTTGAACGATCTGAAGCATTTTGCTCAGGTGGACGTGCCTGCACAAGGGCAAGGTGATAGAGAACTCAAGAGGCATTTCATGTGGTTATATTAGTCTCTCCTGACCAGCTGTTTGAGTTTTTCTTGCCACACAGACTGGAGAAGGAAAGTATAGTGAATGTGGTTGTAGGATGGCAGCTACAAATTGACCACTACTCACATGGGCATAGCTTGTAGTTCTTGCAGAGAAGGGTCCAATAGCAGGAGTATTACAAATGAGGTTTAGCATGCATGGTGAAGCTGGGGGTAAATCTAGACACCAGGTGCAAATACTTGGGTTCTGGAGGGTGTGACATGTCCCTTCTACCCACAGACTTCATTCAAAAGTAGAAGAGAAAAGGTGCTTACAGACATATAGGATCGTGTTCCCACAAAAGAATTTGCCATGGAGTCGATGAGCTGGCCACTAACCCCAAAGTCACACAACTTGATTTCTCCCCGAGAATTGACCAGGATGTTAGAAGGTTTCACATCTGAGAATAGGAGAGAGGAACATATTAAGCACAATGCTAGGTAAAAATAATCCACGGCTCCTGGTGGCAGAAGTTATTTTTTGATTCTCCCTCTCACCTCGGTGCATGATCTGATGCTTCTCTCGGAGATAAGCTAAACCTCGCAGAACCTACAATAAACCAAAAGACAAAGTCACTTTGCACAATCCTGTGACAGTGACAGGAAAGCCTCCCTTTAGCAACTAAATGTTGCAGTTCTTGAAGTAACCATCACACACCAGAGCAAACAACAGTTGCAAATTACACCCATTCTTCTCGGGGATGCAACTTTCTAATCCCACTATGTTACATCAGAAATACCTGCTTTACTGGCAGAACTGTAGGTTTGTACAAGGCTTCATATCTGCACATGTTCATGCTACACTTTATGGTTTGGAAGGGATGATTTAGATAAGGATGATCCTGCCTCGGGCAGGGAGTTGGACTAGATAACCTCTGGAAGTCCTTTCCAGCCTTACTCCTCTGACTCAGGAGGCTGGGGATGCACTGAAGGGTCTGAAACATACTTCCTTCCCATCTCTCGGTTATGTTTTCATGTCATACTAGAGATGGGTGGAAAAACCTACTAATTCAGGTTCAAGGTCCACCATGTCTACCAAGACAACATCATCCTCCGATATATGAGGTAAGACATTCACAGGGTAAAACAAGTATACCAGCATGTTTTGGGAGACTGACAGTATAAGGTCAGACTGGTATGCACTGCCAGTTACTGTATCTTCTGAGATCCCCTAGATCTTCTCTTCCCATCTGCCCATAAGTGAGCACCGGTAAAGGGATACTTACTGCTATGCTGACTTTTCCTAAGATCTCCTCAGGAATTCTTTTGGCTTCTTTCAAGACCTGATCCAAGGAGCCACCATCCTACATTCAGAGTAGAGAGATTAGCAGCCACACACCAAGCACCGGCACAAACGGCCTCACAGGTCTTCTTCAGCTCCAGACTCTATGACCAGGCACCTCTAGCCAGGATAAGGAGGACCCAAACAGCACACCACATTTTGGTTGTCCTGTCAGTACCCTCAGATTTCCCTGCCCTCAGAGAAAGGAAGAGACCTCTGGTGATTACCACAGCTGGGTGGTCAGAGGACAAGGTCCATCTCCTGTTTCCCACTTCATCTTAGTTACCAAAAATTCTGTTCTAACAGCACCTTCTGCCAAGTTAGCTTATCGTCACATGGTCAGCACAGTTCCCCTATGTCCAGCTGTCAATTCCAAGGCAATGCTGGCTGAAAAGATTTAGCCCTCCCTCCCCTGCCAAATACAGCGGAAGATGCACGTTGCATTTCATGCTGAATTCTGTTCGGTGGAGGTTTGCAACACTTCCTCTTGGCTGGACCCCAAAGCCTTTGCTTCCGCTTTCCAGCAACTCAATTTCTTTCTGAGATGCCCAGACAGGGCTGTGCACTCCTAGACAGCTCCGCTTCACTGCAGGCGTCCCACACAAGATGACTTTTTGACTGTCAGCAAAGAACTGGGACACTCCCCCTCTGCCCACACAGCCCAGAGTGCCATGGCTCAGTGCAGCAGCAGCTTAAAAGGCAGAGGGAATCTAGACTCACCATGTGCTCCATGCAGATACTGATTTCCCCATCACTGTAGAAGGCTCCATAGAAACCCACAATGTATGGTGAGTTACACTCATGAAGGACCTGCAGCTCGCGGATAATCTGATTACGAATGGCAGGTTTGATTTCTAAATGAATCAGCTGCAGAGAAAGACAAATCAAGATGCAGAGTCACAAAACAGTATGAATGTCACCTGGGGTAGGGGAAGGCGGAAAAAAAAGGGGGAGCTTGAAAGAGCTCTACTTTATCTCGGGCTGGGAAGACACTGAACTGTCTGGACAACTTCCTGATTTCTACATGGCACAGAAAATGCAAATGAGGGCAGTAGTCACCTGTGTAGAGGTAACGCAAAATATGAAGCAGAAAGACAACCTAGACCTAGCCTGCTAGTGATGCTAATCATCTAACACAAGAAAAGCCAGCTCTGCAAGTGCTCAACAAGTATCCTGTACCAGAGCAACCAGGGTAGGTAGGTATCACGCCTGCAACTTGGAACAGGGAGTGGTGGGAAAATTACAGCAGCTGCATCATTCCTAGGGCTCCGAGGAGGGCCAGTTTTATAGGCATATATTGCTTGGAAGGGGAGCCCCAAGTGCTGGAAAAGCAAGTCACTCCAGCATGGCAGCCATTATCATGACAACTCCCATCATTCCACAGGGGGTGACAAGGAAGGGCCACGCCAGATTTAAGGCCTTGAAATGCTCAAGCATCTCCTAGACTTTGGAGCTTTGAACACATGTGCATCAATTTTCACATTCAAGGCACCCTGCCAACTCCACCGCTCCCAAGTCAGGTGCTACACTGGAAGCCCAGACAGTCCCTGGGACATGCTGGCTCATCAGGCTCAGAGGATTTTACCTTGTGCTTTCAAAATTCAATCCCACAGATTAGGAAGCTGTAGAATTTCAAGCATGTCTCAGTGCAGCTCCATCTAATCTGGCAAAAAATGCCTTGTTTTTTCCTCAAGTGTTGCCTTGTTTTTGATGGGCAGATAATCCATCCCAGTTTCATTCTCAGGCATGAGTTGTGGGGGAAGGAGGAGGGAATACAGGTGGGGCTGGGATGGTAAATGATGTCAGCAAAATGGCAAGGCTGCTCAGAACAAGCTTTTAGGATTAACAGTCGGCTAAACTGAGAAAGGAGGGCTTGGGGCAGGAAGATGACTTTAATTTGTGGCTGCCTACGAACTAATTCACCAGGGCCTACTTTTAAAGACCCCTCTGCTCTGCCAGCCAACTGCACTTCTTTCTGCAGGTTTTGCCAACTATTGCCATTCATTAGCTGTGACCTGCACCTGCCTAGATTGCAAGATTGCTACATGCCTCATTCGATTTGGCCAAGCTGGTTAAGTGTAGCTCTAGCGAAAAAAGAAAATTACGGTTTTGACTCGAGGTGTTCGAGACACCACATGGGTTTTGACAAACAGAGCAACTCGCATCCCAGGAGCTCATGCTGCAAGTGAGAAAGGACTGGATCACGCACAGGAGAGGGCATGAAAGAGCCTCAGCTCTGTGCCATGCTATCAAGCTAGCTCAGGTCAGTATGAACAGAAATTTAGTGCCAACAGAGGCCTGGTGACTAACAGGAGTGTGAAGCACCTCAGTGCCCTTGCTGGGGGACTAGTGCCCATGTCACACATGTTACTCTGATGGCACTTTCTGCAGTAAGGCCAAGGAGACTGAACTGTTTGCTCACCTCACAGGCAGATCCTCCACCAAGCACAGAGCTGCTGCCTGGGCAGCATCTGCTCTAAGGACAGCCATAAGACTTGGTCTCTAAGGCTGACCATCAGGCATCTCTGCCCAGAAAGAAACTCTGTTGAGGAGAAAGGGGTAACCCAGAAGACCCTGCAGTTGAACGCTGCCTGCAAGCCACCCTGCCTCTCCTGCTCAGCGCCAATGAGGCCAATCCGCCCCCTGCCCATTCTGTACCTTCCGTGCCATGATGAGTCCTGAGGGCTTGTGCTGTACTTTGGTGACCACCCCGCCATTGCCAGCTCCCAGCTCCGAGATCCTCTCAAAGTCGTCATCCTTCAGCTCCCCAACCTTGGCTTTCTGGGTGAGAAAAGCCTCAAGCCGTTTCTTTTGCTGCTCATCTAATTCCAATTCCTCCAGTTTCTTCTGGAGGTCTACGAGGTTGGCTCTAGTACAGCAACAGGGACAAAAAAGCAGGGGTGGGGGAAGAAAAAAAAGCTTTAGCACTTGCTAGGCTTCTGCCAGAGGATTCATTTGGTCTCTGCCACCCATAGAGAGGGGCAAACTGGATACGTGGCTGTTCACTAGTTGTACAAGATACTAGGAGGCCTGGCGGAGTCCAAGAACAGAATCCCCAAACCCTTTGCCACTGGACCTGCCTGGCATCACTGGTGGGGAAAAGGAAGCTCAGATGAAAGCTTCTCTTGTTTGCACTTAAGGCAGAACCCCCAACATGGCAGCCAGGCTAACCAGGCTAATGACTTTAGGAAGGACAAGGCCATGGCGCATCTCCAAGGGACAGGGGGAGATGAATGATGATACAGCTTACACCCATCTCCTCCCCAGCTCCGTTTCCTGCTGTCTGCCACTGGGGTAAACCTGTGAAATCAGAGGGCGTGGTTAAACCCTACCAGGCGGCCCCATGACAGCAGCTGCCTGTGGGGGAGCCGGGCTGGGGAGGGGGTGTTCTCCATGCCAGCAGCCCCTCCCCTCCGCACCAGGATCATGTAACATGAGAAGAGCTTTCCCTGAGACCATGTAAATCCCCACAGCCTGCTGAGGCCCCTCAAGGCCCTGCCCAAAATACCACCCTTCCCTGTACCCAGGGGGACTGGGCTCTAATACCACGGGTGAGGACCTGCCTGAGACCAGCCGCCCGGGCCTTGGCCATCATGGGCCCACGAGTACAGGATCAGCACCGACAGAAAGGCCTCAGTGCCCTGCCGGCCCCAGCTTTGCACCATGGCGATGTCTCCCCCAGCCTGGGGTGTCCCCAGCAGGCACCGGCACACACACACGTGCGTGTGCACACCCACACGCTACCACATGCACAGACAAAAGCACCCGCAAACACATGAAGGCATACACTGGCATAAACACCCCCATACACACACACAGACCTGTGCACACATGAACACAGACACTTGCACAAGCACAGTCACAGACGTAAGCACCCCTACATACCCAGGCATGCAAGCACATACACAAACACCCGCACACGTGCACGAGCACTCACGCAAACACACCTGGGCGCATGGACCTACACTCGAACACGTGAGAAAATACCCCTGTGCGGGCACAGACAGGAGCACCCATGCACATGCAGGCACCCCAGCACACACACACGAACACCCACGCACACGTGCACAGGCACACAGGGGCACGTGCACAGGCACACACACACACTGTCACGTGCAGCCGTGTGGGTAGACATGAGCACCCACCCCCACACAGAAACATGCACGGGCCCACGCGCGCGCACGCACACACACACACACGGGGGCACGTACACACGACCCTGGGTGCGCACACACACAGACGCACACACACAGGGGCGCACACAGAGAGGGAGACACACACGGGCAGGGACACACATGGGCGCACACACGGACGGACACGCACCCGCTCCCCCCGGGCGGGCCAGGCCCCGGTGCCGCCGCCCCCCCCACTCACTCGGCGGCGCCGTCCGGGCTCGGCCCCTCGGCGATGGCCGGGGCGATGTTGAGCGCCGGCAGCA
>NW_017728905.1:279110-318366 GCF_001723895.1 Crocodylus porosus
GGTGAGGGGGCGGGGCCTGCTGGCAGTTTCTCCCAGGGCAGGGTCGGGACCCCAGTGGCCCCAGAGCTGGGCTGGGGTCTGGAAAGCCTGGGCGCTGCTGGCCTGCCCAAATCCGCAGGGCAAATGACGGTGCCAGAATACAACCCATAATACTGATGATCCTGAGCAGTGGCAGAGCCTGCCCTAGTCCCCCGGGCCCTGACCCATTTTATGCCCTCACCCCGTCCTTAGCCTGACCCAGGCTAACCCATCTCTGCCTTTTTTCTCCTAGGCGCCGCATCGGATCTGGTGACGAAGGGGACGAGATGGTGCCATTTCGCCAATCAAAGGGCACGGGCAGCCTTCAGCCTCCATAAACACGGGACATTCAAATTAGTGGCGCTGGTGATTTCACCCAGCAAGCCTGATAACGGTGCCTGGGTACCAGCTCCAGCTGGTGCCCTGCCAGGTTCTGCTCTTCGATGTGATCAGAACAATAGAAACCTCAGCCCAAACCAGACATGCATTTCACTCCTTCCAGCAAACACGGCAGCATCCTCTCTCTCAACGGCGGCCTCCGTATATAGAGATCACCCTGTCCTGGAACTGAAGCGCCCGGGCCTGTGGCAGCCTGCAGCATGGAGGGGCTGGTGGAGGCTTGCTTGGTCTACAACTACACCAAAATGATCTGCAGTTGAGTTCAGTGGACTTACTTTGCTGATTCACTGATCTATTGATTTACATCAGCAAAGTGGGAGGAGAATCAAGCCTCTCCTGTTTGCTCTTGAACTCTCTTCTCTATGGAGACTCCCCTTTGGGGACCCGAGAAGTTACAAGTATCCGGGTTGTAGCCATACGGGTCTAAAGGAAAAAGCAATCAGGGTATCACCTCTGCCATGAGCCCTGACTGAGCAGTTACTGTGAATCTGGCCCTCTAGAAATAGCATCAGAGACCTTTTACATTTCAGATCATTGGTAAAAAAAATCTTGGTTTCACATCTGGTTTGATACAGAGGTTAGTTTTATTTCATAGACTTCATCGACATTAGGGCTGGAAGGGACCTCACAAGATCATTGAGTCCAACCCCCTGCCCCAGGGGCAGGAAGTCAGCGAGGGTCAAATGATCCCAGCAAGATAGGCATTCAAATGTATCTCAAGAACAGAGACTATTCCAGGCCTTGGGGGCTCAGGCAGTACAGAAGTTTACATGCAGGTGTCTTTACAATCAAGTACCCAAGAACCTATTGTTCATAGATTTCATAGATATTAGGGCTGGAAGGGACCTCACAAGATTATTGGATCCAGCCCTATGCCCAAGTATGTATTACAAAATAACCCGACTTATTTATTGAGGGGTGGGCTTAAACCACTGGATAAATGAGGATCTGGGGAGTGCAGCCTCATCAGCCTCATTCAGCTGGTTTTCAGCCCATTGGGAAACTGGAGGCCCTTTCTGCTGTGCTCAGGTACTCAAGGGGTAATGAAAATGACAGAAACCCTTCTAAGATGCAGCTGCTTCTGGGCTGGACACACAAGCTGCAGATCAGCGCACAACAACACTATGCAACAGTGCAGTACAGGATTCCTGGAGGAATAGTGTCCACTAGAATTTTCTCCCCTGCCTCTCTCATTCTCTCGGGGTGACTGGAAGCACCTTGAATCACAACACTGTGATCCATAATGAGATCTGTGCTTCTGAATATTATTGATCGGGTCTGCCCTACCGAGGCACCCCAGCAGTGCTGCTTAAACTCCCAAAGTCCTGGCCCAGCCTGCACTGGACTCTGCAGCACATGGGACACTGGTTGTCCCCACGTCCTGAGTAAGAGTTTGGAAAGGCTTCCCACTGCTGTTCTGACCAGATCCTTGGGCTCGTGCATGCTATGGCAGCTGTTCTTTGCTAGGCTGCCTCCTACGGAGCGGGGAGATGAAGCATGAGATCTTTGCCCCAGGTGTCCAGGGGCTCCTAGCTGCGGTGGGGAGTTATAAACTACTTCCCCCAGGACATTACTCAGAGGAGAGCCGTGGTGCGTCAGAGCAGGAGCAGTCAGCACACAGGGGAAAAAGGTTGAAGTCACTGTATTTTGTCTAGCCCCTTGTGCGCCTCCAGGTTCCCACCCGGTATCAGCTCCAATGCTGTCGCTTCAACCTTCCACCACAGCTTTGCATCACAGCTTCTTCCAAAACATCTTGTCTCTGCAGGGCAGCTCTGGGGCAGATTGTCTGGCCTGAAGGGGACACCCCAAGCAACACTGCCACTGCTGATCTTGGCTTCAGCTCCAAAACAGTCCAGAGCAGGGCTCTGAAGCAGGGAGAGCAGATTCTGAAACAAGACAGTACAAGAAACTCCCCCCAAGTCTGCATCGTCCCTGCCCAGCAGCCGCTGGAGGGCTGGGTTCACCGGAGCATGGGGATTCAGCCCCCAGTGGCACCCAAGCCCCTGCTGCTCCTTTGCAGCCCAGTCCTGCACTTCGCTCAGCATCTCCAGTGAGGCATCAAGTGGCTGCAGCTCCTGTGATACCTCATGAGCACTCGGCCTCCTGTGAGATCACACTGGCAACGCCCGGTCAGAGAGCATAGTGCAGTAGAGGCATCCAGCAGACCTGGCACATGTGGCTGTGCCTCAGCTACCCCTTGCACCACACCTCTGTCACGAGGCTTCTCACTTCCTTGGGCTGCAAGATCATCCTACTGGGGGCTTGAGATCCACGCGGGGCCTCTTTTGGCTGGAGAGAGTGTCTGCTGCTTCTTGCATGGTGGGGCCTCAGCCCCCAAGGATGTTTCTATGTTTTATGTTGCTTCCTCCTAGCACAGGTCTCTTCTGGGAAGCAAAGGGCTGGACTGGCTGGGGGAACTGACTAGTGCTTTAATTACACTCCCAGCAATGTAACTGCTCAGACTCTAGATTTATACCCACTGGCTGATGCTTCTGATGCCTTCATGCTGTGTGATCTGATGGGGAGCCAAGAGAAGCACTGTGACTGGAGCTTCTGGGGTCTGACTTAAAGGTATCTGTGTGTGGTCACTGGAAGTGCTTCTGGGCAGGCATTTTTGCCCCCATGTGCCAAGAAGGGCAAGCTGGCTAATACCAAGTGAACAGTGCCTGCAATCTGCCAGTGTAGCCCTGACCTGCTGCCTGCTACAGCATGCTGCGACATCCCTTCCCCACTCAGGAAGCTCATTCTGCAGCCCTATCTCTGCACCTGGGTGTCATTAATAAACCTAATCTCAGAGCACCCTGATGACCGGGGATTGTTATCTCCCTTTTCCAAGCATGAGGCTGCAGTGCCCAGGGACTTGTCCAAGGTCACTCAGGAAGTGTGTCGCAATGCTAGAAAATTAACCTATGTTTCCTGTATGCAAGGCCATGCCTATACCCCCAAGCCTTCCTTCCTTTGCCCTGGCCCTAGCTTGCTGCTCTGGCCTTGAGGGCAGAGTGTGGCACCCACCCTTCAGCTTAAGTCCTTGGCTGGCATGAACAAGCACAGCTCCATCCAAGCCCATGACATTTCACCAGTTTCTCCCCATGGAGGAGCTGACCCCAGGTACCTGGAGTCTCGGGTGGCAGCAACCGCCTCTTGATGGGCAGGCAGTTGCAACCATCTCTCTAATCCAGGCCATATCGCTCCAGGTTCCCCCAGGTAATACCTGGACCTCTACCTTTCCAGTGGCATTAACCAGAGGCAGTCTATTCACACGAATCAGCCAGATATAGAACCGAGCGTTCCAGCCCAGAGGGGTCTGTGAAGTTCTGCCCATGTGGACTGGCTCGTCTGATTTCCACTGTGCCCATCTCCTTATCTTCTGGGTGATTTGGCATGTATACTTGCAGAGAGAGCAGCCCTGGCACTGAAACAAGCCATGGTAGAGCTCCGGAGTGGCTGTAGCCTGGACGCAACAGAGTCCAGTGGCTTGATTCTGCTTTCTGCTGTAAATCTGGATTAAAGCTGATGGAGAAGCAATGAGAGGAGCAAGCAGATGGAGGCCCGAGGACTTGAGCTTCACCTATTCCAGTTGCTTGTGCAGGGTATAACCCAGGTTTAGTGGTGGGGAGGAGAGGGTCTCAAAGTGTTTCAAGAGGGCGTTTTCCACTGTCCTCATTCCCCAGGGGGAGATGCTGAGCTACGGAGGGTCTGTGCTTTGGACCAATGTGTCATGCAGCAAACAAGTGGTGGATCTGGGAGCAGACCCCAGGCATCCGGGCTGCTTACTCTGACCTCAAGAGACTGGAAAGGGCACGTGTGTGTTGGGTAGGATGAGATGAGACAAAGAGTCCAAAGAAACCTTCCGAGCAGCCAGGAATGTTTCAGACGCCTATAAAATGTGACGCACCGGTCTAAAAAAAGGGGAACTCGCCCCTAGAAGTGGGTGAGAGGTCATGGCAAGACTAACCAGGGGGACTTTGCACCCCTGGTCCAGCGCCACCCTGGATTGGAGAAGGACAAAAACATTCGGGTAATAGTTACCCAGGTCAGGCCAGTCCTTACAGTGTGGGCTCCCCCTCCTTGGGCTGTCAATCACGGCGGATCCCCAATCAGAACCAGGAGGGTTTTGCAATCTTTGATGCTATTTCTGCTCAGTTGGAGTTTAAACTTTGTCACTGAGTGGAGGAAGCTTTGGGGAGAGGAGAGGAGAGAGAATTTATCCCGAATCACTGGTACTTCTTAGGGTCCGGCAGGAACCCTTCCCCCTAGCCAGCAGGCTCCATCTGCAGACGCCCCTGTGCCTGGAACTGGGCTGGCGACAAAGGTACGTCCCCAAGCTTATTTCTCCCAGAATTTGCCAGTTCGGGTCCGTTCCAGGCTGCGCTGTGCTTGGCTATCGGTGCAGCACAAACAACAGGACAAAGGTCGGGGTGCGCAGTGAGATAAGCCCCCCTGGCCAAGGCGGGCTCAACAACAACCACTTGGTGAGATTTGTTTTTCCTTTAATATCCCATTAATGAGCTACCCTCACCCCATGGGATTTCCTTTCCATTCCCTCTTCCAAATCTGCTGTCAAATGGTATTTACAGGCACCATTATACGCTCTGACTCCAGAGCCGGTACCTATGTACATCTGTCTTCCAGTGTGTTGATTAAGGCCAGAATTTTCTCATGGGCTCCCGGGTTTTCCCAGAAGACTGGTTTTCTCAAGAGCTTGGCATGCCTGGGTGACAAGTGCTTATGGAAACTTGACACAGACAGGGACTGTGGAGGCTGCTTGGGATTTGGGCTACGCCGCCTTAATGGAAGGGTCTTCATGAAGAACCTATGTTGACCATCAGGTTTTGTAGCTGCAAAGCAGAGGTGGCAGGGAAATGGTGTTTTGGCTCCACGCAAGGGTTGGGTGAGAACGAGAGAAGTTTTGAAAGAAGTTGGGTTAGAAAGAGAGAAAAAATTTCTTGCAAGGGTTTTGGACTTTGGTTGGAAAACCAAAAAAAAAAAAAAGAAAAAGAAAAATCATGGCTAGGCCCAAACAAAAAATGAACAGTCCAAAATCTGGAGATCTGGCCAGCCCAGTCCAGCAAAAGTACCTCTTGGGGTGGTCTGATCAGTGATCGGTTGTGAAACGTGGAAAACATTGGGGGGGGGGGGAGTTAACCAAACCCTCTTCAGGATTGTGCTGCTCCATTGTCTGATGGAACAACCTGCTGTTTGTCACAGGCAATGGGTTGAGCAACAACAAAAATGGCATCTGCTTCCCTGCAGAGGCAAACGATTGCTCTTGCAGGAGTAAACTGGGTTCCATGTTGCTGCAGGCTGGTGTGAATGGAGAACGGTTCTGCTGGAGTGCATGGGGCCGGGTGTTATCCCATTCATGCCTGTTTGGGGCTGGGGCAGCTCCGCTGTCTGCCATGAAATGACTCCTGACAACAGATACAAGCAAGAGCAGAAGCTGCCTTGATGGCTCTGGATTTGCACTGGGCAATGCAAGCCAAATTGGGCCTGGATGTAACTGAGAGGAGTGGGGGTGGGTTTGCTTAAAAGTGGGTGTTGTGTGAGTTTAATGCTGGTTATGTCTCTCCCCCAAAGAGAGTAAAACCAGCCTCAGGCAGCTGGTGGGGGGTGGGGGGTCCCTGAAGGCGTCTGGAGCATTTGCAGGCTGCCCTGGTTTGTATTCTAGGAGGAAGGGGCCTTTCCCTTCCAGTATCCAGTCACACCTCAGATTAACCTCCCCCGCACAGCAACTCAGCCCGATTCCTCCTCTGCCTGAGTCTGCCGTGGCAGGGTCCACCGGGCAGAGCTCTGCAGGCACTGGTAGTCCTAGGATGGTCATACAGGACCCAAGTCCTGGCACAAAATGGGCATTGGATGCTCCAGAGGGAATTGCACATGGCCTCTGAGTCCAGCCAGGCTCCCACCTTCCTGACACAAGAGGATAGTATGTGCAGGACACATCTATCCAGCTCAGCACTGGGCCCAGGACGGTGATAGCTAACTTCTCTCCAGCTGTTGTGTCCCCTGCCACTTATGGGGATTGAGGGGCACAGGCCCTGGCCACACCATTTCCCTACATCCAGGACTCAGCAGGGTGCCTGGCACATGTTTGTTGGCAGGGCTGGGCTGGAGGGAGTCAGGCATTGCCCATTTCCAGAGGTTCAGTGCAGGGCGGGGGTGAGCTGGGGACCCAGCAGGGCAAGACTCATGCTTAGTCCCTTCCAGGGACCCATGAGAGCAGCTGGATGGGACCGTTGTTACATGCAAGTGGGGCACACATTGCTGTGGTGCCACTCATTTCCTTCCCCCCGCCCCAACATGCAAACCTCTCCCCACCACAGCAGGAAGGAGGAGCAAGCTTTCCCTGACTCTTAAACAAATGGAGAATCCTCCTTAGGTGCCGGCACTAGAGGGACTAAGAAAGACAGTCTGGGAATCTGGATTCCACACCTCAGAGGGCACTGGAATGTGCTTGCATGCATGTGCACATCCCTCCCCCCCTACACACACATGCACATACAGCCTGGTGTGTGCACACACACACAGCCACCATTGCACACACACACATTGGTGAATGCATGCACATGGCTCAGCAGCTCCTAAGGTGCGGCCTCCTTGGGCAGCGCCCAGTGATACAGCCCCAGGGCAAGGTGAAGGGACGGGAGTATTGGGCAGCTGGTTCCTCCCAGTTGATGGTGCCAGGGTACGGGAGGTTCAAACTGGCAGATAAGCCCAAGGGGCAGAGTCCAGGCATCACCTGCAAGGAGCTGGGGGGGCGGGGAGGGGAGGGATTCTGGGCCCAGCAAGTAAATCCTGTCCCGGAGGCTGTATTGGGGGACCCCGAGTAGGGTGGCCATCATAGAAGACAGTCTGGTTGTCTTCTGTTCTCTGTTGATACGAAACCAGACACCTTTATGTCCTCTATTTTTCTCTTGAAGAGAAAAATAGAGGACATAAAGGCATTGGGTTTTGTATCAATAGAGGACAGAGTAGCAGAAAACCGGAATGTCCTCTATGATGGCCACCCTAACCCCAAGCCCCTTTGGCCTGGTGGCTTCCTGCCAAGCCTAGGGTGGGGCCATAGGGAAGGAAGCAGCCTCTGGGCCAGGGCAGAGGGCAGGATTGAAATGCTGGCAAAGGACAGCTTGGGAGGACAGGACCTTTCCAGCCGGGGAGAGAAGCCAGGGCCAGATTAACCTTTTAGTGGGCCCTATGCAAAGCAAACTCGTGGGCCCCCAGCTGAAGATTATATTACTTTTTTCACTCAATAATTTTAATATGTCAAATAAGCACACCTGGGCCCCTTCTTCACTTAGGGCGCTAGGCATGTGCCTAGTTTACCTATGCATTAATCTGATCCTGAGGCACACAGAGGAGGGAAGGGATCCCTGTAGCAGGGGAATCGGGAGGCCCTCAGCTATATCCGAGACCAGCACCAAGTCCCCTGTCCCACCCCCCACATCCTGAGCTGGCTCACGGTGCTCTCTCCCCCCACAGACATGGCCTCCAGCTGCCAGATGAGCGGCATCAACAGCCTGGAGCTGCTGGACCTGCTGTTTGACCGGCAGGATGGGATCCTTCGCAATGTGGAGTTTGGGGGCCCCGTGGCTGCGTGGCCAGGGCCAAAGGACAGCGTGAGTCCATCCGTTCCCCACTTGAGTCAGGGCGGGGGCTAGTGCAGGAAGGGGACAGGCACTGGGGGTGTCAATGAAGCTTTGATCCTCTCCCCCACCCCGCTTCCCAGTGATCCCTTTGCTTGGAGTCCCTCCAGTCACAGACCAGCCAGGGGACTGCAGGGCACTGGTGCCAGCAGCCCCGCTCCAGCCCCAGGAATCCCAGCTTAGATCCGAGCGCTCCGAGACCCTCCGAACGCTCGTGCTGGGACCACTGCATCCCTTGCTGCACCATCTCCAGCCTGGCTGGTCCCTGCATGCCATGGCGGGACAGCTCCAGGTCTCAGCAAGGCCCCTTGTCTCTTGTCATCCCCAGCAGCTGCCGGGCAGCCAGGAGAACGAGGATTTCCTCAGCTCCCTCCTGGGCTCTGGGGACTCTGTCTCTGACTCCTCCACTTGGTCTCCTGCGGCCAGTGACAGCGGCATCTCTGAGGACCCCACCTCCGACCAGCTCGACAGCCCCCCCGGCCACGTGCCCGGCAGCAGCCCAGGCAGCTACTCGGATGGGGGCCTGGGCGAGCCCATGTACAGCTACCAGGACTCCTGCCAGGCCCTGCCTGTGCTGAAAGTGCCTGTGGTTGACCTGCGGGACACGGAGGTGTCCATAGACCTGGGTGGGTTCTCCCCAAGAGTCAGGGTGCAGGGGGAGCTGGAGGGAGTTGGAACTGGGGGGATGGAGCTTGGCTGGGGAGGTGGGAGCTGTGAGATCTGGGGTCCCCTGTGTCACCTGGACTGAGCTGCAGGGACCACGGCACGTGCTGGCAAAGCCTCGTGTCCCCAGCAGGTGGCACCAGCTCCCTGGCTGGCACCATCCCTTCCAGAGCCGGGCATGCCAATCTTCACCTGGCTCCCTGCATGGTGGTGCCCAGCAAAGCTGGAGCATTGACCGGCACAGCTGGTCGTGTTTCCTGCTTACTGTGCACACAGACAGGCGATGGGACTAGGTGCCAGGCAGGGCCCAGACCCAGTGGCAGGGGAGCCAGGGGAGCCCAGGCGAGCTGGGAAGCAGGACAAATGCCATGGCTCAGCCCCTGGCCGAGGAGCCTGCCAGCCAATCGTTCCCATGCGGGGCACAGGCTGCACTGACAGTGTCTTCATCGCAGACATGTGGAACCCCGGGTTCTTCCCCGAGGACAGCCGGGACCTGCCCGCTCCCACCCAGCTCCCGTCGTCCTGCACCCTCACCGTGAAGGACCTGCTGCTGTCCGGCAGCTCGGACACGGTAGGTGGCTGGCACATCTCCTTCACATCCCTGCCCACCCATCCATCACTGCATCCATCCTCCCTGATACCTCTGCAGCCATCCCTCCATTCCTCCCCCTGTGCCTCTGGGTTTATCTCTCCATCCCCGGTGTCTCTGCATCTACTTGTGCTGCAGCTGTGGGGTGCAGAGGGAAGACTTCCATTGTCCTGTGCCTTGCACAATCATTCACCCTCCTCCCAGGGAGGAGCGCAGGGGCATGGGGTGAATGGCGCAGCGCTTTGGGGGCATAACGCGTTTGTGGCCTTGCAGCAGCAACAACAACAGATGAACCCAGTGCTGCTGAGACAGGCCCCCGGGCACTGCCAGGAGCTGGTCCTGACCGAGGATGAGAAGAAGCTGCTGGCCAAGGAGGGCATGACACTGCCCACCCAGCTGCCCCTCACCAAGGTACAGAGAAGCCCAGGTCAGACTGGGAGGTCCCTGCTGAGCTCAGCACTGTGGACTGGGCTGAACTGGCCCCATGAAAGGGACTGGGAGAGGCAGAGGAGACTGTGATGGGGGAGACAGTGTCTAAACAGCCCCTGAGTGGCCAATAGGCAGACCTGGGTGCAGGATGGGCCCAGGCCATTCACATCATCTCCCAAAGCAACTTGCCTTGGGTGCAAGGAGCTCTCTGGGTGACATTTGGGTTTAGAGGGCATGTCCTGTGGGCAAGGGTCTATACTCCTGGGTCCTCTCACTGTCTTGGTGTGATCTGCAGCAAGTCACAGCCCCTCTCCGTGCCTCAGTGTCCTCTTCATGCAGCAATGCTCTTTTTGAGGGCGGGGGGGAGCTAGGAGACCACATGGCAGAGTCTCCCCGGGGACAGCCATTGAGTGGCCCAGTATGTACAACTCTCTAAGGGGAGGAGGTGTGGGGGGACACAGCCAGGGAGCCCCACAGCCAATGCTAACGCCTTGGATTACCCCCGGCTCCTGCAGTATGAGGAGCGGGTGCTGAAGAAGATCCGCAGGAAGATCCGGAACAAGCAGTCAGCTCAGGAGAGCCGGAAGAAGAAGAAGGAGTACATCGACGGGCTGGAGACCCGGTGAGGCGTCCCCGTACCCTTCCAGGCCTACAGCTCGGCTTCTGTGCCAGTGACAAGAGTTTTCCAGCTGTGCCAGGCTGTGTCACTCTGGGCCCAGCACCACGCGCCTCATGCAGTCACTTGCCCCGAGGCAGAGCCAGTGTCAATGCAGAACAGGTCCCTGGGCATGTCCATGGGCTCCACGCGGTGCCACAGGGTCAGACCACTCACAGACCAGGAGCAGCACAGCCACAGAACGTGGTCCTTTCCCCCCAGGGCTGAAATCCATGGCTGCTCAGCTGGTACCACCCCATCAGCCAGCTACAGGGGCCTGCCCTGCCTTGCCCCTGCCCCTGCCCCTGCCCCTGCCCCTGCACTCTGCAGCCCCCAGCCCAGCCCTGCTCCTTCCTTGCCTCCACCCCCATGACTCACTCCTCTGCTCGGTTCCTCCCCAGGATGTCGGCCTGCACAGCCCAGAACCAGGAGCTGCAGAGGAAGGTGCTGCACCTGGAGAAGCAGAACTCGTAAGTCGCGGCCCTGCTGAGGAAGCTGGGCCCAGCTGTTGGGTGGGAGGGTAAAAGGGGCTGTGGCTGCCCCCATCTAAACTTGAACACCCAGGATGAGGCAACACAGACAGATTTACCCAGAGACAGGGAGCCTTGAGGCAACGGTTATACTCTGCACCCCAGCTGGGGCAGATTTCCCCTGGTTCAAGGGGCTGCATCATGTGGTTGTGGGGTTTTCCTGAGCTCTCCTGCTCCTGTGTGTCCATGGGTCCCGAGACCCCAGTGAACTTGGGTGGTGCATCCCAAAGCCCACTGCCAGGTTCTGCCCCATGCCCACCCTGCCCTGAAGCCTGGGTGTGAGGGTGGCATTTTCATTGAGGGCTTTGATCTCCATTTGCCCGTGCCCAGAGCAATGGGGCTGAGCCTGCTCCCCAGCACAGAGCCCCACAGATCCTCCCCCAGCAGCGAGGCAGTGAGACTCCCACAGCAACCCCATAACCAGGATCTCTTCCACTCACAGATCTCTGCTGGAGCAGCTGAGAAAGCTGCAGGCCCTCGTGGTGCAGTCAACCAACAAGGCTGCCCAGACAGGCACCTGCATCGTGGTAGGTGATGGGAGTCCCTTCTCTGCTAACACCCTGGCAGGGCTGGGGGACCCCAGCTGACACCCTGAGGCCCCTCCAGCTCCCTTCCCTGCTCCAGGATCTCCATCTCCAAGTCCCCATGAGACCTCTGATGCCCTCAGTGGCTCCTGCTGGTGACCTCCTCCCTGCCAGCCCCTTGTCCTTTTGGGTGCCTACAAACTTGAACCAGGGGAGATGAGGCCATTGGTCCATGCTGCTCAACCCAGCAATAAGCTTGTGGGACCTCAGCTTTGGGCTGCTGTGAGCCTAGCTTCAGAACCAGAAATCTGGGGCCAGGAGGTCCTCGCCAGCATGGCACACCCCTACAGGGGTCTTGCCAGTGGCCATCTCACTGAACCAAGTTCCCGCCCCACTGCCCCATAGCATGAGGAACCCATCTCTCGGGGGCTCCACTGACCTCTGCCTCCCTCATCTTGCAGGTCCTGCTGCTCTCCTTTGCCCTGATCGTGTTCCCCTCCATCAGCCCCTTTGCCCACAACAAGGCAGAGACTAGCAGTGACTTTGGGCCGGTGAGAGGTGAGTGTCGGCCGTGTGCAGAGCACAAAAGCAGACCGCGCATCTTGCCCCTGACTCCAGAGATCCCAGGTGGGAAGACCTCCTTGCTGTGCATGCAGTTGGGAGACAGGAGAATCAGCTCAGTGCCTCTGTGCCTCAGTTTCCCTGTCTGTCAGATGAGGTTGATAGTAAAGTTGTGAGTGTTTCTGAAGAGGAGTGGGGCTGATGTTACCCTCTGCCCCTTTCCAAGGGATGCCATGCTGGGGAGAGGCCATCTGTTCCACAGAGTGAAAGACCACAGTCTTGGCTGAGCTAATTAACAATCTCTTGATCAATTTTGGCTGGTATTAGCCCCAGAGTGCTCTCTTAATCCCATCCCAACCCACCTCTCTCAAGTCCTCCTGTAGCTTGAATGGGGACAGGATTGCTTTTCACTTCCTGTCCTAAAGTTTTCCCATCCTACAATTAAGCAACTGCTGAATGCCTCCCCAAGTACTGGGCCAGCTATAGCTGCGTGCGCTGTTAGGCAGCTTTCTCTGTTCTTCCCCAGAAGTGGCTGCATTGCAGTGCTGAGTGAGGCAGTCCCTGTGCTCCGTCAGGGGCTGGGTAATTCTCCCAATTACAGAGGGAAGGGCAGGGAGGGATCAGTGATGGGCAGGTGTCATGGGGGAGCTCTGCTGATGGATCTGGTGTCCCCCCTGCCCCATGGCAGTGTTCTCCAGGTCTCTCCACAATGATGACTCCTCCCGCGTGGTCTATGCCCTGGGGAAGGATGGTGAGGAGAGACCCAAGGAGCCGGAGAAGCCCCTGTGGACAGAGTACGCCAAGGAGAGACAGCCCAAGCGCCAGGACGCCCTCCGCAAATTCCTTAGCAGCCACCTGCTCCCCGAGCCGGCAGCAGAGACCACACTGAGCAACGGGACAGAGGCCCTGCCGCAGGGTGGACACTCAGACTTGGAGGGGCTGAGCCATGATGACCCTGCTGTTGGGCACGGCCTGGCCTCGCTGGCCTGGACAGATCCCGGGCAGCCCAGCCAGGTGGTGCTGGAGCCAGCGGAGGAGCTGTGAGCACCAGCCCCTGTCTCCCTCTCACGTCAGCAAGGACTGAAGGAGGGCATGAGTGGAAGGGCTGGGGCCTCATCCTGGGCCTGCTAGGGTTGGGGCTGGGACTGGGTGGGGGGGCAGGGTGTGGGTATGTAGAGAGGGTGGAGAAACAGAGATACAGAAGAGGGGTTAGATGCATCTGTCTTCTGAGTGGCATTAGCTGGCTCTCCAGCTGTAGACACCAAGCAGCGGGTACCTGGGGAGCTTGCCCAGCCCAGCCGTGGGCAGTCACCATTTGGCCCAAAGCCACAGGGACAGGAGATGCATGGGGTGGATGGCACCCATGTACCCACGCACCAGCACAGGCCAAGCGGGGTCACTGCTTACCAGTGTGGGAAAACCATCACACCTTGCTGGGCATCCTGGCCAGGAGCTTTCCTCCCTGCTTGGTTCATCTGCACCCCTGTCCCTGGGTTCCCTCCTGGCAGCTGCCATTTGCAGACCCTTCTCTCAGTCCCGGCCCCTTGGCATCTACATGCACAGCCCAAAGTTGCAGCAAGGACCTGGGGAGTGGGCTGGAGGCTGGACCCCAGTGTGCCTTGGATGTGCTTTCACTTCCCTGGCCGCTCTGGTCAGTCTGTGTCCCAGAAGGGATTCAGTGTGGTTTGGGGTTGACTCAGAGGCAGCGGGGACCAGATGCAGCCTGGGATATGCAGGTTCTAAGTAGGAGCTGGGGCTGGGGCTGGGAACGTACAGGGGTGTCTTCCCTCAAGGGAGAGCAAGGGAAGGGCAAGAGGGCGGGGGACCTATGACATGGATCAGGGGCTGGAAGGCCTGGGGCAGGGGGGAAGTCCCCTGGCCTTCCCCCTCCTAGGCCAGCTGTCTGGGGCGTGCTGAGGAAATGGAGAGAGAGAGCTGGAGGAGTCTGTCCGGCTCAGAGCAGGGCTGGGGGTGGCATCCGAGGGCCCTGCTCGCTCATGAATCCAGCTGAGCAGCATGGGCTGCACCCGACAGCTGAGATGCCCCCGGGGCAGGAGCTGGCTGCTGTGAGCGGAGCCTGTGCAAGGAGTTGAGTGGTCGTAGAGCTTGCGGGGGCGTACGTTTGACAGGCAGCCTGTGTGCGTATGATGCTGTGTGTGTGTGAGGCTGTGCGTGCTTGGGAATGAGAGAAAGGGGCTGGGTGTGAGTGAGAATGGGAGCATGGGGGTAAAAGTTTGTGTGTGTGTGTCTGTGTGTGTGTGTACACCTGGATGCTCCTCAAGGCTCCCATCCCACACACCACCTCCCAACCAGGGACTGTCCCTCACTTCCCCACACGGAAGACCCCCCTGGACTAGCTGGGGATGGCCTGCCTGCTTTTGAGCACCCCTCTGTGGCCCCACAACAGCCTTGGGATATCTGGGATGTTCTGTGGTTCTCTTGGTTTAGTTTATGCTTGGGGTTATTTTTTGTGTTTTCTCTTTTTTAAGCTTGCATGTGCAGCCTCTAATACGGTATTTTGGAACAATGTGATACCGGCTTTGGTTTGGGGGCAGGGGAGGGGGCCGGGCGGGGGAGCAGAAGGGCATGGCAGTCTCAGTGGATGCGAGTGGGGACATGGAGTGGAGGTCCCTCCTTAGCTTGCTCTGCCCTCACTGGCCCTGGTGCTGACAGCAACCAGGCCATGGCAGCGTGCCCTTCCATGTCCAGAGTGCATGGCTACCCAGGCCCTGGCTACTGCTGTAATGCTTTAACTGGCTGCACAACAGGTGCAATTAACCCTTCCACCCCAGGGTGGTGACATCCTAGTGCCTGCGTGCAACTCCTGCCCTTGTCTTCACATCTGCACTCAGGGCCTGAAGAGTTAACTCGGTTTGCAACACCCCCTGGGGATCCAGCTGGAGACAAATGCAGTGAGGGGAAATGTCAGGGTGCCCTTCTGCATGGCAAGATCACAGCTGCTTTTCCCGGAGCCCCCAGGCTGCATCGGAGCTATAAGTTCACTAATAATGCCTCTCGGGAACGGTCTGGTCCGTGATAGCTGAGGGGTGATTGCTGCATGCCCAAGCTTCCCAGCCAGGGGCATCTCCATCCCATGACACAGCAGGGACACGCTAAATGCCCCAGTGTGATGCCAGAGCCACCCCCAGCTCCACCAGTCCCCCAGCAAGGCCAGCCCCATGACTCACAGAGAGCAGATGACATCCCTGTATGAGATCTCGGGGTGGGAGAGACTCAGCTCCAGCTGTTTTTGCTGAACTCTGGGCACCAACTTGCACGTAGCCCCTTGATCTCCTTCAGTCAGGCCAGGGTGCCCTGGGCTGCACTCCAGGGCTCTGGCCCAGGCATCTGCAGATGATACCCTGGGCTAGTGTCTGTGTCTCAGCTCCTCTCAGCCATGCCGCCCTGATTCACTTCCCCATCCACTTGCCAGCCCCCCATGTTGAGAGTCCATCTCTCGCACTGCTGATAGCTCCACCCTGCTTCCCCCTTGCACCCAAGTCTGGCCAGGTGCCCACCCTGGCATTAGGCCCTCCCACCCTGCTCCAGGCCCACCCTCACCGCCTGACACAGGGACTGACACTTGTCACTGGTTTCGATTCCTTGTGAAAGGAGAAGAAAAGTAGCAGGGAAACCGTCCAGGCGGCTCCTGCCACTTGCTGGGCCTCCTGCTGCAGGCAGCATGTGAAGATGTTCTGCTTCATGTTATTCAGCCCTCGAAGTGTGCCCTGGCCCCTGGCCCCAGCAGACTCAGCCCAAGACCACGGAGCAGACAGGGCACAGAGAAAGGGGACAGGTGTCTGTGTGTGTGGATGAGGATGAGGATGTGCTTCATGAGTCCCAGTTGCTGCTTCTCTAGCCGGAAGGTGCAATCCCAGGCATCCCAGCCATGCTCCTGGCTCAGGTCACAATCACATTGTCAAGCAAATTCTCTGCCCTCCTCTAGAGATCCTGGCGTTGTGCTCCTCCCCAGAGGCAGCTGCATTTCAGCAGTAGGGAAGAGAGGGTAAGGAGAACCCCCTACCACTCAGGCCTGTGTCAGTCCATATAGCTGCCCCGGGAGGTGCTTTTTGCCCTTTCCAACTGGCTGGAAATGGGACCGCAGCTCTCACAGGGCCAGTGCTGGGCTCCTATGCACCCATCCTCCATCAGGTGAGGCTGTTTAGGCAACACAGGAAGTAATCGTGCCTGGCAGGGCTGTGGGAGGATGCTGGCTGGCTGGTGGTAGCACTTTCCCTTTGGTGCCTGATGGAGTCTGCCAGAGACATCGGAGAGCATCAAGACAGATGAGTGCGAGGCTTGTTCTCCCCTGTTAAGGGAGAGACGTGACCAGGCGAGATAGGGATGGGGAGCCAGGAGAGAATGAGGGCTTATCAGCCCTGTCTTCATACAAGAGCAGCTGCCAAGATCAGAGGAAGGTGTGGGGCACCAGGGAGGAGTGACTCCCTGAGCCATGTGTGGAGGAAGATGGGTTTCGTAGGCACACCAATCTTACCTGGGCTGGTGTGGGGCCCTCTGATCTGCCCCAATGGCTAGGGGGCAAATCCCGCCCACAGAAATGCCAGATCCCGCTAGCCATGCTGCGTGGGGAAGATAAATGCTGATTAAAATTCATCAGCAGGCAACCCTGTAATTAGTGCCCAGGATGAGCTGTGTGAGGGCTCAGCTTGGTTTCAGAGTGGCTGCCAGTTGCTTCTGGGGTCTGACGAGGAGATGAGCACCAATTTGCAAGTCATCATTGATTTTTGCAGTGAAGTGCAGGCAGCTCATTCATATTCTGGGCAGAGGGCACAAGGAGCTGGAGTGTGCCGGAGCACGGCCTGGAGGGGCCAAGTGCACGGGGCGGGAGAGGGCTGTGACCTTTGCAAGGGAGAGCTCCAGCACAAGCGCCAGCCAGGATGTGCTGCAGAGCAAGATGCCAGCACATGAACTCCTCGTTGCTGTAAGCACTGGGAGGCAGGGATGGGAGACAGCATCACCCATCCATCCATCCTCCTGATGCTGCTGGGCACCAGAGGCACTCAGTGGAGTGGGGCTATAGGGGTCTCAAAGGGGATTTTGGCTGCGCTGGGGCTTGCCAGGCCAGTGGGAAGAGTTGAGCTCATTCATGAAGCCTCTATGCAGGCTCCCTTGCAACCATGCAGAGCACCCATGCCTGCCCCAAAGCATCTTAGTGTGCCTCCCTGATCCAGCCCACCCCTGGGCTTGCAGATGGAACAGAAAATTTCATGCTTTTATGTCTCCCCTGTCAGCAAAGAATTTGCAAAATCCTTCTGCAAACAAGACCTGCTCAGCAGGCCTTTTGATTGCAATTGCATGCAAATGAGTCCACCTGGAAATTTGCTTGGCACCAGAGAGGGATTAGAGCCACCTGCCGCCATCTCTGCTCCCTGACCGGCCTGCCAATGTAAACCACCGGAGCATTGGGAATGCAAAATGCCAGTGGGCTGGGGTCAGCTTGGTGCTTTCCTCGTGAGACAGGCTCCTTCATTCAGGGCAGTGGAGAGCCTGGCTCAGGGAGCAGACACCGGCGGCTCCAACTCGGCCCTTGCAAAGAGCTGGTCCTCACTGCGTCTCTGCCATCCTCTGCACGTCTTTCTCTGAGGGCTCCAGGGGGGTTAAGCTGGTCTCAGCTCTCACCGGACCTCCCACGGGGCAGATTTCACCCCATGGCACTTACATGACATGGTTTGACTTGTGTCCCTTGACTGGAGGGATCCATGCGTTTAATCACCAGCATCTCCTACAGGAGAATCTAACCAGCATGGGGTTGGCTTGTGCTGCACGTACAAGCATCTCGGCTCCAAACCCGGCCATGGCTGGGGGGACGTCTGTCATGACACAAAGAGCGAGCAGAGAGAGGCAGGCAGCGGGACAGGGAGCAATGTGCCCAAGGGCAGTGGGGAGGGCAGTGGCGGAGGTGGGAGAGGGCCCACTGCCACCAGCCAAGCGTCTCCCTCGCTCAGGTGCAGACGTGCACTGAATTCCCACCAGTTCTCTCTGCTGGCTGCTCAGTTCGCCTCGGTAAAACCTCCCGGTGCCTGCTCTGTCCACGCAAACAGACTCTCCGGCGAGTGTCACCTCTGCTTAGAGCCATGACACGGCTGGAAGGGGGGCAGGACGGAGCTTATTGATGCACCAAATTAAATGGTGATGCCGGCTTGACTGAACACAACAGGCAGCAGCAGGCAGCCAGCCATGCACCTGCCACACAACCCCGCCTCCCCTTGCCCTGGGCCTGAGCCCAACAAGGTGCTGTGCATCAGCTGTGCCTCCGACCTCTGGATCTGGCCCTTGACCTCAGGATCCGGCCTTGCATGTTCCACACCTGGGGATTGTGTTGGGAAAGCGTCTGTCTGGGAGTGGTGGAGCTGACAGCGTGTAGCAAGCAGCGGGACACTTGAGAGCGGAGGGCAGCAGGTGATGCTAGCCCAAGAGGAGAGTGAACGTGGGTTTGTGATATGCCAAGTGGAAGATTTAAAGTGTCCAGAGAGTGGTGGGTGCTGGCCCAGAGGATCTTGCTGCTGGCAACGGAGTTGGCTTAAAGGATCAGTTTGGGTTGAAACCCCTGCCCCTGTTGAGTTTGCTCCATTTAATTCTGACTCTCAACAGCATGTCCATTCAGACAGCTGGACTTTTGGAAAGGCTCGGCGTCGGGACACCCAGTGCCAGGCTGCCAGATTTCAACTTCTCTTGGCCAAATGCTCATGGTCTTGGCGGGTCTGGGGAAGATGCAGGCTGATTTCTAGGGAGGAAGCTCCGTGGGCCTGAGCCTCTTCCGGCTGCCGTAAGAACCAGGGGCAGAGCCTCTGGGCTGTGAGTGTGCATACAGCACCGAGCGCAGTGAGGTCCTGGTAGAGGACAAGGGCTCCTACGCCCTACCATCAGACAGATGACAACAGAGGCAGGGCTGTGGGCACTGGCCATGTGCCCAGTGGAAGGCTGTGCTGTCCGGGGGTCCCTTACCGAGAACCTGCCCCTCTTGCTTCGTCTGTCCTCATCCCACCCAGAATCCACCCAGACGTCCCGTGTGACCCGGAGCAAGGCCATGAGGCCCAGAGCACTGGAGAAATGCAGGTCCCAACTTCCACTGCAGTCCAGGGGACTTAGGCACCTGCATAGCACTCTGGCACCTACAAACCTACGTACCCGGACCTAAGTCACTCATATCTAGGACCTTACAATAGGGGTCATAGCACTTCCCTACCACCCTGGGAAGCTCTGAAGTTACATGCATTCAAGGCCCCCAGAAAGGTCACCATGAATGGAGGCAAAGGATCAAAGGGAAGCAGAGGCCCCCGGCAGGAGAGCTCCCCCGGGCTGGTCCTGCGTAGGGAGAGGGCTGCCGTTCTGTTCAGTGCTCAGCGCAACGTGATGCTGCTCTCAGCTGCGGGGTCTGGAAGCTGCAGGGACACAACTTCAGCGGAGGTCCTGCTCTGAACCAGCACCAGGCTACAGCTGCCTTCTCCCCTGCAGCCATCTCCCCTCCTGCTGCCCTGCAAAAGGAGGGAGGGAGCACATGGGAGATGAAAGGAAGAAAGCATTCCCCGGGATCAGACAGCAGCAGAGCTGCTCCGGTGCTGTTGCCAGGCATGGCAGGGAGGGGGCTACGTGCAGCCAGATGAAAACCCAGCGGTGCTGACAGATCGGATCAGAAACTTATTGGAAGCAGCTCATAGCCGAGTCTGGCACAGTGCAGGTGGACAAGGGCCCTGGCACTCTCTGGCTGAGCCCCACCGGCCGGGGTCGTGCTCAGCATGCCGCGGCTCCTGCAGGGAAGGTGAGCAGAAGCCCAGCACAAGCACGTCTGTGCAGGACTGTTGCAGGATGGAGGAGAAACTCCACGCTGGCAGCAGCAGAAACATCTCCAATCACAGCCTGGGGGACCTGAGCTCCTTCCTGCCCCCCGACAGCACCAAGGCTGCTCGCATTGCCATAGCCGTGATCTACTCCATCATCTGTGCCCTGGGTGTGGTGGGCAATGCACTGGTGCTCTTCTTGCTGGGCTCAAGGCGCCGGGGGAAGATGTCCAGCATGATGTTCTTCGTGCTCAACTTGGCAGCCACTGACTTCCAGTTTGTCCTCACCTTGCCCTTCTGGGCTGTGGACATGGCCCTGGACTTCAGCTGGCCCTTTGGCAAGCTCATGTGCAAGCTGGTGTCCTCGGTGTCCACCATGAACATGTACGCCAGCGTCTTCTTCCTCACCGCCATGAGCGTGGCCCGCTACTGCTCTGTGGTGTCCTCCCTGAAGGCCAAGCAAGGCTCTGCCTCCCGATGCCACGCCAAGCTGGCCAGCGCTGTCATCTGGGTCTCTACAGCCATTGCTACCCTGCCACATGCTGTCTTCTCCACCACCCATGCGGTCTCCGGGGACGAGCTCTGCCTAGTCAAGTTTCCAGAGCTGGAGGACATTGACCCCCAGGTCTTGCTGGGCTTGTACCAGACCCAGAAGGTCCTGCTGGGCTTTGTCATCCCTTTGGCCATCATCTTGGCCTCCTACATCCTCCTCCTCCGCTTTTTGAGCCGGATGAAGATGAGCCGCAGCCACCCCCACAGGAGGTCCCGGGTCACCAAGTTGGTCACTGTCGTGGTGCTCACCTTCTTCCTCTGCTGGCTCCCCAACCAGGCGCTGACGGCCTGGGGCATCTTCATCAAGTTCAACTTGGTGCCCTTCACCGAGGCCTTCTATGCTGCCCAGGCCTATGTCTTCCCCATCACCGTGTGCCTGGCCTACGCCAACAGCTGCCTCAATCCCGTCCTCTACTGCCTGGTGAGGAGGGAGTTCCAGGAGGCGCTCAAGGGACTCTTGCACAAGGTAACCCCCTCCTTCAGCCGGCGCGCTGGCCAAGCCCCCCCGCCAGCCGAGCCCGATGCCCCCAGCTCTGCCCCTGGAGAAGGAGCCGCCTCAGCCCCTGGGCTGCACCCGTGAGACTCTGTGCAGCTCCTGATGGTTTATCTACCCCCCGTACGTGCTGCCCACTCGCTTCTCCTCCACGCTTGCCAGCTCCTGGAGGGGATGCCAGGCTGGCCCTGAGCACGTGCCCAGCCCTGCACCTGGGCTTTGCCATGGGCATACTCATTGGCACTCACTCCGGGTGGCATGGAAGTGGCTTTGCCGCCTCCTTAGCATACATGAGGCCAGAGCAAGCAGCGGGGCCAGTTTCCAGCAGCGCAGGCCTGCCCTTAGGCAGCCCTGGGGAGCCCCGGGCACCCGCTGGGTTCCTTTTCTGCCCCTGCTGCCGACCTTCAGCAAGTCCCCTCCCCATCTCCGTGCTCCCCTCTCGCTGCTGCCTGTCTCGTCTCTTTAGTGTGAGCTCTCCAGGGCAGGGCAGCATCTTGCTCTCTGTATGCGCAGCGCCCAGTCCGCTGGGGCGTCGATCTCATGGGGGACAGCTCCCACAATAAACACCAGGATAGCTGGGCCAGGGACTGCCTTTTATTGCGAGCGTGTCCCACAGCGGGACCCAGGTCCCAGTAGCTCCACTTGCCAAAGGAAAGATCACCGACAGCCTAGATCGAGGCGGGCAAGGGCGGCACGAATGGAGAACGTGGGGGTGGCTGGTGGAGGCTAGGCTGCGTGCAGATGGGATCACTAGGCAGCCAGGAGCGGTACCCCTGGTCCAGAGCCTCATGATGACAGAAAGCTCCAGCTGCTGGAGCCCTGGGATCACATCAGTCCCAGGTGGTTTGGGAAAGAAAAGAGAAGACAAAGCTCTGGTTGGATCCAGCAGCAGGGGCCTGTGGATGGGGGAGCTTCATGGCGGGGGTGCTCAGGTGCTGGCTGCCCTGGGGCTGGCAGCGTACAGCCAGGTGTGTGCGGGTCCAGCCAGAGCACCTGGTGATCTCAGCCCGCCTGGCATGCGCAGCCCTGGCTGAGCTGGCATCTCCCTCGGATCAGCATCTGGACTCAGCCTGGGCTGCCTCTGGCCTGGACCCAGAGCAGCTAACTTGAGCCAACCCGGTCCCTGTTGCTGTTTTAACCTGCGTTAGCTATCTCCAGGAGGCTGATGCCCCTTCCCTGCAGCACAGACAAGGCAGGTGCCTGGGTATGAGCTGGGGGCTTTGGCAAATGCTCCCAACTGGGCCCTGGGGCAACCCCTAGCGAGCACAGGGTGGGTCGAACACTGCAGCTGGAGCCCACCAGGTGGGGGCCTGGCCCAGGACTTGCAATGGGGGTGGTGACAGGAAGGGGCTAGTGGGCAGAGCAGGGGCTGTGGAGCCAGAGGCCATGGCTCTGCCACCGGCAGCCTGGAGCAGGTCACTTGCCCCTTCTCTGCCTCAGTTTCTCTCCATGAGTCCAAGCCCACCTCAAAGGGGCACGGCTGCCCATCTGCTCCCTTTCCTCTTCTGTCTAGTTACACATAAGGAACAGGGCCTTATCCTGATGCTGAAGAAGCCAAGTCCCCAGAATTAGCATTAGCTCTGGTTTGCTGGGTGCAGATCAGGGAGACAACACCTCCAGATAAGGGTGAGACCCAAATGTCAGCATGGATGAGCTGCCGTCTGCACTGCCCACGCCGTGCTGTGAACTTTCCCTATCACCCCATCATGCTTTAGCCGAGGGAGACAAAGAGCTGTCCCTGGCCATGACCCAGCCTGCCAGCGGGGCTGATCGGTATCGAGTCTTGCTGCCAGGCTTATCGACAGTCCCAGCGCTGCTTGCTGCCGCTGGGAAAATACCAGCCCAGCCCGCCTGGCTGGAAGGCCCTGTCCAACTCCCCTTCCACAGCGCGCTGCCACCGTGCCCCATCTCCAACTGGGTGGGGAAGCCTTGGCACCCCCTCTTGCCAGCAAAGCAGGAAAGCAGAGCAGGCTCTGCCAGGCTCCAGGGCTGGGGTAGGGAGGAGGGTGAGGCAGGGTCATCCACCCCACGTGGCTCTGCTCCCAGGGAGTAAAACTGGGGTCACGTGGTAGCAGATCAGGCCTGGAGCTCTCCTGGGTGCGGAGCCCAGCCCAAGCCCCTGCTACGCAGTGCCACAAGTCCTGATCTCAACTAGGACATGGTCATTAGCACACAGAGCAGCTCACCCACGGTCAGGCCAGCTGAGGGTAGAAGCCAGAAGCCCCTGATGCCAGCCCCAGCTCACCTAGCAGCTCACACCAGCTCCTCTCTGCAGACACGGAGAGTGGGGCCATGGCATTGGCAGAGTTGGCTAGCTGGTGGCCCATCTTCCCAGCCCACAGCCCCTGGCATCAGGATGACCCAGCTGCAGTGCCCAGGCTGCCATGCTCCATGCAAGGCAGAGGCCTATCCCCAGTGGGGACTCGCTGCTCTGCCACTGACTCCTGTGTGCCCCTGGGCAAGTCATGCAGCTGCTCTGAAGGGAAATCGGGGCATCCACAGCAGGGAGCAGCTCGCCTGCCCAGCTAGCAGGTGGCAGGGGCAGGAGCAAGAGCGAAAGGCATGGGCGAAAGCCTGAGCTAATTGCCAGCCCCACCTCCTGCCCCAGCTCCCAGTACCTGCTCCAGCCTGGGTGCAGGCCAGGCCAGCCAAGCCCCTCATTTCTCTAGGATACCACAGACACCAGGCCCGGCCGCTGGGGCTTGGGCTCTCCTGGGATTATCCCAGATCAGGACTCCCTTTGCAGCGGGTGCACTGATAAGCTAAGCCCTGCACCAGATCGGAGGCCTGTGCCTGCTGCCTTCAGCGGCAGGTGACACCAGCCCCTTGAGAACTAGCAAACTCGGCCCGTGGATTGCGGCCCTCGGGCTGGCGGTGGCTCTGGTCAGCTGTGCTTGCAGGACGGCGTCCCAGTGTGAGGGAAAGGAGGGGTGGTGAGTCTGCTGCAAAGTGACAGGCAGCCCCAGGGGTGACAGCGATCTCATTGGGGCTCTGGCAATCTGGGTCTGTCAGACGCCGTCAGTGCCCTACATGCCTCTGCTTTGACACGGGGCTGCTGGAGGGGAGCGTGGAGACGGGCAAGAAATGCAACCGTAGAGGCCGCTGCTCCCAATACGGCTGCTCCTCACATGCCCCCACGATGGGGTCCCAGACTTCCCCCTCGTCCCCCATGCTGGCCAAGCTGCTGAGACCAGCCTGGCTCTCCACTGCTGCAGCGCGCAGTGCAAGCCGGCTGCTTTCTGTCCTATTCCCAGCAGACGCGGGGAACATCAACAGCCTTCCCCTCGGCAGGAGCCCGGCACTTGTGGACTGCGATCTGATTCCTCCCTCTTGGTGAGGCAAACAGCACCCATTCTCCAAGCCTCCGGTCTTGCGATGAGCAGAGACATGCTCTCTGCTAAGCAGCACCCGGTACTACTCATCCTCCCTCTGCTGGGGCTTGGTGCTCCATCGGGGCTCCTCATTCTCTCCGGAGCGAGCTGGGCTGCAAGGAGAGAAGTGGGCACCTGCTCTGACCATAGGCAGAGAAGGTTTTCAACAGCTTCCTTACTGGAGCCCCAGATCCTGCACCAGCCGGCCTAGCACCACGGACGCATGGCCCACTTGGTCCAGAGTATTCTCCCCTCAGCTGCCCCTCCTGGCAAGGTCCCTGGCACCTCGGCTCTGATTCCTCCAGTGCCTCAAGAGGGTCTGCAATACAGGCAGGAACGGAAAGCCCATGTCCCCTCCGCCCGGTGCCTGCCCTTTCTGCAGCCCACCCTGTTTCAGGCGGCTGCAAGAAGGCAGAGGCCCATAGCAGGTGGATCTCTGCCGGTCTCTTATCAGCCAGCTGCACTGACCAGCTGCCTGCCCCGGCAGAGCCCAAGCTGCCTTTGAAAGGACAATCTTTGCATCTGATTATCACAGGAAAGGCACCTGCCTCTCTCCCCCTGGCTCTGTGCTTATGGTGTCCTGGTGCCCATGGGTTCAGAGAACCCCCTGAGGCCAGCAGGGAACGCACAAACACCGAGGTACATGGGACCAGGGATCTCAGGAGGGATCCAGGGGCCAGGGAGGTGGCTGGACTTGATGTGTGTTGCCCCATGGGCTCAAACTTCAGACACGAGAGCTCTCGCGTGCTGCAAAGGCAGATTCAGCTGCAGTCACGAGGCAGGGTCTTCACGGGGCCAGGCAATTGCTTTAAAAATTGGCTCAGTACAATGGAGTGGGGGTTGGGAGAGCCCTGGCAGGCAGCAGCAACATGTGCCAACACGAGCCTACTACCCATGAAGCTGCAGCATCTCCCCGAATGAACAAATGTGCCAACAAAAGCCTTTGCTGTGGCCTGCACTACAGCCTGGAGTGGGGGGTGTCCAGCACGGCCACCAGATTTTAACACCCTGCAGGGACCCCGAAGGATGGAACAGGAGTTGGAGGAGCGACCGCACAGGGAGGGGGGTCTGCAGGGTAGAGGGAAGAAGGGCCATGGCAGCGGGGAGCTGGGCTCCACCAGCGACTGCAGGGAACCGTCGGCGCCTTACTCAGGGCTGCACGTTCAAAAGCAGCAATTCGCCAAGGAAGGCAAGAGACAGAGGCACCGCACCCCAGAGCCGAGAAGGAGCTTTGGCCTCCCCCACACTGGGAACGGCAAGCCCTGATGACACCACGTGCAGATGCTCTTATCCCAAAGCGACCTGCTATTCCTGACCAGAGCAGTGCTTTGACGTCCCAGCCTCCCTCCAGCTGAATGTGCTCCCACGCAGGGACGAGCCCTTCCACCCTTTCCCGTATTCTGCACACCCCTCCCAGGCATTTCCCTATGGATGTGACAAGAGATACAGTTCCTGGAGCCTCCCAGCTCCTGAGTCACACATGCCTGTGTGCAGTGCGTGTGCATGTGGAGGTTATGTGAGCATCTGAGGGGGGCGGGGGGTGTTGAAGACTCCAGACCAGTACATCACACAGCTCCAGCATCTCTGGACAGTCACACTTCACATCAGATAACATAGGGTTGGGGGAAACCGCCCCGGTTCCAGCTGCTTGGACCCATCACTGGACTGGATCCCACTGCCCTGACCCCCTTGATTTTCCTGGGAACTTGGTCTCCTGCTGTTCCTCCCACAGCAAGGAGTCCAGCTCCCCTCCTTCCTGACTCACAGTCCACCAGCCACCGCTGGGCCTGCCACAGCCCTTCGATGGACTGGGGGGGGGCCAGGAGTCAGCTGGGCAGGACGATGCAGCAGTAGCTCACCCTGCTCGGTAAACCTGTGGGACAGCGGTTCCCCCTGGAGGCAGGAGAAGCAGCTGCCCACACGCACATTTCAAGGTGGTTTAATACTTATAAAAAGGGACAATATTTTTAAGTGTATAAAAAAAAGCTGGTAGGAAAAGTGGCACAGGCTGGGACAAGTCAGGAGAGTCTGTGTCAGGTGAGCAGTGACTCTGCTTTCCTTCTCTTGGCTGCTACAGGGCTGGGACATTCCTGTTTCACACTGTCACAGCGAGACTTGGGCACGAGCCCCAGGCCAGGGCAGGTCCCACTGACCCCCTCCATGATGCCGTTGTGGTGGGAAGGGGATTCAGCCTTGGCTGGACAAAGAGCATCAGGGTCGGACTTGAGGGGCTCTTCGGGCTTCACCAGCTCTGCCCTCTCCACCACCACTGGCCCTCTCCACTCAGGGATCTCCAGACCCAGGTGCTTCATCAGCTTCATCATGACTTCATCCACATAACCATGGATGCGCAGGTCGGCTTGTCTGTCCTGGGGCCAAGAGGCAGAGCACAGATGTCAGGAGCTAAACTGCGCTCTCCCCTTCCCCCTATGCACAACATGCTATGAAACTATGAACATGGCACCCCCCATGGCAGTGAGGGGAAAGCTTAGGGTAGAAACAACCCTGGCCCTGTGACCTTCCAAATGCACCTTGTCTGGGACTAGGAGAGGACTCTGGATGTAATGGCTTTAATGAGCTGTTGACAGTCAGCTGGGGCAGGCTACTACCTGTTTAAGTTCCCCCTGAGACGGTTTGTTTGGACTATTATTCCCCCTTTAATAAACCCTGCTACAGTGGGGAAGCTACCTTGGTAGCTTGCAAGCTTGCAGGTTTTGGGGTGGGGGCTTGAGCCAAGATGGAGAATTTGTATCAAACCCTTAAACTGAACCTGGCCCTTGCTACCACCGTCCAGTGCTCAGAAGAATGGTGATGTACTGGGTCCGATCTACTGTCCTGCCTACAGCCTGGCCTGGCCCTGGAGCCTCCCTGCCTGGTACCACAGTGAATGGGAGCAGTGTGAAGGGCAGGGACCACATGACATGTCCATCCAGACTACAACAAGGCAGGAATCCTGTCCTGGGGGATCGTTCCCACCCCTCACTTCATGGGGCACTTCAACAAACCTTGGGCACATAGGAGAGTGTCAGTGCTCAGTGCCCATGGCACAGAGCTGAGCACAGACAAACCCCTCAATGTCCTGCACTGCTCCCAGCGAGGATTTTCTGCCCAGGAATCCTCTGTATCAGCTGGGATTTGATTCACCAGAAGATACACAGGGTCTTACTTCTCCGCTCTAGATATTTATTTTTAGGCCCAGATCTGTGGTCTCTGGCAATGGGAACACAGCCAGGGCCCTCGCTGATGTGGGCCCACCTCTTCTAGCTGGCGCCAGCAGCAGACGGCCTGACCCACTTTTGCAGGATTAAATCAAGCGGACACAAGAATGATGGCTGCTGCCGCTGTCAACCTACATCTGACAGACCCTGCACGCAACGTGCCAACCAAGTCTTCTCACTCACATGTTTAGTAGCTTGGAGATTGACAATCACCAGCTTCCCACCTCTCTTTTTCGTGATCAGGGGGAGATTGCCACTGGGTTTGATCTGGAGAGAGGTTCCCAGAGTGATCGACAGGTCCGCTTTCCTGAGGGAAGAACGTCAAGACAGCCAGTAGAGCCTTTAATGCAGAGCAGAGCCAGCGTCTGTGAGAAGTCCCCATCTCCAAGACCTATGACAGACCCATCTCCCTTGGTGCAGAAGTCAACCTCACAGCCCCAATTAATTGGCCACAAGTGATGAAACCGTAACCCAAGACAACACACAGAAACTAGTGTTCAAAGGCCCTCAGCAGGCTCTGATCCCAGTGGTCTGATCCCAGAGCCAACTTGTTTTGTGGGACAAGGGCTGATTTTTTTCTTCTGAGTTTGTACAGCACTAAGCCTGACAACATCCCAGTGTGAGATTGTAGCTCCTGGTGCTACCACCGTACAGTAAAGAACTAGTCTTTGGAGACAGCTCTGTGAACAGCTGCCCACAGGTAGGAAAATGCCCTTTCATTTCCTCCCATCCTTATCTTACCTTATTTTACCCATCCTTATCTCCTGTAAACTTGGACAAGGGGACCTAAATATTTGGTGTAGCTCATTAACCTATAAAGTACTTCCCAAGAGGTTGTATTAACAGCAGGGAATGTGACCTAGAAAACAATCCCTCCTGCCCAGGTAAGAAAAGGTACAGTCAGAGGCATCCTACCTAGCCAAAAATGTTTCCCCCATGACTGGCAGAGTTTGCTGGTTAAGGATTAGCTACCACCTCCCTGGCAAGAGGGAAAGGGAATCTCTATTGAGGGAACTCTCAGGGCATTTAATTTCCCTCAGACCCTTTGCAGTGCAGTGTCACAGGCTTCCAGCACATCCTCATGCTGCTCAGCTGCAGCCCGGCTGACTGGGTAAAATCCTAGAGCAAAGGTGATGTCGCAGGGGACTGGCAGGTCAGAGTCCAAGTATCTGAACAGCTCCTTTCATGCCGGGACCTAGGAGCAGTGTCCGAGATGTTGAATGTGGCAGAGGGGCTGGGGGAAAGGAGCACAGGGGCCTGCCTTCCACTCTGAGCACCACTACCTGCAGGCTTCATCGGCCAGGCTGAGGTCCCGGTCAGGTAGCGAATCTTCCCAGTCCAGAATAGTGTCTATGAGCTTGCCCCTGGAAAGAGAACAGCACAGGACAGCGCACCTCAGTACCGAGCACCACCTCAGACTCACCGTGACACGGGGAATCTCAAGGGCACAAAAGTCAGTCATGTACCAAGGGGATCCACAGAGATGCTCAGGCTGCAGCCAGGGGGCACCAGCCAAAGATGTCCTCCTCCAAGGAGACCCTGCAGGGGGTGGGGAGGGAATATCGCATTCCCGCGATGCAGCACATACCTACAGGCACGGAGACCACGCGCTTTAGTGACGTTGCACAGCCTGCCTGTCGACTTGAGGCCCATGCTCCCCACCACGGTGTCCCGCACGTACTGCCTTCACATGCAATGAGAGAGGATGCAAGTCAGGCTCCAAGGCGACACAAGTCCTCACGCCTGCCTGCTGATGGCAGAAAGGGGTGCAGGATGAATGCACCCATCGGCTCTCAGCCCATGGAAATGGGGGAGCCAGAGGAAGCTACAAAGGGCAAAAACCAATGGGTGATCCTGCCATTTTGCAGCTGGGAGAAGGCAAAGATCCACCTCTTTGGCTAAACGCACCCCTGGCACGATGCCTGGAGCAAACAGAGTCATACTGGAGAGCAGGGCCGGATTCCAAGTTATGAGGCCGCTTGATACCTTTATGGACATAGGTCTTTGTCTTTAAACCTGGGGTCTCCCTGTGGCCACTCCCCCCCACCCAGTCTGAGCAACAACTTCAAAATTACAACTAAGGCTCTGGAAGCCCAAACCTCAATGAACGTGACCCTTTTACTAAGCCCTGAGCACGAGCCCAAGGCCCTGCAACAGGGCAGCACCGGGGCTATTTCAGCCTAATTGTGATGGCCACAACCTAATTAACAGGCCCAGGAGCCATGGGGATCCTCCAGAAGGGCGCGCACAACTGATCTGCCACGCAGCACCAAGGGGGAAGTGTTCGTTTAGGATTGTACTGGACATATCTACTCATAAGCCAGCAGCGCAAGGTACAGTCTCACAGGCTTGGCTGCTGGACGCCCACGTGCTGATGGGAAGCGTATGCCTACTGCTGCTCTAGGACTGCGATGGCACCGTCCAATCCCCTGCGAAACCCTCCTGCCCCAGAGATGTGCTGTGGAGCCGAGGTGCCTATTAGCACAGCCGTCAGACTCGCCCATGTTGCCAGCCTACTACGGGGAAAGCGAGCATTGGAGCAGCGGGGCTGACATACTTGCCGCATTTCACACATTCCTCCACAAACATGTTCCCGTGCAGCTCGGCCAGCTTGTCCCTGCGGAGGAGACACGACAGATTAACGTGTGCCCGGGAGGCCGTGGCACCCCTCGGTGACATGGCAGGCTCTTGCATGCAGTTGTCATGGACACGAGATGCCCGAGCAGCCTGTCGCTGAGGCTGGAACAGTTCCTAGCTGCTGTGAAGGCTGCTGGGCTGCGGGGGATAGGGCCGTGCTGGCAGGGGTGAGAGCATCTCACGCATGGCTCTTTGCAATGAGGCCACCCCACAGGTGAGCTGCTATATTTTCTTGTGTGGAGTTTGCTGCAACCCCTCCCGCCTCTGGGATCCCGCTGTGCTGGGCACTGTAGAACCATCCTCACCCCAGTCATTTTTCACATGAGAAGTTTGCAATTCTGGGATAGGACACAAGGAGTTTCCCCTTCCAGATGCTACTGGGATGCAAACAGGAGAGGGCCTAAAGCCCCAGACCCCCTGTGCCCTACGTATGCACCCAGCGAGAGCTCTTCCCACCTGAACAGACAAGAGAGAGACTGAGAGGGGAGCCAGGGCAGGGAGAGGGGATGTGCCTTGCCCCACGTAAGACTAGGACCCAGATCACCCCCTTGCAGGCCAGTATCCTTCCCCTGGCATTAGGCTGGCTCTCAACACACTCTCAGTCTTTGGTACAAGCCCTTGTGCACACAGAAGACAATTCTCAACTCGCTCACCTTGTCAGCTCCTTGCCCACCGCAACTCAGAAAGACAACAGATCAATACTGAGAGCACGTCTTTATAGAGGCAACTGCCTGAATTCAGCTGCCCTGTCAACCACAGCTTTATCCCCATCCCTTTGAACAGTGGTTCTCAACATTTGTAGACTCAAAGCCCCTCTGGATAGATTTGAGGCCCCCCTTGGAATATATCAGCTCCTAGTTTTCACTTTGTGCTTGCCAAAAAATAAGAGAGCAATTTTTCTGTTGCAAAGAACTCAGAAAATCCACAGTTATGGGTCTCTATTTGAAATCTCTTGGTTTATCATGCAAAGCATGTTTGCAGACCTAACAATGCTAATATTGCATAGCACTCTGTCGTACCCCTGAAAGGATCTCAAGGCAACCCAGGGTCCTGCAGCACCCTGACTGAGAATTGCTGACTTAGAGGCTAACCTGTGGCACAACAGTCCAGCTCAGAGAAGGGGGACACAACCGGCTCTCTGGTTGTACCTGCTAAAAGAATGGGACTTTCAAATTCCACCGCATTCTGTGATCATTTCTCTCCACCCGTTCTGACCCCAAACGTCTGATTTTTATCTAGGGTCAGTAATGAAATTGGCCTATAGCATCTGAAGACATTTATCGGATTCTGTCCTCCTGTGGTTCCAGCTCTTTGTTGTTAATTGAATCAAGACAGACCTTCACCAACAGCTGTAGCATCTATCTGATCTGTGAGCACCTCAGAAACCACCTTCCTTGCGGCTGTGAGATTGGCAGCGCCTCTCTGCAGAGCCCTTTGTTGTGGAAAGCGCAGGTGATTTGTTTAGATCAAAGCTTCCTGTGTACTCTGCACAAATTGCACCGTGCTTACGGTGGAACGAAGGGAATGTAAAGGCATGCTCTTCCTGTACGTGCCACCATCAATGACAAAGACATTCGCCAAACTTCTTCAAACCAGCCAGCAGAGTGATTGGGACTGCTGATGAATAATTGAATTTCAACAACACGCACGCTTCAAGGCCTTGGGTCAAAGCATGTCAGCGTGTGGTTAAGTCACATGGAGCTCAGCTGGCCTTAAGTGCTGCTAAATGGAGGGGCCTTTGTGAGGTCCAGAGAACACCCTCCACAGCTGCATGCCAGGGTGACTGCCCAAAAGCGTTTGGCCTTTTTCCCTTTCATTTTCACCGTCTGAACAAGTGGCACAGACCTCTGTTGCATTTTCCTATAGGCTCAAATGGCATCTACAGCGAGTTAGAAGCAATATGCTTCTAGTGATTGGGGTGCTCCTAAGATACGAGCTAGCAGGAACACTTGAATGCTGTGTGACCCACAAGTCATTTCTAATGTGGGAACCAGCCACCTTGCGGTAATGATGTTCAGCCAGCCTCCACAAGAGAAGGCTGAGGGGGGGTCTTGTGGTCTGTTATAAACTAGTCAGGGGGGATCAGCGGGCACTGGGGGAGTCCCTGTTCCCCCGAGCACCGCCAGGAGTGACCAGGAATAACAGTCACAAGCTGGCAGAGGGTAGGTTTAGGCTAGACATCAGGAGGCGCTACTTCACGGTCAGGGCGGCTAGGGTCTGGAACCAGCTTCCAAGGGAAGCGGTGCTGGCTCCTACCCTGGGGGTTTTTAAGAGGAGGCTGGATGAACACCTTGCTGGGGTCGTTTGACCCCAGTACTCCTTCCTGCCATGGCAGGGGGTCGGACTAGATGATCTGTTCAGGTCCCTTCTGACCCTACAAACTATGAAACTATCCTTTTAGCTCTTCCTGCCATTTTTCTAGCATCTTTGCTCACAGTTTGTAACGGCCAAGTCTGCTGCTTCTGCCTGCCTGACAAAATTATCCTGGACAAATTGATTCAATAGCTTCTTCAAACTGCTTGGGTTTTGCAATGTGGTGACACTGAAATGAAGGAAGGTTGCAGCTTTCTTGGCAAGAGCAACTATTGACTTGCCAAGTGTTTTCGGGGCATCGTTACTGTTTGATCTCCTTTGCCATTTTTGGGGGTGTTAGTGATGAACAGTGATTGCTCTTGAATGAAATGAACTTTGGGTTATTGGAAACCGACCACTGGGATTCAAATCATTTCCTGGGCTAAGTGGTGATAATACCGAGGCCACACATTCACAGGGCTGCACTCAGCGTCCTGCTTGGCTACTCCAACATGCAAAATTTCACTCAATGACACTCGAGAAAAAGACCCAGATTATCTGTGCTCCAAACCAAGAGCAAACGTTTCCTCTTAACAACTCCGGAAAGCGTAAATACAGCTTGTGAGAAAAGTGAGACCTTTTCCCAGCTCTGGTCTATTAACTCACTCATCCTCTAAAGCATCCTTGAACTCCACATACTTTTGTGCTCCCCCTGATATTTGGTTTTTAACAAATATTAGTTGCTCACTTGCAGATGATATCAGGAGCTCTCACTTCGGCTGCAGTGAGAACGAGAAGCTCATCACTAGAGGCTGAGAAATAAGTCATGCTGGCTGAACTCGTGTAGGAACACACCCTCCAAAGCCATGTCCAGATTATGGATGCTAGCAAGCCAAGCCGACAGGGGCTCACAAATCAGCACATTCCCTTTCCTGTCATCCAGGGAGAGTGAGCACCACATACCACCTGCAGCCCTTCATCTGATAACCAGCTCCTTTGGGGGTTTTGCTTAAATCAGCTCCAAAGCAAACCCAACTGAACTGCACACAGGCACTCAATGTGGATTAACAGTGTCTGCAGAGACACTGTTTAGGAGCATTTGGGCATTTAGGAGCATTTTCTTGGGTGGATAAGTCTTAAATACAGCATTTGGATTCCCCATAAGGTTCCAGAAAGCCCAGACAGCCTAGCAAGGCTGGCTGCTTGGACAACACCATGTCAGCCATTTCTATGGCTTTTCTTCAGTCCCTTCTCCCAGCCCCTTTCCTGTCATTCTCCTACTTGGATCAAGCTGGCAGAGGAGAGCATAATTTATTCCAAACACGCAGGCTTGCAAAGCAAATAACCTCTCTGTCTTGAGGGCTGCAACCATTCTGCTCTCCGGTATTTTTGTAATACACTGATGCTTCCCCTGGAAAAAAAAAAAAAGCCTCTACTCCCAGGTGGAGCTAACGGAAAGGCTGGATCCTCTGGAGACAGCTTTACATCTCTTGTCACACTATAAAACACATTTCAGACTCCACTTTTACATGTGCAGGGACTCAGCTCCTTCAGGGGGTAGCTACAGACTGGGGGGAGCAGCTCCGTACCCTGTTCCCTTGTTAGAACCAGGACACAGCAAAGAAGTAACCACATCAAGTGATCCACAGTTCTGGTAATTTAAACATGAACCTTAAATGCAGGGCAATCTCTGTCTCTTGCCCCTTCTAAGAGGGGTCTGCAGATGTACATAGAAGCAGGAGCTTAATTCAGAGCCAATTTGGATTCCAGGCAAAGCTTTGTCACTGAACAGGCAGGGCTGGCACTGCATTTAGCTATTTTCCTTCAGAAAACCCAAGTTAACTAACCTCCGCTCAGGGGAGTTGAATGAGCAGCTGTGCCTGAACAAGGTGAGGAAAGGGTAAGACTGGTGTCCCCAGCAGGCTACACGCAACATCTTTGCTGGCAGTCAGCAAAGACCATTATTCATACCCACGTTGTATGGAAGGCTGGCCCTGGGAAGCCAGCTGCTGTCTAAACAGCAGCATATGCAGGCTGGAGAGGGTCTCCTTATCATTCTCTTCTCAAACAGCTGAGCAGTCCCTGGTGATGGCATAACCCCATGCGTCATGCTCCATCTCAGGGCTTTGTGTGCCAGGACCAGGCCTCATGCAGACGGGGTCTCGGTGCCAAGAGTAAGTGAGTGCATCTCAAGCATGTCAGTAAGGTGCAGCCTTCAGCCAGCAAACGGTCAGTCCCTCTGAGGCCACGTGGGCCCCCCACGCACTCTGCCCCGGGCAGTGCCACACACAGCACCCGAGCTGCCTAAGCTGAGAGATGCCTGAGACAATGGAAATGTACCCCCAGTTTCACTCAGGAGGCTGACCCCACAGAGACCCAAGGGGCAGGACCAGCTGGCCAGGACCATCCTCCCCACTGGCCTGCAGGAGGAGTGGAAAGATGAACGCAGCCTGCCCAAAGCCTCATCCTCCCAGACCCCGCAATGCTTGAGGTTTCCAATAGCCATCGATACCGGTTGCCCTACAGAACTTAACGCTGCCCTTTAAGGGGCTCGATCAAATCCATGGGCATCCTATGCAGGTCACTGGCACTTTAAAAAAGGGCTTCATTTAAGAGCAGCAGCACTGGGAGAAGGCAGTCTCATCTGCCCCATGGAATTACCAAGACAGAGTGTTACATGGCCTGTGTTGTATCCTCCCCCCCGAGCTTCTCCCACCCCCCTCTCCACCTCTTTAAAATCCATTCAGTTTACTTCTAGCCCCTGAAATGCATCCCAGTTACATCCCTGCCACATACCTACTGCGGCAGAGGGACAGATAGAGGTTCAGCACAGACAGGGTCAGGCCCCGCTGCCCCTAACACTGCAGGAATTCATACCCCAGGCATTTGTTTGCCTCTCAAGACGGCTGGGAAGCATTGATACCTGCTCTGCTAGGTTTGCACATGCACCTCCATGCACAGGCCTGCAGAAATGCACCAATATGAGGGGCCAAAGGGCTTGTCACAGGCCCTGCCAGGCATGGAGGGGGTGATGCTGTACCGTGGGAATCCAGAGCGGACGTGCAGACCATCCACATTCTGGCTGACCAGGAACTTCAGGATGCCGGCTCTCTGCAGCTCCAGCAGTGCCATGTGGGTCTTGGAGGGCTTGGCATTCTCAAAGGTGGTGTCAAACTTGGGGGACAACCCCTTTTCCTCCATGGTCCAGACGCCATTGGGCCCCCTGCGGCAGAGGAGAAGGGAGAGAGGTCATGGAAAGAGCAGGGGCTCGGCAGCAGTCTGTGGATGCAAGGCCAGTCTGCGTTAAGGGGTAGCGCTGCTAAGTAACAGGACCTGCTGCCAGGGTCTGTCTAGTCTTGATGTATTGAGGACAGAGGTGGGGCTTCAGCAGCAATCTTGGTGCTTCTTTTAATGCAACTGCAGGCTACAATTTAACGCTGAACAGGATGAGAAAGAGCAGGGCAAGAGCAAGGACCTGAATCAAAGCTGATGCTCAAGGCACCAGCAGGCAGGCAGCTTCCACTGGGTCCAACTGGCCCTGAACCGCCAGTCAAGAGCTCCTGCAGGCCATGGGGCAGGGAGGTCATTAGGTTTAATGAGCAGGAGTGGGACAAGGACACATCAGCAGCAAGAGCTGGGTGCTGATAATGAGGTAGGAGGGGGGTCTATGGGTAGGGTAACCTGAGGCAGGGTCTGCACAGGGCTCGCTTGGTCTCGTGAAGTCAGTGCATCCTGCCTGTCATGGAGACAGATGAGAGTAACAGGAGCAACAAAGCTGAGGGTGTCTGCAGAAGCCTGTGTCCCTCCTGCCCAAATCTTCTGACCTAGCTCTGCCCTTGGCATGTAAGCGACCCCCTCACAGGTACCACTAGGTAACATGCACTGCCCCCACCCATCCTCAAGCCCAGACCACTGACCCCTGCAGACTGCCTGAGAAACCACAGGCAGGCTAATTACCACAGTGGTGACTGGGCCGATTAGCTTGCCCCTGAGTTAATTAGCCCCCCACAGCACTGCAAAGCCATAGCTGCCTTGCTTGTGGTTTGGGAGGCAGCCTGCCAGGAGCAGTGCAGCAAGCTAGAGGAAGCCACTGTAAAGTTTACCTCCTAGGACCTGGCTTAAGCAATCTCTGGGTTCAGCCTGGACAGCAGCACAGGCCCCTGCCTAGGGAGCAGCATGCCACGTGGCAGCTTTGACATGGGATAAGACTGGTGGGACCCAGTTATCCCACTGCAGGCTCGATAACGTCACAAGGAAGTTGTTCCCATGCTTTGCAGAACACAGCAACAGTGCGCCCACTTCTTTCCCTGAGACACCAGCCCATACACTGAGCCTCTGTGACCAAGACCTTCCCTATGTCCTGCCCACACTGTTTTTTCTTCATTTTCATCCCATTGCTTTTAATTACATCCCCTTAAAACATCCCCTCTCCTGGGTGCTTTCACACCAAGGCAACACCTGCTCTTGCCTGGGCTGTGATACACCCTTGGGCAACTTCAGTGTCCTTCATACCTAAGCGTGGATCACTGCTGTCAGAGCAGAGTCCTGCAGCCCAGGGGAACCACCTGACACGGAGGTTCTGGGTACCCACCACCGCATCACCAGGGAGTGGGTGTATCTAGAGAAAACTGCACAGCATCAGTTTATACACACAATCCCCTCTCTGGAGGGATGAGATGCATGGATCTGGCTATAGCCACAGCCCTCAGCAGTGAAGGGAATCAGCAGGGAGCAGCCACAATGGGAAACTCAACTATGGCAAAATACCAGGCTTAATCCCCCAAGAAATCACCCCAGTGGGCACCACAGATCCAACCCCTGCTCACAGGCTCCCCAGGCTGGTCTCCAAAGGCATGGTATCACCTGCTGTTTAAAAGAACAGACCAGCCCAGAGATAGAGAAGCTGCTCAGTATTAGGAGACAACCTCAGATGTAACCGCCTAGCTTCACAGAGTCTCTCTGGGCTCCCCCACTACCCAGCACACACCAAACAACTGTACTGGATAGTGAAAGCTGGGATACAGTTTTACTACCACAGAGCCAGCACCAGAGAAATGTCCCATGGATTTCAATGCATGATCACAGCCCATTTGGGCCACGATGTAGCAAATCTGAGACCAAACTACAGCTAAGAGCTCATAGAAGGAAATCAAACTTTTCATATCCCAACGTCCCACAGCTACAGAGAAGCATTTTGAAGAAAAAAAAAAAAAAATCAGTAAAACAACAGCTATAAGTTAATGAGGAAACAGGACATCTTCCCTACAGCACTTAACCCACTGAGTCACTAAGCCAGGGCCTGCAATGCTGCCAGGATTAAATCACGTTTCATTAGCAAACACCATCAGTGTTATCACTCCAGGCACCTTCCATCACACCCCCACTCCCCACAGCCCGCTTCCTCTGCAAATCTTAAGGCATTTTCTAAACTTTTGCAAAATGCCTCTGCCTGCTTCTCTCCCAGAGAGCCAAGCAAGAATACTGTGTCCCCAAAGCCTACGCCAACCATGCAGTTTCTCCAATACAAGATATCACCCACATGAATTCTTGCCTGTGTACTACGGAGATTTTATAGGTGGTGAAACCAAAGTACAAACATAAATCACTTTTTATAGCCGGATAGCAACCAGGAGAAAAAAGCTAACGCTCAGCATGCCATGTTACCCATAATCCCACTCTGCTTCAACAACACAGGATCTCTCTTCCTTCACCTGAAGTCGGGGATCCCTGCGGCTGTGCTGATCCCAGCCCCCGTATGAAACACCACGTTGGAAGAACACCTTATCAGGTTGGCTAGCTCACGCACTTTCCTCTCCAGCTCCTCCGGAGGATCAAAGATCTAAAGGAAAGAAATGGAGACAGAAGTAAGTTTCCCACATGGCCCCAAGTGCAGGAAGAGTCAATACATCATTTCTCTTCAGCTGTGGAATAAACCTAGGATGGAGAACAAGATTACATGCTGCTGATAGGTAAAGTGCATCAGCACTTAACAGGGTGGAAAGAGCATTGTCTTAGAGAGGATACTTCTTCCCACTCAGGACATCCAGATCTTCCTTTCCAATCTACTTCAGAGAGGCAAGGAGCTGCTCTGGGTTTCAGCAAGCGATCAACTGGCTGAGAAATACTTTGCCCTCTCACTGCTGCTCTCTTCAAATCAGGTAACAATAGATACCCTCCCTCCTTGCCTCCATTTTACAGGTGGGAAAACTGAGGCTTTACTAAGGGATATGACTTGGCCACAGCAGAACCAGAAGAAGAACTCAGGGCCCCTGAGGCCCAGGCCTGCCCCTCTCAGGCAACTAATAAATGCTGCCAGCCTGCAGGAAGGATGGCATGAGAGACAGGCCAGGCCTCCAGACCAAAGCCCCCAGTGCTCACTGCCCGCGGGCGACACTGCTGAGCAACACGTCAAAGGCAACGCTAGTCTCCGTGGGGCTGGACGGACACCAGCGGTTCGCTGGGGTGACAGGCCCTGCTCCACTGAAGGGGACAGACGTCACGGTGCAGAGGCCCCCTGCCCGCCGGCCTGACAACCCACGCCCGCCATGTCGCATGTGGGGGGGGCACACACCCCAGCTACAAGTGAGCACTGGCCCCCGCTCAGGCAGGAAGCAGAGCCCAGGCCTCCCCCGCCCCTGTGACCTGCTGACCCGTGCTGCCCCCAATTCCTGGGGCAAGGAGCGCCCGGGCCAGAGGCACACTCCAGCACCCCTGTGGCAGGCTGGGCTAGCGGCGCTTACCCCAGATCATGGGGGGGGACGCACACTGACACGACGCTGTACCCCCCTGTGCCTGCCAGAGTGGGGGCATGGGGAGCCGAGGTGCCCTGTCCCCTGTGCAGGGGATGGAGGGAGCCAAGGCAGGAAAGGGGCCAGACCCCAGG
>NW_017728905.1:318466-338393 GCF_001723895.1 Crocodylus porosus
GAAAATGTCCCGGGGCTGGAGGTGGGGGAGGGGCGGTGGGTGCTGCACCGCCGGCCGCTCACCTCGGGGAGACCGCACTTGCCCTTGTCCGAGTAGGGGGACAGCCCGGCCGCGTAATTCACCGACATGGCCCCGCGGCCGCCGCCCGCCTCCGCGCCGCTGTCAATAAAGTTCTCATTGTTGTCAATTCCTGCCGGCCGGGCGGAAGCGCGCCGGGCGTCACGAAGCCGGCGTGCCTCACTGCGCATGCGCACAAGCCCCGGGCGGTGGCGCCGGCTGTGGGGCCGGCGGCGGTGCCGCCATGTTGGTTACTGGCAGAAAGGTCCCTGCCCGTCCTTGACAGGGCTGAGGCAGGCACCTGGCCCTGGCAGAGGGGAGAGATGTGCCTGGTCCTGTGGGGGGACAGCGGGTCCTCCTTGCAGCACTGCTGCTCTGGCAGGGAATCCCCCGATCCCTGGACTCTAGGAGCTAGCGCTTAAGGAAATACCACGTATCCCGCAGTTGGCAGGGAGCAGAGCCAGGCTGGCTAAGGGGCGCGGCAGGTGACCCGTAGCTTTTCTGTGCAGCGCCAGGCCTGTTGGTTGTGCTAAACCCGTCACGGAAAGCTGGGAGCCCTTAGAAAGGGACAGCGCAACAGCTGATGGCTTGGGACGAAAGAAAAGAAAATGGGGAAGGGAGCACGGTCACGGGTGCAAAATAAGGGATGCAAGGGGACACAGAGCAGAGCACGCCCACCAGCACCCGCTGCCCCCTGAATGAGTCGGGGGGGCCTGCGGGCACCCACCAGTGAAGGTGCCTGGAGACACGAAGGGAGGACTGAGAGGAAGACAGCCCCACATCCCCAGGCTCCCCCTGCCTGAGCCTCCGTCCCCGTCTGGCAGATGGCCGGCTTGGCCGGAGCCTGCAGGAGGCTGACTGGGAGGTCCTGGGACTTGGTGGGGCCACGGATGGGCTGCAGTGCCTGGTGCTTTTCTGTTTGGGGAACGCCCTATATGCAGCCTCACCTGTCCTAAAGTGGAAGCCCTGCCATCTCCAAGCAGGGGGCTCCCCATGGTAGCTTTTAGTACTGGGTTTTGCAAGCCGTTTCCAGTCACCCTGCAAGGAAGATGCGCATCTCAGCAGGCCTCCTGTCACTGGGAAGTTAGGCTTGTGCATCATTCTTTCTCTCCCTTCATAGTCTTTCCAAGATATTTTACAGCCCACTGTTTGGCTGGGAGCATGTCTTCTTGCCCAGATATTCTGTGCCCAGCCTGCTATAGATGCTAGAGAAAAAAAAATCCATTAATGAGCAAGCACAGGTCCTGATCTGCTGAGCTCCGAGTGGGTTAAATGTTCCAGTCATCTCAGCACAGAAAGAAGGATCGTGCAATCCCTGGACCTGGTGGTCGACGTGCCTGGTTTTCCCACCTCAGTTCCTGACCAACCAAGTGACCTTGTGGCAGTCGCTTCCCATGTCTGTGGCTCTCTGTAACGCAGGGAAAAACAATACCTACCTCCCAGGGATTGTGTGAGGGTCCCTCAGCTCTAGCAAAGCCTTAGAGAAAAGAAAAGGAATCACGGGGCAAAATCTTGTCATGTTTTTACGCTATAGGTCAAGGGGAACCTTTAGCTCTACAAACCAAGTCCCCAGGCTGCTCCGTGGGGGTACGTCCCTGAGAGTTATGGAGCCTGTTTCAGGATCAGGGTCTAGAAGCCATCCATGAATAGGACCCTCCATTCCCTTGCTTGTTGCTGCTGCTTTCCTGGTTCTTTAAAGGCATGGTATGCATGGAGGATAATTACCCTGGCTTCCCAGAGCTAGTGGGGAGCCTGATGGGTATGGACAGCCTGATCATGAAAAGTGCTCTGCACCTGTGACATCTGGGATAGTCAGGACTGTGGAGATGCTCAGAGATGGAGATATAGCTCCAGAGTAATGTAGTGCCTTGAACACTGTGCAGCGCTGAGCTGCAGCCCGCTGTAGCAAGGTAACCGTACCTGTAGCAGGTAAGTAACCCAATTCCCAGTGCAGTGATGTCCCTCCCCCAGTTTCTCCTCGTTCACGGTGACACAGCCTCACCCAGGCTGGGCCATCTCTGATACGGTGAGCTCCCATCAATCAAGACGGAAGTAAGGAGACTCTTCAGAGTTTGTTCTGCCCTCGGCACTGAACGTGTAACGGAGGAGTGAGAACCTGCCCTAGCTGCACCTGACAGTATCAACAAGGTAGGGATGGGGCTTGGAGGGGAAGCAGGAGATGGGAGACTGGCCCAAAGTCCGGTAGCCCTGGAGCTGCACATTTCACACATCTGCAATCCGGACTGAGGGACTCTTGCTGCAGCTGAACAAGTCAGGGCTAATATATGAAGTCATTCATCGCTCTGTACAACTGCGAGTCCCCAGGGGCTCTGACATCTTGGGAGACTGCTCCAGAGCCAATGCAAACACCTAGATTGGCAAGGAGGCAGGTCCCTAGGCAAAAGTAATGGCCCTGACAGCAATGCCAACAGGCTGGGCTCCTGTCTGGCGTCAGCATGGTTCAGCGTGGCATAGAGGGCTGTGCAGCAGGGCAGGGCTGTGCGGGGATTAGAAGAGAGGATGGAGGATGAGCACTCCTGGTTTCTGTCTCTTTCCCATGAGGGACCCTTAATTTGCCTGTGCCTCAGGCCCTGGGGAGCCCACACTGAAGTCATGTTGGGGCGTATGCCTCCTCTGGAGACCCAGCCCTCTGGCGTTCTCAAGCAGCAGGGGCAGGAAGAGCCTGCGGGTGGAGAAGGGGTGCATGCATTTGAAATAAGCAGCTGCCCAGGAGGCTGGTACCTTTGTGGGGGCTGTTGAGCTACCCTGAGGCATGGAGCCCTGCTGGCCGCAAACACAAGGCTACAGGGCTGGACCCAGGGGGCAACATGGAGCAGAGTCCAAGCGGGGGCCCAGTACTCCTCAAAGGGGTCCAGGGAGGAATTTTGCCCAGAGGCACAAGGTGATAAGGGAGCAGCCCCCCACATACCCATCCAGCCTCTGCCTCTTCCTTGGGGCATTGTGGACACAAGGGTCAGGAATTCGTGGGCAAGGAGGTCTTGGGCATTGGATGGGGTCTGCAGAGGTGGAGGCTGCAGCAGCAAGGCCAACCAGACTGCCAGCCTCTCCCCTTCCCACAGAGGCACAGGCAGGAAGCGCCCTGTCTCAGGACTCGGCGCTCTTTCCTGGGCACATGGGCACACCCAACAGCCAGGGCAAATGTCACAGGCCCCACCTGGCCCCTCCATCTATATTCCAGTTGTGGCAGCACCAGCCGCTAGCACCCTGGGGGTGGGGTCTCCTGTTGTGGTGGGGGCCGTGTTAGCAGAGGCACGGAGAGGAGGTCTCCTTCCTCCACAGCTGGGACATGCCTGGGCACCAAGGTGAGCTCCCAGGTGCTGAGGAGGTTCTGGTCAGAGACCAGCAGCTTGGAGGGACCTTTAATGTGAGTTATCCTGCAGGGTCAGGGCCAAAATGAAGAGTCAGCCAAAATTTTTGCCTGGGGCTGAGTGTCCTGTCCATACCTACAGAGCTGTGAGCCCCTACAGTGCCCATTGTCCGTGCCCTGCAGTCGGCCGATGGCGGGCCCTGGTCTGAGGCCACATGTAATGCCAGTCCAGCCCTCTCCCCTCGCGAACACGGTGAGCACCCCATATCAGGACCCTCAGGGCAGGAGGGACAGGAAGATATTGAGACTGATTGTGAGACTGCTAATGAAAGGCTAGAGTTTTGCTATGATCTTACAGCTTCCTTGTATCCCCCGCTTAGATCTACCCCCTGCAGCTGAGAGCACGGGACAAAGCCACCATGAAGAGCCTGAGGGCCAGGTTTAAGAAGAGTGATGTGAGTATCTGAGGGCAGTTGGTCAGGGGCACCATGATGAACCCATGCCCCAGTGCTCAGCTGCTGGAGGGGCTGGTTTTTTCCACTGACAAGTGAGAGAGAGGTCCCGAGTGCTTGTGCTCATTTAAAATCCCGTGGTGCCTGTTCCAAGTATGGGAACTGCTCCTCCAACGCCCCCTCTCCTCCCCTCCCACAGGCAGATAATGCACTGGCTAGCCCCTAAAACCTCCCTCTGCCACTCCCCCTCCATCCCCTATGAGTCACTGGGAGATTCCTGTACACCATCAGCTGGGAAGGGCTTGAATGAGGAAGCATCCCCCCCGAAATGTTTCCAGGGTGAGGGAGTTGGAATGAAGTTTGACTACTCCAGGCATCGGCAGCTGGTTCGTCTTGCAATCACCAAGCTCCATAGCGGCCTCCTCAATCCCTTGTCTTCTGCCTTTAGGCCACTGCCCCTTCCTGTCACCTCAGGGTGCATGTACCTGTTACCACTCTGGCTGCTCCAAGTGTTCCTCCCTCAAGTGTGCTCAGCCCACTCCCTAGGTCCCTTCTCCTGGAAGATCCTCTCCCATCTCCCTGCCTCTGTGAAGCAGCAGGCCCTCCTGGCCCCTTCCCCAGCAGGCAGAGCAGGACTTTCCGGGGAGAGGCTGCTGAGATGTCACGGCGCTCAGCCCATCCAAGCCAGCAGGTCCTGCTTTGTCCCCACGGACATCCAAGCACTGCAGAGTTAGCACAATAGACCGTCTCCAGTCCTGGCACTGACCTGCTGAGTGATCTCAGGCCTGTCACCTCCTCGCTCTGTGCCTCAGTTTCCCTCTCTGTGAAACAGGGAAAGCCCTACTCATTCACCCTCTAAAGAGCTCAGGACAGTTAGCCCTCCCTTCCAGGGGTGGAGGCAGCAGGGTTTGGCCCATTGTGGTTCGGGGTCCTTTTGCTGCCTCTGTAGTGGAGCCCAACTTGTCTCTGGATCCAAGGGCCCAATAAGCATCTCTGTGATTATGAAGGTCAGAAGCAGTGGCCTCTGTGCATGGATCAGATTCCCTGTGGAAATAGGAGAGGACATAGCCAGAACAAGGGAGAACAAGAGGAAGAAGACGACAAGGGCAAAGTGGTATTCCTGGCAGGAGCTACATGAAATTGTTGCATGGTCCCGGATACCAGTGCAGTCACAGGCAGTCCTTTCTGCTCTCTGGAAATTGTATGCTGTTTAAGAATCAGTCCCCCCAGCTCCTGGTGGGATCAGTCCCCCGGCTCAGGGTCGCTGGCTGTGCTGCAGCCCAGAGAGCTGCTCCTGTGAGCCCTCGCTGTCTTTGGTTTCCAGATCCCCAGAGCTGAAGGAGTCCGGTTTCCACCGATTGAATTAACCCCCCGAGGCAGGAAACCAATACACTCTTCCATTATTTAGCAGCATCCAGGAGGAACCTGGCCTGGCAGCTTTAGGCTTCTGCATGCTGTGTCCATCCGCTGGGCTTCATTTCAGGCTGTGGCTGGGCTGATGGGAAGACTTGGGGGAGTAGGTGTGGCCTGGCCCCTCCGAGGGGCTCATTTAAAGTCCTTCCTTTGGGCCTCTGCTCAAGGTGAAGCCAAACTGGGTTTAACCTTTTGTGCCCCAGGCATCCTATCACACATCCTGCTATCTCACTGCTCCCTTAAAACCCCTTTTGTTTTTTTATCTCCTGCCCTCATCTCACACTTGCCCTGTAAGATCTCTGGGACAGGGGCAGCCTTTTGCTCCATGTTTGTATAGCACCTGGCACGGCAGGCTCTTGGTGGGGGACAGGCTGTCCTCAGTGCTCCAGGAATGCCAGGAAACTAGATGAATAATAATGATAAAAGGAGCAGCTTGGTGGGACAGCCAGCTGCACAGAGATCCCCCAGGAATCAAGGATCTATCGGGGGTTCATCTGGGGGTGGAAATCTTTGTACATTGTTGTGGCTGATTTGGGGCTGATGGCATGGACATATGCCCCAAGCCCTTGCTTCTCAGCCTCACTGGCCTCAAGGCCCCTCCATAAGTTTTGTGAATTGAGTGGCACCCAATTTCAGAGCAAATGCCTTGATTGCAGCGCTTACTTCCTTGCAGAAGCCGGATCGCGGCTGGGGAATCATCCAGGCAGGGGCAAGCCTGAGCCTGCGCTTGTCTGCTTGCTTTATCTGTGGCACCCTTCAAAAGATCTGGCAGTACCTCAGGGTGCCCAGGCACCCAGGCGGAGAACCGCCACTCCCCCACCCCGCCTGGGGTCCTGCCCTGGCTCTGGGCTGCTGGAGGGAGTCCCTGCTCCCTGGGTCATGGTAGCCTGGTGGCAGGGGCTGTGCCCCCTCCAGCCTGGGTGCTCTCCGCAGGGAGGGGGCAGGCGCTGCCCCAGCTCCCAGCTGGCAGGGCGAGGGAGGCGGATCCTCCGCCCTGACTGCAGTGAGCCCCAGGAGGTGGGGGGCGGCTGCACGGGGGCTGCGGAGCCGGGCAGCAGAGGGGAGGTCTGGAGCAGGTGGATGGATGGCCGCCCGGCAGCTCCTGGACACCATGAAGCAGATCTGCCTGTGCGCCGCAGCCTCCTTCGCGGTACGTCCCATCCGACCCCCCCCTCCTCCCCCCGCCTGATCCAGCCCTGTGCCTCCCACTCAGGCTGTGCCTACAGCCCCTGGCCACCTCCGAGACTGCCCCTTCCCCTGCACATCCCCCCTCCCACTGTCATGCCTGATCCAGGCGGGATGCCCTCTGCAAGGGCTTTGTCCTTCCCCGCCCTGGGGGGCAGGTGCGGTCTCCAGTCCACCCAGTAGCCCCAGCAGCATCCCATGGAGGTTGCTCTCCCGTGTCCCCACCTGCCATGAGCTGCCGAGGACATGCTGGGTGGGTGCAGGGCGCTGGAGCGAAGGAGATCCCTAAGAACAAAGCAGCTGCTTGTGTATGGGGCGTGTTGGAGGCTGGCGGCTTCCGCTAGCCCCAGGGGGGCTGCAGTGCTCAGCCCCCTCCAGACTGGGGCTAGATGCTGGCAGCTGGAGCTCAGCAGTCAGGAAGAGCAGATCTCCAGTTTGGGAGCCAGGAAAAGGGCACTGCTGACATGACTGGCACCCGAAAGGTGACACCCACGTCTGCTGCAGCAGAGCTGCCCTCTTTACCGAGAAGCTGCTGCACTTTTCTTCGCATGGGATTAAATTAAGCCACCCCACCGCTTGCCCCTCAGCACTGGAGGGGGTCCCCCCACTGACTCCCCACCCCCAGCTAAGGTGCGAGGCTGATGCACAATGGCCCATAAAATGAAGCCCCCTCCTAAGTCAGGATCGGGGCCTCAGTGTCACCATGGGTACCTGTCTGCTGCAGCAGGGCTGTGAAATGTGACCTGTGGGAGCTGCATCCTTGGCTGGGGGGTGGCGGAGGGGGGATGAGATGTTAGCTGCCACCCAGGGCAGAAAGGGGGTTCCAGCAAGATCTGTAGTGAAGGGCTGCAACCCCCAAGACCCCACTACCCCAGGGGTTATGGGGCGCTGTGTGCAAGCTCAGTGGGAGGCTAAGGCCTAGAGTTTTCCTCAAATATTGGCTGCTTTCTAGAGGTGTTGGCATGTGCCAGTAGGAGCAGGGGGCTCAGCACATCTGGCAGGTGCCAGCACCAGGCTGGCCCCTGTGCATCCCACGGGGCAGGGCGGGCCTGGCCTGGCCTGAGTTCTGCCCAGCATGGCTGTGCATGTCCGAGTGCTCTCGCTGGGCTCCAGGCAGAAGCGAAGGGAGGATGGCCAAGGTGGGCAGGAGGCGCCGTGGAACGGGAGGGACTGGGTGGTCTGGGGGAACGTTACTGATAGGAGAGAAACTGGTTCTGAGTGGGGAGCAGGCTTTATGGGACCTGGAGGGACCTTGAGGACATGGATTGGTTGGTTGGTTGGGAAGTAAATATGTTGAGACCCCTGTATCCCCAGCCAGCGGATGCAGGCTCACGCACTGTGGCACTGGGTGCAGTCTGTCCGACCTAGATATTCCCAGGCAGGTGTATGCAGGGCACTGTAGATCTTCAGCAAAGGGCCTGCAATATGTCCCTGGTGCTCATGGAGTTCCCAGTCCTGGATGCACCTTTGCAACCCCACTGTGCTAGGGCAGGGCTGGCATCCCCAGGAGGCGGGAGTCACTGCTTTGACCCCCATTTGCCTTTCAGAGCCAGGACTGGAGCAAGAATGACGAGAAGCTCCTGCAGGCCGTGGACTATAATGATGCCGAGCGCGTCACCACCCTGCTTGTGCGGAAGGGCCTCATCCCCACCAAGCTGGACTCGGAGGGCAAATCCGCGTGAGTGGTGCCTGGATTGGGAGTGATGGTCTGGTCCCACACCCTGGCAGCAGGGCAGAAGGCACAGAGGGGGCTCACCAGCCCTCTGGGCTCGCTGTGTCCCAAGCCAGTGCATTGTGCAGGCTGGGCTCGGGTGTGTGCTAGAGCGGCCCCGAGGTTGCTCTAACATACGCTTTGCCCTGCTGGCCCTACATGAGGCAGTCGGTAGGTGTTTCTAGCTCAGGGACAGCTAACAACTCATCAGAGACTCTTTCAGGCCCCTCCCTTGGGCATGATATAATAATGCAATCAGAAATCCCAACATAATAATGCAATTCTGATATACTAATATAATATAATTATACAATCAGAAACCGGGGGAGCACAAACTGGAGTTCATCCCCTGCCCAGCACAGGCATCTGGCCTTTTATGCCTGCCCCAAAGGCAGTCACCGTTGTCATTCCCAGCTCTCAGCCTTCAGAGGAAGCCCAGTCCCTGCACCCTCCACAGCTGGGCTTGGCTCTCTCTTCAAAGAACAGGCCAACCTGCTTGTAAGGACGTTACCACCACTATTTACAAGGGGCCTTGTGGAAATAAGCCTACATGATCAGAAGTTTTTAAGTAACCCTACAAAAACATGTCAGGGCATTTGTCAGGGGAATGGGTTTTGTTTCCAAGTGCAGGGTCTTCCTAAGGGTTTGGGGCAACCTGGAGACTCCTTGGATCTGGCTCATGGGGGGCGAGGGGGTGTTTCTGGAAAGTGATGGTGTCTCCCTGGCTTTGGCACAGGTTCCACCTGGCCGCCACGAGAGGGAACGTGGATTGCCTGGAGGTGATGCTGGCTCATGGGGTGGATGCCATGACCAAAGACAGCTCCGGTAAGGCACGCTCCCTCCCCTGCAGGACAGGCTTGTACACGGCTGCTCAGGGCTGGCTGGGGCTATGCAAAAGGGACCCAGGCCAGCTGTATGAGGGCAGTGGGAGCTTTGCACCTTTGCTGCTTGGACTTACCCGATGGAGGATCCAGCCCTTCACTGGAGGGCTGACAAAGTTCCTTGCACTTCAAGCTTCTCTGCCCTGCCACTGCCACTTCCCCTCCTCTCCCCCTGACATAGATCTCTCCGCACCCCTGTGATCTCAGCCCAGAGGCTGGGGACCACTCAGATCTCAGCGAGGGGCTGTGGAGCAGGAGAAAACTCACATCAGGGCAATGTGTGCCGACAGGCACAGCCCGAGTCATTGCAGCAACAGTGTCTCAGGACGAACCGCCATGTGCCTGCTAAGGACATGGCCTGGTTCGGGGCAGGACATGGCCTAGAGCACCTTTAATGCACTGACTGAGCCCAGTACTCTTGCATTCCTTTGAACCGATGGCCAAAGACCTCCTGCTTCCTGTGAGCAGTACAGTCGCTGCCTCTTTAGACTCAGCCTGAACATGGAGCCTGTCTTTTGTCCTGCAGAAACTTTCCCCATCCTTCATTCTGAGAGTTGCTTCCTAAGTAGGGTCTGGGAAGTCGGCTATGAGAATGGGAGACATCCAAGGGCCTTCAGGGGTGCTGGAAGGGTTTGAGTAGCTTTCCTGCCTGCTGGTGATGTTAAAAGATCTGATTTCCCTCAGACAAGGAGCATGAACCCCGGTGTCCTCATGACAGCTCAGTTTGTCCGACGTTACTGTGTCCCGTGCATCAGATCCAGGGCCCTGCATTTCCAGGGCCGGGAGGCTGAGCTGTGTAGTGCTGACTCTGTGCGTTGAGCACACCGGATGTCAGGATTTTCTATGGGTCGCTGACCCACCTGCCTGTCTCTTTCCAGGGTACAATGCGCTGCATTTGGCAGCCAAGCACGGCCACCCACAGTGTGTGAGCAAGCTGCTGCAGGTGAGGGTGCCGGGTGGGAAGCTGGGGAAATGCTGAAGACTGGAGAAGGTGCGGGGGAGCACAAAGGACAGCTGTGGGGAACCTCGACCCATGCAGCCCCTGTGGGACTCCCTCTGGACCGGCAGGGAAGCGGGCCAGGCAGGGCTGGAGCTTGCTGCCCATGGGCGGCTACAGTGGGGCAGACTGGGGTTGACCAAGGGAAAGGTCTTGTGAAGAAGGACCTGGGAAGTGCTGCCTTCTGCTGCGGACGTGCCAGTGTGGGGCCCCTGGGACTGGCGTGCAGCTGCCGGGTTCTTCCCGCTCGCTCGGCTGCATTCCCAGTCCCCGTCATGCACCGCAGCCAGAAATGCTGGGGTGGGGGAGGAACGCAGCTGCACTGCCGAGGTTACAGTCCTCAACTGAAATGTTAAAGGATTAAAACAAATCTGCTCTTTCCCCTGGGGAAACCTGCCTTCCCTAAGCCCGTCTGTCGGGAACTCTCTGAGCATTTGGTTTCACGTAGCCAACAACACCCCCGCCCCCAGCCTTTCTCCTTGTGGGACTCCAACTTCAGGGTATCCCCAGGCCGGGAGGAGTTACTGTCACTCCCCACCACCGCTGGTGGGAAGACAGCCCCCATCCAGCCATTGCTAATAGCCATCTTCTCTTCCTCAGGCATCCTGCCCGGTGGATGTGGCTGATGGCTGCGGGCGGACGGCGCTTCATCATGCAGGTCGGCATGGAGGGAGCCTGGACCTGCTGCCTCGTGGCACCTCCTCCCACCCCCTCATGTCCCATTTTAAAAGCTGGTGTTGCCTAAGGCTGGAAAGCTGCCTGCTGTTAACCAGAGAGGAAGGCAGGAGCTGGGTGGAGGAGGCTGGGGGCCAGGAAGGGGCCTGGGAACTGTGCTGGGCATGCGGGTTTTGGCTGAAGGACATGTCCTCCCCAATGAGACGCCCGGGACCTCGCCGTCCAGGCCCTGGCACAGGCCATGGGTAGGCTTATGCATTGGGGCATAGCCAGCAGACCTCTTAGGCTCCTTCTTATCCTCTCTAGCTGTCAGCGGCTGCATCTCCTGCTCTGAGATCCTCTGCGATTTCAAGGCCTCCTTGAACATCAAGGACAAGGTGAGGCAGCTCTTTCCAGAGCAGTACAAGGTGTGTTAGCCTTGCTCGCAGGGCTGGATTGCTGCATAGAGCTGGCTTTAGTTTTACCTAAGCCTATTTGAATCTCACGGGTGAAACACACAGGGGGTGGCAGAGAATCAGGCTTGCATCACCCGCCATCAAAATGCAGCTGTTTCTGGGGTGGAACACAGCAACTAATAACAGCAGCAGGTACCTCGGTCTCTGAGGTGGACTGGGCCATGCCCAGTGATACAGGAAATGAAGTGAATAGGGCTCCTGGGCCTGAGTGGATCAGATTGGGCAAGGCAGTTGGGCTAGCAGGCGTCATCAGCAGTTGGGGTGCTTGATGAACATGAGCCACTTGGGATTCACATCACACGTTCTTTGGCTTGTTTCTTGGCACATGGCATTGGCCTTGCAAATACCTGTGCCACCCAGCCCTAGGGGGAGGCCTGGGCCATGCTGGGAGGCAGGTAGCACATGGCCCATTCAGACCAGAGTTCAACTGAGCCCTGCTAAGGACATACCTACCTCTCCCTGCTCTAGGATGGCTTGACCCCCCTGCTCCTTGCAGCCAAGATGAGCCACTCGGAGCTGTGCTGCTACCTGCTGCACCGCGGAGCCTCGGTGAACAGCAGAGACCAGCAGGGCAGGTGAGAGCCATCCCATAGAAGGACACTGGGAGGGGCAGATGGGAAAGGATTATATCTTAGGGGATGGGATGAAGATGCTTTTGGCAAGAGAGAAATGACTCCTGGACACTGACTGGGCAGTGGAACAGTGGGGAGCGGATCCAGCTGGGAGCATCTGGGTTGGGGGCTGGAAATCTGGGTTGTGCATGAAGCAGAAGGAAGCATCTTAAGGCCATGGCCCTTTGCTGTGAAAAGTGCTGCCTGAGAGGGGGGACGATGTGCGGTAGCCTGTGCATACCTCTGGGGGGGCAGTGATTTTCCTGACCTTGGGTGTGCTTGCAGGCTCCCTGTGTCAGCTCGCTGGAGACTGTGGCACACTTGCTCTGAGCCACGCTTGAGAATGGAGCTGCCTTGGAGCTGCTTCCAAAGCAGGACAGTTGTGTCCCTAGGGCGGGGGGGTTGGACCAGGAGATGGGACACGGGGGTCACTGCAGCAGAGACAGGGCTCAGAGCAGGGCTGCCACAACAAAGAGCAGATGGCTGGAGGGTGACTGGGCCCGTTGCTCACCCAGGACTGCACTGATGCTGGCCTGTGAGCATGGCAGTGTGGAGACGGTGGAGGTGCTCATCCACGCTGGGGCGCGGGTCACCACGGTGGACGCCATGGGCCATGACGCAATTCACTACAGCACAGCCACAGGCAACGCTCTGATCCAGCACTACCTACAGGATGCCGCTCAGCGCCGGTCCTGGGCCAGTGGTAAGGTGCTTGCTGGGCAGTGGCCTCAGTCTTCCCATGCCACCGGGTCCCCTGCCCCCACCTGGTGCCCCCCCTGCACTAGGGCAGAGGTGGGTGAGAGGTAGGGTAGGGGCTCCCTGGTGTCATCACTGTCCCACTGGGTTAAGCCATGTGGGTGGGGGCCTAGAGATTTCTCTAGGCATCTTTCCCTCACTTCTCTCCCTGCTCCCCTGCAGCGGGAGGGTGACCTCTTCCCAGTGCTGGCACTTGCTGCCCACCCCCCTCCCCCCGCAAGCTGCAGGCAGGAGCTTGGTCCTGGCTTGCATCTGCCATGTGGCTGCTGTGTGCATGGGTGTGCATGTGTGTGTACAAGCATCCCTTGCGGGCCTGCTCCAGTGGCTCCTCTAAGGCCTGACAGTCTCTTTCCTCCACCACTGCCTCCCACAGAAGAGTCTTCAATGGATCAGGTCTCCCAGGTAAAGGGCTTGGCCCCCCCCTGCAGGGAGCTCTGTGAGTCTTGAGGCTGGAACTGATACAGCCTCGTAGCTCCAGGGCTGAAGCACACCTGGCAGCCCTGCCACCACCTGGCCCCAGGGCAGAGGGCTGCAGCTATCCTGGGGCAGGACTGAGATTCCTCTGCCACTTGGAGTGGGAGAAGGGGTGTTACGGAGGGGCTGGGGCTGCTCACATGAGAGCCTGCTCCAGCCCCTGCCCCTGGGCAGACCCATGGCGCGCTGGGACCCCGCCATGGCCCTCTCCCCTTGGTGTCTTGGCAGACGTCTTCGACCAGCCAGCCTCTGTCCAAGGACAAGAACAGCACCCCACGGAAGAGGAAGGCCCCCCCACCTCCCCAGTCTGGCCTCAACCAGGTGAGGCTGCCAGGCTCTGCCCACTCTGAGCTCACCTGGCAGCCCCTGGGGAATGGGCCTGAGCCTGACTCGATGTCTCAGCCCACCTCCTCTGCTGGGCAGGCCTGGGCTTGGGGTGGGGGGTATCCCTGCAAGCTTCCCCCAGCAGCAGGGGCCTGCATGAGATGCCTTGAGAGACCCAAGAGTGTGCACTTGATGCCAGCTGGGCAAGGACCTCTTGTCCGCATGCGGGGTGGGTGGGTCTGATTCTCTGGCTCTGACTGAGGTTCCAGTTGCCACCTGGGTGTCAGCTGGGCATGGGGCCAGTCACAGCTAATTGCTCCATTAACCTGGGGAGGGCTAGGTACCCCCTGTGCCGCCCTCACAGCCCTGCTTCTGGCCCCCCCAGGAGGACAGGGAGGCCTACGAGGAGATCATGCGGCTACGGCAGGAGCGGGCCCAGTTCCTGCAGAAGATCCGGAGCCTGGAGCAGCAGCAGGAGAAGCAGAAGCAGAAGCGGGAGGTACCAGAGCAGTGCTGGTCCTGGTGCCCGTGGCTGGGATGAGGCTGGTGGGGAGGGAGCTTCCCCTGGCATTGAGCTGTGACAGGAGGGGCAGGAGCTGGCTGGGGGGTGGGCACAGGAAGGGGCATCACTAGGCTGGGAATTTCACTTCCCAGCCCCCAGGCTGATACGGGGTTACCACGTGAGCAGCTAGTGTGGTGCAGTGACTATCTCACCCCTCTCTGTGTCCTCCCAGAGGCAGGAAATGGAGGATGGCTCCCTGCGCTCCATGGAGAAACAGGTAAGTGCCACCACAGAGCCAGGCACTTCGTCCCCATCGCTGGGACCCAGCAAGCTCGATGGTGAGGGCAGCAGGCAAGGGCTGGGAAGGGGAGGAGAACCCATGTGCCTCAGGCATGGCCATGGCCAGGAGGAATAGCCCAGTCCAGGGTACAGGAGGGTCGCCCATTTCTCCAACACAAGTTGCCACCATAGATAGGACTAGGGGGGCCACAGGTCTGCTCTGGTTGGGCCCTGGGGTCTGATCTGTCCCCACTACCCCAGTTCAGATGGGATAGAGAAGGGCAGCCCAACCTGATGATGTATCCCCTCATTTGACCCAGCTAAAGGACCTGCAGAAGCAGCTGGCCGAGCGCGAGGGTGAGAAGGCACATCTGGGGAAGGAGGTGGAGGCGCTACGGAGCCGCTTGTCGTCGCTGGAGGTACGAGACAGGGCAGGGAGCTGGTGATGCAGGAGGGCTGGGACATGTCAGTTTGCCGCCGTTTGCCTGCCTGTGCCAGCCCCATGCGGGAAGCCATGGCCCCCGGGGCCCTGACTTCCTGCCTGTGTCTGCCCCAGAACGAGAAGGAGAACACGAGCTATGACATCGACACGCTGCAGGACGAGGAGGGCGACCTGCTGGAGTTCCCAGGTAGGGCCAGGCACCTGGCGTGTGCTGCAGGCTGAGGCTGAGCTGCTGAAGGGACATGGGGAGGCTGAGGGCCCGGGCATCAGGGTGGACACAGCCCTGTGCCTGGGTCATGTGATGAGACCCAGTAATGAAGGGTTGTAGGAAAAATCAAGGTAAAGCTAAATGGCACGAGTTATTCTGGTTCACGAGTCTGTTTAACCTACAGTAGCTGTTTGCCCTCTCTCCTGCCGTCTCCTGGTGAGGGGCTGCAGCAGCCTGCTGCATGCAGCTCCCCCAGGGTAGCTTCTGGTCTGTCTGCCCTGGACCCCAGGACCATTTGCACTGGTGCACCCGTGACCTAGTCCCAGGGGTGGATGGGGCAGGGGAATGTCATCTCCAGCCGGATTTATGTGGTTGTCTCAGGGGCAGAGGTGCTGCTGTCCAAGAAGACGATGAGCCTGTCCACAGAGGAGCTGCTGGCCACACTGCAGGACCAGGTGCAAACCCTCACGCTGCAGAACAAGGAGCTGCAGGAGAAAATTCAGGTAATATGGCATTTCCCCACCTCTGCAGTGGTCTCCCTGAGGCCCTCCCTGCTCTATCACAGCCAGCAGCAGCTCAGGGTGAGTCCAGGTGGGGCTGCTCTGGGCTGGAGGCTTACACCTGCTTCCCTTCTCCAGTGAGAAGCAAGGCCATTTGTGTTTGAATCCTGGCTTCCCCCATCCTGGCCTGGCTCTGGCTGGCACCTCGGCCTCAGCCTCCATGCCAAGTCCTCCCCTCCATCTCTGTGGTCTGCACATGATCCAGTTGCCACCATGGCCCCCACATGCCATGGCCTCCATAGCCTAACCCAGCATGCCACGGCCCCTGCAGCCCTGCCTTCCCCGTGCTAGTGCCCACATGCCTTGTGAGCCTCTGCTGCATCTCTGCTAACACCCCTTCTAACTCCCATTCCTGCTTCTCCCAGGGTTCCCAGACATAGCTCAGAAATGCTTCCTCTGGGCATCTCTGCCTAGTGTACAGCAGGTATAAGGGGTAACTTGGGGGCACCTGGGGTAGATGTAGGGGGCGATGGGGAGGTCTCCAGTGGGGTTGAGCCCCACTGTCAGGGGGCTGAGGGACAGATGGGACCTAGACCCCGCAGCCAGCAGTCAGAGCCCAGGGAAGGCATCTCATGCTCTCCCCCTCTCCCCTGGGCAGATCCTGGAGAACTACGAGAGGGACGAGAGTGACCTAGACCCCTCGGGGGACTTCATCCCCGTCCTGTTGTATGACTCGCTGCGGGCTGAGTTCGAGCGCCTGAAGGGGCAGCATGCCGATGCACAGGCCATGCTGCAGATGCTGGAAGGTGGCAAGACCCCCGGGGCTGCTGGCCAGCCTGGCACGGGAGCCGCCCTGGAGCAGCTGAAGGCCAAGTATGAGGCGAAGATCCAAACCCTGGAGGAGGCGCTGAGGAAGGCAGTGAAGGGCCAGGCTGGGGCCGAGGAGGAAGGGACTGGCAGGGAGCGAGGCGATGGCGACGAGGGCCTAAGGGCAGCAGCTGGGTCAGTGCTGGCCAAGGAGCTGGCCCAGACCCGGGAGAAATACGAGGCAGCCTTGGCTGAGGTGCAGCACCTGCGGGAGCAGATCCAGCTGGGCATCTTGTCGGTGGAGGACCAGGACAGCGCTGAGGCCGTGGACAGCTCCTGCAGCGAGCTGGAGACAGTGCGGGTGGCACTGCACAAAGCCCAAGAGGACCTGAGGGCCAAGGAGCGCCGGGTAAAGGACCTGGAGGGGCGTCTGGAGAGCCGGGCAGGAGCTGCCAGCCCGACCCGCTCCGTGGGGGAGACCGACGCCAACCTCAGCCAGTCACTGGAGGAGGTGGCCAAGGAGAAAGCGACGCTGCTGGAGCGGTGCCGGCGGGCCGAGGCGGCCGTGGAGGAGCTGAGGAGGAACGTGGAGGAGAAGAGCCGTGACTTCCAGCAGGCGGTGGGCCCAGCAGATGGGCGACGGCTGGAGGAAGAGAACCAGGAGCTGCAGCAGCAGCTGGGCGAGCTGATGCGGCAGCATGGCGAGGTGAAGGCCCAGCTGGGGCAGCTGCGTGAGGCTCTGGCCTGCAAGGACCAGGAGCTCGGGGCCCTCAAGGAGCAGCTGGCCGCCAAGCCCGTGTCACTGCAGGAGCACGAGGACGTAGTGGACCGGCTGAGCACCTCGCTAGCCTGTGCCAACCAGCAGCTGCAGGAGCTGCGAGAGGAGCACAGCACCAGTCAGCGCGCGCTGGCCCAGCTGCAGAGGGAGGCAGACAGCGCCCGGCGGGACTCAGTGCCCCGAGCCGAGCACATCCGCACCACAGCTGCACTGGAGGGCAGCTTGCAGGAGATCATGGGCACGGCCCAGCAGCTGGAGCGGGAGCTGGCGGCCAAGGGCAAGGAGGCGGCACAGCTGCGGGGGGAGCTGGCCAGCGCACGGGAGGGCGCAGTGCCACGGGCAGAGCATGAGCGGGTGCGCAGTGGCCTGCAAGCCGAGGTGACCGCTCTGAGCCAGAAGCTGAGTGAGCTGGGCCGCAAGCATGAGAAGACATGTGCCGAGGTCTTCCAGGTGCAGCGCGAGGCCCTGTTCATGAAGAGCGAGAAGCACGCGGCCGAGGCCCAGCTGGCCGCCGTGGAGAAGCAGCTGCAGAGCCTGCGGGCCGAGTCTCAGCGTGTCCAGGAACTGCATCGCCACATCGAGGACTCAGCACGCCTCGTCAAGGACAAGGACAGGAAGGTGGGGACAGGGTAGGGGGAGAGATGGGGGTCTGGGCTACACTATAAAGGGTTGGGGGGCAGCCGGGTGTCTGGGAATCTGACCAGAGTGATGAAGGATTGAAGGGGAGATGGGGGTCAGGAATTGAGCCACAGCCACAAACGGTAGGGGTGATGGTGGTCTAGGCTAGGTCCACAAAGGGTGGGAGGTGGAGGTGGGGTCTGGGGATCCAGCAAAAGCCAGGCAGGGCTCAGACATGTCCGAAGTCTCCACCTTCTTGGCAGCACAGATCTGTGCCTGGCTGGTGACCAGCTTTGGGCCCGGAGACCAGCAGAAGGGGTGAGCTCTGGACCCAATGTCCCAGTTACCACCAGGAGTGGCAGCAATGGAAGCATTGGCTCCAGCATCCCATGGGCGGCAGGACAGGGATGGGGACGCTGGCATGCCTGTGCCTGGGAGGTCGTAGTGGTCCGAGGCAGGGGGCTGCTGTCCTGCACAAGTCAGACCTCGCGGCCCTGGGGCAGCCTGTGATGGGTGCATGGTGCTGCCAACAGATCACGGAGCTGTCGAAAGAAGTCTTCAAGCTGAAGGAGGCACTGAACGGGCTGTCAGAGCTGCCCACCAAAGCAGGAGCCCTGCCAAAGGCACAGCAGGGCCAGCTGGAGGCAGGGGTGCTGCAGGGCAGGATCAAGGCCCTGGAGGAGCAGCTGGCGGTGAGTACCCAGGGGCACCTGGAGACCAGGGGGTGGGGAGGGATGGAGGGAGGCCTCCATCCCACAGCTATCACCTGTGGGCCCCAGGTGCCTGGCAGAGCCATGCTGGCTGCAGGTTGGATTCTGGTTGAAACCCGGGTGCTGAGCTTAGGGCATCGGGATCCGCAGACAGTGCGGAGTGGACACGCTGCAACCCCTGCCAGCCTCAGCATCCAGGCAGGGGTAGCCCCCCATGGACAGCGCTGTGTCCGGCACAGGGGGAGCCAGGTCCGAGGGCATGGGCTGGTCCAGCCGGCCCTGCAGTGCAACCCTGGGCTCCCTCTGCCTTGCAGGACACGGAGAGGCACCACAGCAAAGTGGTCTCACTGTATCGGGGGCACCTGCTCTATGCCGTTCAGGTCAGTGTGGGAGCAAGGGGGGCTGAGGCAGTGGGCACAGGGGGTACGTGCATGTGGGGGTGCAGGTGCAGGTGCAGGTGGATGGGCGGGCAGGGATCTGGCTGCCTGTCGGGCTGGCAACGAGGCCAGTTGGCACCTGCGGGAATTACATCTCTTGCCCTCTCCCTGCCCCTCTCCCCTGAGCTCCCTGGCGCCGAAGGATGGGACCTTGGACACGCCATCCTCACGGGGGAGGGGGCCGGGCCCTTGTTCCCAGGAGCTGGCACCGCAGGCCGGAGGACCGGTGGAAGGCCTCCCTGCAGGGTGGACGGGCGCCGGCATGGCCCTGCTGGGCAGAAGGTCACTCACGTGGAACTCCGGAGCCCCCGAGTCATGTGTGTGCGTGTGCGTGTGTGCACGCGTGCCCGCTGGCTTAGGCATGTGCAACGCCTGCCTCCTCTGTGTCTGTGGTCTGCCGCATGGTGAAGAGCAGGCCTGTCTGGGGCCGTGGCTGTGTGTGCTTCTGCAGGGAGACCTCCATCTGAGCCCCCCCACTCCCCAGGCCAGATCCAGGACCCCAGCCCTGAACCCCCACAACCCTAAACGCCAGGGCAGAGGCCAGATTTGCCTCTCCGAGCCTGTGATAGCAGGTGTAGGGGCTGGCTGAGCCCCTGCCACTGGCTGGGCTGGGGGCCGGAGCAATGCCCACTCCAGGGCAGGGGGCTGGGCTCTGGCCAGCTCAGTGAGCACCTCTTCCTTCTGGGAAATGGCTGTGTCTGGTGCCTGCAGCGATGGCTACCTCTGGGACCAGCGATGTGCTGCCCTGACTCAGCTCCTGGGGCTGGCAGTGGGGCTGAGCCAGGACAGACATCTCCTGTGGCCCCTGGCTTGGGGGAGGCTGGTGTGACCCCCATCTCCTTACAGGGCCACATGGACGAAGATGTGCAGAGGCTCCTGGGCCAGATCCTGAAGATGCAGCGACTGCAGGAGCAGGGCAGATGAGCACCGTGCGGTCAGCGATCCCAGCCCGGCTCTTGGAGCCTGGGCAGGGACACCCCAAGCCAGACAATGGTGGATTCACACATGGGACTAGCCGGACGCTGGCGTAGGCCAGCCTGGTGTGTGGCTGGCCCCGTGGCTGGTTGGCCCTTAGCGCACACCCTGTCACCAAGCCCCAGGCACATGTGGTACCTTTGCTTGCCTGTCCCTGGGCCTGTGCCAGCAGGAGCCCAGGCAGGGGTGGGTTAAGCTTTGCACCTCATAGCAGGGCCGTGTCCAGCTCTCACCCCCTTCGCCATCCATGCCCTTATCTCGAGGCCTCTAGAAGGCCTGGGGGGCTGCTGGCTCCCAGCCGAGCTGTGACTCAGAGCCCCCCATGGGGGAAGGGGCCATGTTCCCGGGGGCA
>NW_017728905.1:338548-346381 GCF_001723895.1 Crocodylus porosus
CCCTGCCTTGGCAGGAAAGAGCACCGGGGTCAGATGACCCCGGCAAGGTGCTCATCTAACTTCCTTTTAAAAATCCCCAGGCTAGGAGCCTGCACCACTTCCTCTTGCTGGAGACTCTGGTCAGGGTATGCTGTGGGGAGAGGGGTGGGACATCACAAGGGGCTGGGTGGGCTGGGCAGGGGCAGCTGAGGCATCAGCAGAGCTGGGAGGGAGCCCAGACCCAGGAGGGTGGAGGGATGGGGGCAGCACAGAGGGGCTCTGCAGATCCTGGGTGCCAGGGTCCTAGGTGTAGTGCAGTGGGGAGGGGGCAGGAGGGGCAAGCTGGAGGCTTCTCCACACTGCCCAGCCTGCACGCCTCTGGCCTGCCCAGCTGTGGCAGCCCTGCTTCTTGCTGCACCCCCTCGCTCTACCTTGCACCCCGAAGCCCACTGCTGTGCACCCCAGCTCTGCAGGGATCTCTGCCCTGGGCCCAGCCACATCCCCACTGCTGCTTCCCAGCCCCAGCTGCATCAACGCTGCAGCACTCGTGGCTGATGGGGAGCCTTGGAGACCTCTGTCCCCTTGTGCTCACTGCCCTGTGCCCAGAGGTGAATGTCCTTTCCCCTTGGCCAGCTGCTGGGCAAGGGCTGGGGCTGCAGGTAGCCGGGGAAGCTGGGGCGTCTCTGGCCTGCCCTGACATGGTCGCCTGGGAGAGATTCACAGGGCAGGAGGGGGTTGCTGGTGCTCCTGGGTTCTCCCAGGGCTGGGGGGGTCACATGGGAAGGAGTTTCTCTCTGAGCCCCAGGCGGGAGGTTTCTGAAGCTGTGAGTAATGGGGAAGGCTAGAAAAGCCCCCATTGGCTTCAGGCTCTCACAGTGACCCCAGCCGCTGGGCAGGATCAGGGTCAGCCCCCACCTGTTCAACCAGGGCTCCAGCCTACTTCAGCCCCAGTGGATGCCCCCCCTCCCCAGCCCAGGGGAGCCTCAGACTCACTGAGCCCACCTGACGGGCCTGCTGGGCTCTGCAATCCCACCCTGCACCATCCCAGCCCCCCGTGCCCACAGGCTGAGGTGCTGGAGCCATCCCCCAACACGGGAACCTCCCAGCGGGTGAATTTCCTGCGCTGGCGTGCGAGGAAGTGCGCGGCAGCAGCCCCAAGGTCAGCAGGATTGTGCTTCCCGAGCAGAGGCACTGACGGCTCCTCCGTCTGGACACCCAGCTCCGTGAGCCCCGTAAGTCCCCGCTTCTACCTTCCTACAACCCCCAGGGCAGCAGCTGGGTTTGGGGGTGCTGCTTGTGGGGAGCATGGCATCGCCTGCGGGTGCTCCCTTTCACGCCTACCGCTTGGGGACCCTTGTGCCAGGCTGGGGGGAGCCACTGTGTCAGGCAGGGACAGCAGGGGAGGCCTGTCTACACTAGGGCTTAGGGCTGGGGTAGGACTGTGAGGAGGCTGCTGTGTCAGAGACCTGGATTCAAGTCCCAGACTCCCTCGGGTGGGTCTCCTCAGGGGCCCCCAGGCTTCAGCCTGCTGCCTGTATAAGGATGATGATCCCCTCCTGTGTCATGGATGGAGCCCAGGTAAGCGTGAGCAGCTCACAGGGCTGGACTGGCCACAGACCCATAGCCCTGCTGCCCTGGTGCTGCTCTCCCCCCATTCATCCATGCTTAGCCCCCTGCAGCACAGACCGCAAAGCCCTTGAAGGAGGTTCCCCATTACCCTGATGGGAAAACTGAGGCATGGGGATGGGGGTCTTGCCCAGGGCCACCCAGCAAAGCAGTGGCAGAGGAAGGCCCCCAAACCTGGTTGGTCTGTGCCCTGTTCTTTCCATTGCACCACACTCCCCCTGCACCCCTCCAGGCCTGGTTTCAACCTGTCCCACTGAATTCCCGGGGAGACAGCCCCACCTGCCCCGTCCCGTGGGCTGGCACCTGCCCCATGGGCACATGATCCTGGTGGCACTTTGGAGAAAGCCCCAGGTCTGGGCTGCAGCTGCCAGGCAGGGCAGTGTCCCCTCCAACCCCCCCCCACACACACACTCCCCTTCCCTTCCCCAGCCTGGGAAACTCCCCTGAACTCATGACACTGCTGTTTCCCTATTCCCAGCATCACCCCTGTTAACCCCCCAGGGGATGCCCCAGCTGAATGCTGGTGCAGACAGAGCCGGGGCCTCAGCCAGGGACGGGGTTAGATCCTCCTCTGGCTCATGCCAGGGGGGGCTGGGGCAGGTAGTGCCCTTGGAAGCTCCTGGGGCGGCACTGGGTGTCACTGCCTGTGTTGGCCTGGCCCAGCTCCATGTCTCCTCCACTGGGAGTCACTGGGAATCCTTGGGGGACACTAACCCCAGCCAGCCCCAACCCCCCAGCCAGCTCGACATGGCTCAGGGAGGCAGCTTGGGGCTGGCGCTAGCAGCTTCCTCTGGGCACCTGGCACATGCCGGGGCAGCAGTGCTGGCAGCGTGACCCGTTGTCCCCTGAGAAGGACCCTTCTCCCAAGAGCTGGCCTTTCCAGCCCCTCTGACATTGCTGGGGCCAAGCTACTGCCCCCAACTGCTCTTTCTTCAGGCTCCATTTGGGACATCAAGGATGAGGTGGATGGTGCAGGTCATCCTGGTCCTGCTGGCCTGTCCGGTCTCCTGCATTGCTGATAGCGCCACAGAGGAAGGTAGGAGGGGTGGCATGGACACATGTCCCCAGGACCTGTCTGGCAGAAGGGCCTAGCACACAAGTGCCCCATTGAGCCCTGGAGCCTGTCTCCACCAGGATCTGGGTGCAGGGGATGGGGGCTCCTGTAGGCTGGAAGCCTTTATGGCTTGGTCCTAACCAGCAGATAGCAGCCTGTGACATGGGGGCTGGGGCAGCAGCAGGAGAAGGCTGAGGGCAGAGCTGGGCTGTCAGGAACGTGGCCAGCTCTCGGTTAGGAGGGCCAAGGAACCCAGGAGTCCTGAGTGCTGCTTCTGCTGCCTCTGGGGGCAAGACACTAGGGTGAGGTGCGCAAAGCCTCCAAGGCCTTTGACCTGATGGAGAAAGGCAGAGGCAGCAGTGCCAGCTGGGACCTAGCAGGCATGGTGTAGTTAAGGAGGGTTGGCTGCTGCACTGAGGCAAAAGGCAGAGCAGGTTTGCAGCTTTCTAGACCGGTTGCATCAGAGCTGGGCAGCATGAGCTTCCCTGAGCGGGGGGCCAGACCTGCAAAGGGGCTGCAGGGAGCAGAGCTGCCCAAGGGAAAGCTGTGACCAGAATCCAAAGGGTGGGGAAAGGGGGAAAAAAGAAGGGTGCTGCCGGGAGATGCCAGGGAGAGAGGGAAACACAAAGCCATGAACCCCTCCAGGGACCCAAAGCTTATGGAAGGTAATGGGATAAGAACCCGTAGTTTTGGATTAGACCACCCGATCCAGTCCAGGGGCATCTTCTTGTTCCACAATTTCCCATTCCAGTTCACATCTCAAGCATTGTGGTCCAAGAAGAGCAATTAGCCAGTGAGGGTGGGTGGGGAGGCTCCCCATGGAGCCCGGAAGCCACAATCCAATTCAGGTGGCAGTGACAGCCCCGTCTCCACCCCAGACCCCTGGCCCCTGCAGTACAGCATGCTGGGCTCCGATGTGCTGCTGCGCTGTGCAGTGCCTGTTGGGGCCGCAGGCGTGGAGTGGCGAGTGAACGGCACAAGCATGGCCACAGCCCTAGATGTGCTGGTGGCCACCGAGGATGGGCTGGTGCTGCCCAATGCCAGCCTGGCGCAGGAGGGCGACTACAGCTGCCACCACCCTGACAGCGGCAAGGCCCTGCAGAGGATCCGGCTGCGCCTGGGCTGTGAGTGAGACCTGGGGTTCCCTCCCATTTGTGGGGGGGGGTCTATCTCTTCCCCTGCCCTCGCTGTGCAGGACCCCTGGGCTTGCTGCTGGCATTGAACCCAGGCCCTCTGGATCTCACAGGCTGAGCTAAGAGACCGCTCAGGGGCTGGGCAGGTTCATCCACCTGGTGCAGTCCAGCCAGAGCCAGGTTGCTGCCTGCAGGGGTGGGGGTGATGGGCTGCAGCAGGGCTTAGCTCCCCAGGGGCACGGCGAGCTCCTCTGCCAGCTGGGGTGATGCCCAGGCCTTACCCCCCCTGCAGTGCCCCCCGGGAAGCTTGCCATCGAGTGCTGGGCCATTAGCTATCCCCAGACAGTCAACTGCACCTGGAGCCTGGCAGCTGATGTGCACCTGGACATGGAGTTCATTGCCACGTACAGGTGAGAGGTCTCTCACTCCCAAGGCTGGGACTCTGCTGGGGATAGTGGGGGACACCCTGAAATCAGCCCCCGGGGATATTCAGGCCCCCCACACCCCAGGCCTAGACTAGGAGGATGTCCCCCATCTCCAAGTCCAGACTCCAGGCTCATCCCAAAGAGCCATGTTAGCACAAAGCCTGAGGAGAGCACCGGCGCACTGAGATCTGTGAATTCATGACACTTGTGGTAGTGCCCCCACCCCGCCCTGAGCCAGCCACTGCCAGGCAGTGACCTATGCCTCTCCCATCCCCCAGGCATGGCATGTGGGCCAAGCGGGGAGAGACTGAGTGTGTCCAGCCTGAAGCCGGGGCCAACAGCTGCACCATCAGTGACATCCAGCTCTTCTCCATCACCCCCTACATACTGAACATCACGGCCGTGAACCCCCTGGGTACTGCCACCAGCCTCTTCCCCTTCATCGTGGAGCATATCAGTAAGAGTGCTTGAGGCATACTATTGCAGGCAGGGTGGGAAGATGGTGTCGGGGGGTACTTCTTAGAACAGGGTGAGTAGGCTAGTGGTTAGAGCAGGGGCAGGGGATGAGGAATCAGGGCTCCTGGGTCTATTCCCACTACCGCCATTGATTTGCTGTGTGACCCTCGGCAAGGGATGGGGGAGCAGAGCAGAGCAGTCCAGTGGAGACAGGGGCCAGGACCCCTGGTTCTAGTCCCAGAGCTACTGGTGAAATGTGGCACAGCCAGGACTCCTGGGTTCAGTTTCCACTACCTACCAGCAGTGCCCCTGAGCTTGGTGGCCCTGGGGAAGGGGATGGGGAGGCAGGTACAACAGCCAAGCACGGGGCACCAGAGCAGGGCAAGAGAATCCAGCAGCTAAGAGCGTCGTGTCCTAGCGAGCACTGCCTGGCTGGGGGGAGCTGAGAGTCTGTGGGTGGTGGGCCCAGGCCATGAGCCCCACAGAGCACCAGTTGCTCAGCTGGCACTGCCAGGAGGGGTGCCGAAAATCTGGCGCTGCCCACCTGGCCTGTGCTGTGGGTATCAGGGTCTCTGTGTGCTGTGCTAGTTCGGCCGGATCCCCCTGAGGACCTGCAAGTCTCTGCCATCCCCAGTGAGAGCAAGAAGCTGCTGCTGGAGTGGAAGCCACCAGGGTCATGGCCACTCCCTGAATACTTCCCCCTCAAGTACCTGATTCGCTATACCAGGCAGGGGGCTGGCAGCCCCCGCACGGTGAGTGCCAGCCATGCCCTGGCTGCAGTGGAAGGTCTTAGGGGTGCGCTTGTGGAGGGTACGTGGCTTCACTGCCCAGTACTGGGCTCCCTATGGTAGCAGGTGACCCCAATCTACCTATGGAGATTCCTACAAGAGCACCTGGAGGGACAGGATCTGTGCCCTGCAGCCTATGGCCCCCATGGAGACCCCTCTCCCTCCTCCCATCACGTGCATTGGGCCCTAACCCACTGCAGGGCCCCAGCCCTCCTCCAGGCCAGCAAGCTGGAGGCTGAGGGTGGTATCCCTCCAGAGCAGCTCCCCACTGAGACTGGCTCTTGGGGAAGTGATTTTCCCTGGATAACAGGGTGAGGCTTGTCAGAGTGAGCTCCATCTCCTGGCTCCCAGCCCTGCCTGTCCCCACCAACCCTCCCCTGCCCTGTGGCCTGGCAGCATCTGTGGGGCAGCTGGTTGGAGCCTAACCCCTTCCCTTCCCTCAGATTGGGCCATATGAGCAGACATCCTTCATCCTGACTGGCCTGCGCCCAGGGGCAATCTACCACGTGCAAGTGGCAGCCAAGGACCTCACAGACTACGGGGAGTACAGTGCCTGGAGCCCACAAGCCTCGGGGACCCCCTGGAAACGGCGCTGAGGAGGGGGCAGTGCTGGGGCCACCAGGAAGCCTCTGGGGTTCATTCAACTTGCTTTTGCCTTTGCATTCAGGCCCCTGGGTCCAGCCACTCACCCAAGAGCAAGTCCACGTGCAAAGACAGGCTGGGATGAGGTCTCTGGTGCTGTAAAACTCCCCTCTTCTGTTCCCATCACTCTTTCTCCACCCCAGATTTAAGACCCAACTGACTTACATGCCCTGTGCTTGCCCCACATAGTGGCCAAGAGAGTTTTGCCCACACTGTCTGGTTCAGTGGAAGGTTCCTGCTATTTGGGCAGGTGCCACGGACAGCCTCCTTCAGAATGGGCTGAAATGCAGGCACGTTGGCCATGGGAGACACCACTCCCTCCCTGCCATAGCACACAGCCCTTCACTGATGCTGCATCCCCTCTGGAGCTTAGTTCCCCTGACCCTCTTCCCAGCCCCTGTGCCTGCTCCTCCTCTGTCCAGTTCTCTCCCTGCCCTACCCTAGATCAGATGCCCTTGTCCCTGCCCTCAGTGCCAGCCCCACCACCCCACCCCTGATTCAGAACCTACCAAGACAATACCCAAACAGGGCACTGAGCTCCTGACTCTAATAGACCAGGGACTAGTGCCTGTGACCCATGCAAGTATTATTTGTGTTTGCACTGGATTAATGATGACCATCAGCTGATCTGGGTGACCTATTTACATGTTGCTCACTGCCTTACCAGCACAGCAATATAGAGCTAGCTCACAACCTGATTTCCTATAGGTAAAGCATTTTGTAATCAAGGCACAACATGATTAGAATAACTGTAATATTCAAATAATCCTGCTCTGAAACATGCACTTTTTAGCCAGGAAAACTACAAAGCACCAGGTCTAGAATTATTCCAATATTCTAGCTCTTTAATACAGAGTATGTACTGCAGAGAAACAAATAAGGAAAATTATCTGAGAAATATATTGCATTTATATGGCGCTGTGGTTGGTCTTATGTTTCTTTCAACATTTAGGATATAGTACCAATTTGCTAGCTACTGTCTTTCATTTGTCATTGGCTTTCCCAAGAAATGGATAAGATTGAGGGAAGTGATTCTTCCCTTCTATTCTGCACTGACCACATCTGGAGTCCTGTGGCCAGTTTTGGGCCCCCCACTACAGAAAAGATGTGGACAAAAAATTTAGAGAATTAATATTTATCTGCCCTGTGCTGCCTGTCATGCGGCCCTCGATGGCTTGCCAAAACTCAGTAAGCGGCCCCGCGGCCTGAAATAACTGCCCACCTCTGGGTTAGAACAAGGCATGAGGAAAGGCACGATCAGTGGAGGCTGGTCCCGCAGTGCTGCGCGCACGGAGGGCCGTGGCAGGCTGCTACACGCCCGGGGAGGCAGCCCCGGGCCCCTCCTCGCCCGAGAGCCTGGCACCCCCCAGCCTGGGAACCAAGTGCAGTCGGAACCTTCCTCCGCCAGCCTGTGGCGTGCGGGCGGACCGCTTGACCTGAAGCACGCGGGAGGCGGGGGTGGTGGTGATGGGCAGCAGCGTGAACCAATAGGAAACCAGAATTTCAGGCCACGCCCTTTTCCAAGCCAATGCGGCGGGGAGGAGGGGGCGAGAGCGGGATCCCGGAAGTACCGCAGGTCCGGGCAGGGAGCGGAGCGGCGGCAAGATGTCGGAGCGGAAGGTTTTAAACGTGAGTCCGGGGCTTGGAGTAGGGGAGGGGCAGGAACGGGGCCGGTAGCGGGGCAAGGGCAGGGGGAGGACCCTGGGACAGAGGTCGGGGTCAGGGCCTTT
>NW_017728905.1:346823-355038 GCF_001723895.1 Crocodylus porosus
GTATGGGACAGGGACTCAGGAGTTGAAGTCAGGGTTTTGGCTCAGGCTCAGATTGCCCATGGGATTTTGAGCGGGTTGTTCAACCGACTGCATGCTTCTGCCACACATTTACATCCCCCTCAGAAATGGGTATAATATAACGACCTGTCTGCTGGCACTAATTTTATTCTGTGTTGATTTTGGGAACCCAAGATGCACAAAGGCACTTAAGCAGGTGGAGTGTGCAGGTTCGCCTCGGCCCCAAGGCAGGAAGTGAGTTGAATGTAGGTGTTATTCCACCTAAGTGGTGCTGATCAAAACCAAATGGGAAAGGACATCTGTGCTGCTTTTCTGCTGTGGGCGTTTGGGGTTCCTAGAATGGCCCTTGGGAAGGAGATTGCCAGGTGGACAGTGGGCTCAGGCTGCCTGTACATTAGTTAGGCTCTTGCTCCTGGTTTTTTTTTTTCATTACGCTGGATTTCTCTCTCCCTCTTCAGGTGCAAGACATGTGGGGAGTACATCTACAAGGGCAAAAAGTTTAATGCCCGCAAGGAGACGGTGCAGAATGAGATGTACTTGGGGCTCCCCATCTTCCGTTTCTACATCAAGTGCACCCGGTGCCTGGCAGAGATCACATTCAAGGTAAAGCCTCTTGACCGTTGTGTCTCGTCTGGATTTGTTGCTAGGTCAGGGAGCCTGGTACACTGGTTAGATCAGGGGTGTTGGGAGATCTCCGCTCTAGCCCCTGAAGGGGATGTGTTTCCCATCAATGTTGCTGTTATAACATCAGATTTTGGGGTTACGCTGATTGAAGCATGTTCCCCTTCTAACAGTCTGATTTTTATAAGATCAGAACAGGGCACTAAGGTAGCCCAGCTGTGTTAGCAGGATGGTGAGCATTTCTAGGCTGTCAGTGATCTTTCCTTTGGCAAGAGGAGCTACTGGAGCAGTAGTGTGAATAAAACAACACCAAAGGGATTGTGTCACTTTGAAATGCAGATGAGCTGTTTGTAGTCAGCCCTGAATGTGCTGGCTGTGACTGGCAAAATATCTTCCCAGACCACATGGTACATGTCCAGCTGTTGCCTTGTCTTTCCCCCTTCCCTGCTTTCCTCAGACAGATCCCGAGAACACGGACTACACCATGGAGCATGGGGCCACACGCAACTTCCAAGCGGAGAAACTTTTGGAAGAGGAAGAGAAGCGAATGCAGAAGGAGCGGGATGAAGAAGAGCTAAACAATCCCATGAAGGTATTGAACACCCCCCCCGCCCCCCCCGCAGAAGCCAGGTGGCCCCTAGCTCCTGTCAGCATTTTGTACAAGGGAAGGCAGCTAATACCAGAGCTCTTACAGATACTCGTCTATAGGAGGTGCTGTCCAAATTCTGAAGCCCTGTGGAGCTGGCACAGATGGACAGTAACCATGGTCTCTGCTGTGAGCAGGTTCTGTCCTGTCCTAGAATGAATGACAGGCACTTAAGTTAAGTCCTGCAAACTAAGCTCTTCATAGCCTTAGTATCATGTGCCTGCTGCTCCTTCTGAGAGCTGTTCTGAACCAATGTGGGGGGCAGTCAGCATTACTTGTAGATCAGGAAGTCTCAAACCTGTCCAGGTCCCTGGGTGGGATCTAGACCACCAGGAGCCTCCCAGGTTGAATCTGGGCTCAGTAGGGCAAGCAGCAGCACAGTTGTTACTGTATCCATTGCTTGCTCCTTCCTACTGCTGACATGTATGCCTGCTGGGGCTTTGTAGCAGTGAATCTGGCAGCGGGTCTCGCTCCCATTCACCTTGCCCCCAAATTTCCAGCCCCATGGGCCTGGTGAGATGGCTCTCTGAGCTGGAACCAGTGTGTGGGCTATGTGTTTTGATGCTTCTGCTATCATCTGAGCTTGGGAGATGGTGGTGTGGCTCACTCAGTGCTTGAAGGGCCTTCCTGCTTTCCTCGCCAGGTCTTGGAGAACCGCACCAAGGACTCCAAGCTGGAGATGGAGGTTCTGGAGAACCTGCAGGAGCTGAAGGAGCTCAACCAGCGGCAGGCAAATGTGGACTTTGAGTCTATGTTGAAGCAGTACAAGGAGTATGAGGAGGAGCAGAAACGCCAGGAGAAGGAGGAAGATGAGCAAGAGCTGAAGTGAGTTGTGGGAGTCTACACTCTGGAGCCTGCCCTATTGCACCTGCTGGGGTTGGCCATCATCTCATCCTTTGCAGCCAGAAGTGTATGGGGACAGCACTGTAGAGATCTGATGGAGTGGGGCTCATACTGGGGGATGCTTCCACCTTGAGTGAACAGTGAGGAGAACCAGCGTGGCTGGTGCCTGAGCTGTCCAGGAGTGAGTGTTGCTGACTGGACCTGGGAGGTTGAATTTGTCTTAGAGGTGGCAGCTCTGGAGTTGGGTGATATCCAGTTGAATTGGGCTGTGAGAACAGCTCCTAAAGCTGTGTCCCTGTTGGAACTAGATGAAAGGAGGCCTCTGTGCTGTCAGTCTCATGTGTTGCTACAGCATTGAGCTTCTCTTTAAAAATGGGGAGGAGGATGAAGTATGGGTCAGATTGCAGGATTGTGGCAGTGGCGGAGGGACTGTGCCCATCAGCTCTGTGGCAACTGCTGTCCCAGCTCTTGCCCCTGAGCAGTATGTAGGTGCTTCTCATGGGGCAGCCCCTGCCACCTCCCTGGCTGACCCCTTCCCTTTGCAGAGCAATGTTGGAGGAGGCGCAGAGCCGGCGGTTGCTGCAAGATTCTGACTCAGACGAGGAACCTGCCCAGGTGTCCCCGCACCCGGCAGCAAAACCGAAACCCACAGACTTCCTCCGGGAGGTAAGTGAGCCCAGGGGTGGGCCTTCCTATGCAGCTGGCTTGCAGGGGCTGATTCTGGGAGTCCACAGTGCTGAGTCCCTGGGCAGGCAGGCGCTTGCTGTGTATTTCAGTCCTCAGTTCAGGCAGTGAGTTGTCCCAGCTGGATGTGAGCTGCAGCTGCAGATCTACCCTTCTGGCTTTGCCCTGTTCTCTTGACTTGCTCACAGGGATACAACAGCAGCACAGCAAAGAGCAGAACAGTTGTCCCTTCTCCTGTCCTGCCTATTAAAACCCAACCTAGGGACCTGCTTCATGACACAGGCCAGCAAACACTGCCTGAGCCTGGTCTCCCTTCTCCATCGGCAGACAGAGCCAGTCTGAGCTTTCAAGGTTGCCCAGGCCAGGCTGGAGTTTCATAGTTTCATAAATGTTGCGGTCGGAAAGGACCTATTAGATCATTGAGTTCGACCCCCTGTCCTGGGCAGGAATGAGTGCTGGACCCTGGCAGGTCTCTCCTTTTAAACACCTGCAAGGAAGGAGACGGTACCCCCTCCCTTGGAAGCTTATTCCACATTCCACCCTCACTAAAGAATTTTTTCTTGTTGAGCTGGGAAATGTTTCTTACCCCAACACTGATCTTTGGAGCCCTCCAGTTCCTGGTGAGTTGTATCCACCACCCCATCCACCAGCAAATGGGAAATCACAAAAGCCTTACTGCTTGCAGCTCATCCTGCTGCCACCAGCTTGTGCCTTTTGACTAGTGTCTCTTCCATGCTCGTTTTAAATGCTCCAAGCTGTAGGGATGCAGCCCTTGGGAGAAGGGAGGAAGGTAGTTGTATGGATGAAAAGACAAGGGCCCCAGATGCTACCTCTAGGCAACCAGCTTGGAACAGCCTTTGCTCTCTGGTGCTGTCTTGCAAAGCTCTTTTCCCCCCAACCCTGCTGCAGCAGCTTGGGGGGACAGAGAGCATGAATCTGTTCTGTCTCCTGCAGGACACTGAGCCCCAGAGCAAGAAGCTGAGGGCAGAGAACTGGGAAAAGAGTGTGGGCAAGCTCAACAGCAAGCCCCAGCTAGCTGGGCTGGTCATGGTGAAGAAGCAGAACCCAGGCTCAGCTGTTGCGAACGGGATGGGGAAGCTGCCAGCACTGCCGAGCACAGGTAATGGCAGGCAGCGCTCTGGAGGGCTGGTGGCCAGGGTCTGAGTGGGATGGTGTCTCCCCTCCCTGCCTCTCAGCCATCACAGGTGCCTGATGAGTCCCCACAGCAGGTGCGGTGGCTGATTCCTGAGCTGCCTGGATCAGTCTTGGCTGGTTGGGGCTATAGACACTAGCAGGTTAGCTGTGGGTCCACGAGCCTGTGTACAAGCCCTGCCGTGACCACAGTTCCCTTGGTCTTGCGGTGGTGAGCCCCGGTGTCTGCCAGTCCCATGGGTAGCAGGGCACCCCAGATCTAGAGCTAAGGTCCCAAGAGCTATTCTTGGCCTGAGTCTGTTTGTGGAGGTGGCGCTATATGTCAGAGGACCTGGTTAGCGCTGTCTTGTCATTCCCACCTGGCCCCATAGTTGCAAGGCCCCATAGTTCCCTGGAGTGCTTAATCTCTGTCCAAAGCTGTCATGTGATGTTTGGCTGTGTCCAGTGTCTGAGGGGGCTGTATTCTAATAGGGGTGACAACACTGGCCCCATTCCTCATTTGTGAATGGTACTAAATGGTGGGAGGGGCCACGTGAGACTAAGGATCGCTGCTGATTCAAGCACTGAGCTTCACGTATGGCCCAGAAGCAGGAGTTTCTCCTGCCTTGCACCCTCATCAGCCCCTTTCTCCTGAGCACATGTGCAGAAGAGACCCCTAACTACTGGAGGTCCCTGTGCCTGACTGCCTGCTCCCTTCCACCATTCACTGACTCCTTTGAGCCTAAGAGGAGACCGGGCACCCCAGACATCTTGCTGTTCTCTCCTGTCACTGCCAGGGGGCAGCAGGAGAACCTTGGAAATAACCTCCCAGGGAAGCCTTGGGTGAGCTTCAGACTGGGTGGGAAGAATCTGCCTTGCAGCCGGCCCCCGCTGCCTGGTATCTCAGCAGGTGCTGGGCATGGGATGTGCCTGGGGGATGGCTGTCAGCCCAGGCTGCAGCAGGGAAGCCCATGGGGAGGTCCAGCACTGGGGAAAGGCAACTGACCAAATCCACTGTTTGGCTCCTAGGTGCTGGGAGTCGGAGCATGCCCTTGCCTGTGGGGACCCAGCCCGCGCCAGCAGCCCAGGGCTCTTCCCTCAGCTTGCTGGGGGCGTACTCGGATAGCGAAGACAGCCCCAGCGACTGACCCAGAGTGGCTCTGCTAAGATCCTGCCCGCTCTCCTTTTGCTCCCCTCCCCCAGCCAATGAGAGGGGCACAGTCAGAAGGTGCAGCAGGACTGGGATTACCTTCCCTCACCCAGCCAGCACTCAGCTGCCCTCTGCATAACAAAGCCGACCACAGAGTTGGCTTCCTGTAGCAGAGAGCGTCCCAGGCCATCTGCACATGCCGCCGACCATCTGTAATCAGAGCAGCTCTCCCTGCCTGGGAAGAGCCTTGCTAATACGCTGTCATGTTGCAGCATGCCTTCAAACCAGGCCCTAGAGCATGATCGCCGCCAGGCATCTCTGTATCACCATCCACCTACCCCAGCTCCTGTCAGCCCGGTGTGAGTGATGGTGACACCAGCAAACCAGCCCCCTGGGGCTGCAACTCCATTAGAGGAGACAACTGCTGCTTGTCAGCGTCTCCACAGTGAGCTTCCTGCTGTGGGTTTTGGGGCAGGGGCAATGGGAGGGAGATGCACAAACCAGAGCTGTCCAGCTTGAGTGCAGAAGCAAAGCCTCAGCGGGGCTGAGCCCTAGATGCCACCAGCTGAAGCTGGGATCTGTTACATGTGCATTGGCAGCTAAGCTGGGTGGTAATGGTGACAGCCATGGAGTTCCCAGAGAGCATAGCCGGCCTCTGCCCATCACTGACTGCCCTTCCCTGTGCTCCTCTTCTGACCACCAGGCAGCGTGGGTGCTTCACTGTCCACATGGGCCACCTAAGGACTAACCCAGTTCACTCTCAGTGCAATAAAGGGCCCTGAAAGAGTTTCTTTCCCTGCCCCCATCCTTCTCTGTCTCAGTGCAAATCTCATTGCTTGCTGGAGCAGGGACGCCTGAATTCTGTGGCCAGCTTGGGATGTGACCATCTTGCTTGGAGAGGCAGCAAGTTACTAAATCACCTGGCTGGGAAGCCTCCACGTCCCTCCCTCAGCGCCAGTGATTAATAGCGTCCTCCATGACTGTGCTGGTACTAGTCTAGCTGGTGCTGGGGGAGTGTGGGGCATGCTGTGCTGATTGAGTGTCCGCGGCAGAAGTGGCTTCTGCTTCCCCACCACCCTGCTGCAGCATGAAGCAAGCCAAGCTTAGAGCCCTCTCTTCCTCCCCGCTTAAGCCCCATCTCCTCTACTAGCAGCTCTACAGCAGCACAGCGCAACACAGACCCACCTTCTCCCCCACCAGCCCTTGTGCCCCCTGGCCCTCTGCAGTCATGGCCATGCCCAGGTTTCCTCAGGTTGCCCAGCAGCGGATGCTCTCCAGCATCTCCCCACTGTGCCTGTATCTGAGTCCCTGTCCCGTCTAGAAGCCCCCTTAGGGGTTGTGGCTAAGGTGTCTAGAGATGAGACATCCTGCTTGGGAATGCTGCTAACCTTGGCCCTGCTGCGTTGTTGCTCTGTGCCTCCATTTCCCCATCTGGGGAAGGGGCCATCCTGGCTCTGACCCTGGGGAAGCTCGGGGCTACAAGGAAATGGATAAATCGGAGTAGGATTAATAGGCATTTAGGGCCTGGTTCTGCTGTCCAGGGACTGTGGTGCCTGATGGCCACAGGGCGCATTAGCCCAAGGCAGACTAGCAGGCAGGGGCAAAGGAGCAGGATCATGCCCTGAGACTCCCGCACCCGTGGCTGGGTCAAGCCCATGTGCTGGGCAGGGCTGAGGCCTGGTGCGTTGTCTCCGTCCCACCCAGTTGCAGAGCACAGCTCTCTGCCCTAGCTGCTGCCAAGGTGATGCGCTCCCAGTGCCAGCAGTGATGCGCTCTGGCTCACAGCCCACAGCAGCCCCACTACCCACAGAGCCCTGGATCCAGGGACAAGAACCAATGTCCCTGTGACTTTCCCCATCTCCAGGAGCCTGGGGGCGAGATCACCCTCTCCTGGCCTCCCCTCTTCCACCCTCTCAAGTGCCCCCTGTCCCTGCTGAGCCAGGCAAGCTTGCTTCTGCTTCTCCCCAGCCCTGCAGGTCAGCAGCTCCTTGGGGTTCAGCCCCATGTCACAGACCCTTCCCCCTGGTGCTGATCCTGGCAGTGCGACCGCGTTGCTGCCTGTTGGAGGCGGCTGGGCCACCGTAATAAATTGGACATGTCAGCGCCGTTTGCTTCTTCATCTCCTTTCATTACCCGCAGTGGCAATTCATCTTCTGGCCCGGGGGAGCCGGCGCTGTGGGGGTGGAGGGATGATGGAGTGGGGAGGGGGGCCAGGGATGAGCCCCGGTGGATCTGACTGCTTCCTCCTTGCCCCGGTGGGGAGGGGGTTTGGTGTGCTACAGAAACCTGAGAGGGATGAAGCAGCCCGCTAGGCTGCATCTGATCTGGCCACGCCAGCCCCTTGGGACCTCACAAGCACTTTGTCCAGCTTAAAGCGATCCGATTGATGCAGCTTCCCTGGCCCCTGGAGAGCCCCCTCGCTGCCCCCCTCCAGGATGGCGGGGCTGTGCTGGGGGGGATTGAGTGATAAAGATCGTGGGGGACAAGGAGGGGATGCTGGAGTGCCAAGGGTAGCTGGTGGGGGAATCCCACCATCCAGGGACTGAGTTTGGCTTTCTTGGCAAACGCGAGCTGCCAGCCCCCTCCCCAAGCCTGGGCCACAGGGCGCAAATGCCCCGCGTGGGCAGCACCAAGCCCTGTCTCGGCTCAGAGCCCAGCCTCGCCAGACTCCCCCAGCACGGTGCACCCCTGGCCTGCCTCTCCTGCTCCGTGTGCCCGCGCTTTCCCCTGCTTCCAGCCAGGCACCGTGGCATGGAGCAGCCCACGTGCCAACAGGGCTGAGTCCCAGCTGTACCAATAGCAGCTCCATCTGCCCGCACCCCGGTCGGGGGGTAAATCTCAGGCCTAACCTCAGCTCCGCTTCCAAGTGGAAGGCCCGACCCTGCTGGGTGCTGAGATGCACACGGGAGATCCTGCCGCCCTCCGCAGTAGCAGGGACGGAGCGTGGCAGGATCATACCCTGAGGCTTGTTTCCAGGGCTTAAACACCGAGGTCCGGGCTCTGACCTGACCCAGAGCTGCTTGCAGCCCGTGCTAATCTGCCCGGTGGCTTTGGGCTCCAGCCCTGTGTTCACCACCCCAGGGCGCAGCCCTAACAGGAGCAGGATTTCACTGCTGAACCCT
>NW_017728905.1:355138-359141 GCF_001723895.1 Crocodylus porosus
CGGGCCCCAGAGGTGGCTGCATTTCAGAGGCCTCTGAAATGATAAATGATCCTGGCCAGGAAAGCGCTTGGGGGTGAAAGGCAAATGCCCCGAGCGGCTGGTGGAGGGGGAAGCAGGGGGCCGTCTCCTCCCTGGGAGGGGGAAGCTTTTGGCTGCTCTTTCCCCTTTTTACTCTGTTTCACCTCCTGGCAGGAAGCCTGCAATAAAGGAGCCTGCAGCGGGGAGGGCGCGGGCTGGGGGGCTGTTCGAGAGACGTGGTGGGGAGCTGGCCGGGAGCCCGGGGCTCCGATTTCAATTCCAGCCCTGCCACTGACTCCCCGCTGGGAGACCGGGCAAGTCGCTTCCTCTCTCCCCACCTCTGTGAGACCCCTGCTCCGTCTCAACCTTGCCTGCATGCTTTTCCGGGCAGAGGCGGGGGTCCCCGAAGAAGCAGAGAGCCCCCGTGCTGGGGGGCTCTGGGCTCCGTGAGCATCTGGGCTGCAGCGTAAGCAGGATCCTGCAGCCCCGTGCCACGGTGCAGGGGCTTTTCATAGATTTCATAGACATGAGGGCTGGATGGGACCTCGGAAGATCATCAGAGACTTTCCCCTTTTTCGCGCGGGTCACAGGATGGGTTGAGCACCCCTCGGCTGGCAGGATAGGTGGGCATCAGCAAGGGGGGGGATCCTCAGTGTCCCTGTGGGGGGTTCCTGGCAGGGAAGGTGGGCAGAGGTGGGTGCCATCCAGCCCAGCCCCTCATTAGCATGTCTGCTCTCAGCTCTGCGGCTAGAGACAAATGTAGGGGGAGCGACTGCCCCAAGGGATCTGTCACACTGCACCCCATAGACCCCCTTGGCACTGGCATCGTGAGCCAGGCCAGACCCTGGGGAAACTGAGGCACTGAGGGCAAAGGTGGAGGTCACGGGCAGGGCAGGGACGCTGCTCCCCCTCCCCCTACTTCCCTGTCTCCACCTGCTCCCAGTCATTCAAATGCCAGCAGTAAATTCCCAGCCGGGGCCTGGGCTCTGGGGGGCGAATTTATGGTGACAACAGAGCAGCCGCAGTTTGGGCTGGCAGCGAACCAGGTCTTTAATACCAGCCGTCCAGGGCTGATCCCTTCCCCTGCCCCCATGGGTGCCCAGGGAGACTGTGGGGGTAGGGGGTGCACAGGGCCCTGGCAAGTGGTCAGAGGATGGCACTGCTCCCCTCCCCCTCTTGATTAACCCGTGGCCTGCAGGCTGCCTGGCAAGCTGCCCTGCTGGTGGCCCATTGATCTAAAAAGCTTGGGAACCCCTGGTTTAGCCCATCAGCGCCGCTGGGTGGGGTCTGGCCCCCTTCAGGGCACTGGAGGGCAGCTGCCGGGCATAGGCCGGCTTAGGGGCTACTCCCCGACAATGCTGAACTGCAGCCACCTCTGGGGTGTTTACCAGCTGTGTGAGCTCCCACCCCCCTGCATGCCAGACCCGCTACAGGCTGTGGTTGCTGCAGCCTGTTGGCTGCTCCCAGCCATGGAGGACCCCTGGGGAGGGCCACAGATCAAGGGGAAGGGGGCATGCACTTCACCCCTCTGCCTTGTTCTGAGCCCTCGCACATGCACACACAGACGCTCACACACAGACTTGCACACACACACTTACGCATGCACATGGAGTTCAGGGGCCCAGGGTCTGTGCAGTGTCTGGGGCCAGGGCTCAGAGGCTGGGGCTGTGGGGTGGGGTACCCCGTGCACTGGATTTTGACTGGAGGGTGACTCCCCTGTTCTGGGTCCCGGATCCCGGGCCAGGGGGGGCTGCCCTGCTCTCAGGCCTGGGCTTCAGCCCCCAGCTCCCAGGCTTACGGTGGGTGCTGGGGTGGCGGTGTCCTACAGGGGTTTCCTCCGGGGACTTGAGGCCAGCAGTGAGCACATCAGGCCTTGCAGGCTAAGCAGAGATAGACCAAGTCGGTGCTTGGATGGGAGACTTGCGAGAGGCAGCTGACTCCCATCGGTGGCCCAGGCCCTGGAGCACGTGGGTCAAGGCAGACCCTGCTCTCAGCACTAAGCGCCTGCTCCCACCACAGGGCCCCAGAAACAGCGAGTACTCAGACCCCTTTGATGCCCAGCAGGAGCTGCGTGGGGATGGGGAGGCCGAGGCGCTGCCCGAGAACAATGGCTACATGGAGCCCTATGATGCCCAGCGTGTAGTGGCAGGTAAGTGCGGCCATGGGCAGCCAGCTCTGATTGTGCCTGGCACTGCCAGCACCCCAGGATTGTGGGGGAAGGGGTCCTCCGACACTGCCCCTAGCCTACCGAGAGCCCTGGCCTGGTGACTGGGCCGGGGGGTAGAGCTCCTGGGTGGAAGACCACCCCTGAGAGGTGGGCTAATGGAAGGGGCTGCAGCCCCCTGGCAGCTCGTCTACCTGTACCAGGCACAGGTACACCTGGCAGCCAGTGGCCCCCTTTGAACCAGCCCCTCCTGCCTGGCCTCCATCCCTCCCATGGGAGCACCCCTCCTCTGCCCTCCCACCACAACAACCACACCCCATCCCCTCTCCCTGCCCCTGCCCCATCCTCTTGTGCAGGAACACCACCCCCTACTCCCTGGCTTGCAGACGTCCAGTGCAAGGCCGAGCAGGATGGGCAGCGGGTGAAGAAGTCCCGGAAAGGGCTGCAACTGTATGACACCCCCTATGAGGAGCGGGAGCGAGACGCCAAGGACAAGGGCCGCGAGAGCCGCCTGCCTCAGGACGACGAGCGGCCAGCAGATGAGTACGACCAGCCCTGGGAGTGGAAGAAGGACCACATTTCCCGGGCTTTTGCAGGTGCGAGTAGTGGGGGACAGGTCTGGGACTGGAGATGGGACCTTGAGCTCAGCCCACCAGACGTGGGAGGCTACTGGGCCACGGGGGCACCTGGGAGCTATGGAAGGGGCCGCCCAGCCTCTCCCTGCCCCTGGCCCAGCGGGTAACGCTCTGCTGTGCTGCCCTCCCCACAGTGCAATTTGAGAGCCCCGACTGGGAGCCCAAGGAGCACCGGCACCCACCCCAGACCCTGGCAGGCAGTGCCAAGCCCAGCCGGTCGCAGAGCCCAGAGCGCAGCCCCCCCATGGCTGAGCGTGTGGACCCCTCGCTCCCGCTGGAGAAGCAGACGTAAGTCCCGGGGGCCTGGCCCAGCCATATGAGGGTGGTGAGGGCCAGATGCCACGGTGACAGACCCCCTCCTGGGGGACCTGAGGCTGTGCCCAGCCTGGGGCAGTCAGGCCCCCGGGGGTTGTGAGATCGGGGTGGAAATCATGGGATCAAAATGAGGGAGACAGGTCCTTCTAACCGCTGCCGGGTGCCCCCAGCTCGTACCCTGCAGCCAAAGGCTCTGACCATCCCCTGCCAGATTCCTCAGCTAATCCTATGCCTCCAGCAGCCGGGGCTTCGAGGGAAGCCCCTGAGGTGGCAGGGCTCCCTCGGATGTCCTCTGCCACTGAAGTGCCCCTTTCGCCCGGGCCAGGTGGTACCACGGCTCCATCAGCCGGGCGGACGCTGAGAACCTGCTCACGCTCTGCAAGGAAGGCAGCTACCTGGTGCGCAACAGTGAGACCAGCCACCGCGACTACTCCCTGTCCCTCAGGTGAGACGCTCATTCCCCCCCAGTGCCAGGTACAGCACCTGCCCGCCCCTGGGCGCTCCCCCACGGGGAGGTGGCTTGTTCAGTGGTTACCCCCAGCCTGCCAAGGTGTGAGCTAGGGAGAAACCGAAGCAGGGACCTGGGAACAGAACTCAGGAGTCCAGGAGTCAAAGGGTGTCCAGCTCCCCCCCGGGTCGGGCACTACCCCCCACCCAAGCCCCACCTGGCTCCCACTGCATAGATTCATGACCAGAGCTGCCCACTCCTGATTCCCACAGCCCTGCTCTAACCTATCCCCCCCCACCTCCGAACACTTCCCGGGGTTTCTCTCTGGGGATGGCAGAGCTGCCTGACTTAAGCAAACCCTCTGTGCAGTGACCTGCCACTGATACCAGAGAAAGGTGATGGAAGAGGGTTGGGCAGGAGATT
>NW_017728905.1:359306-366180 GCF_001723895.1 Crocodylus porosus
GAGCTGGGCTTGCTACATTCCTGTCTCGCTCCCAGGCCCTGTGGCTGGACAGGCAGAGCTCGGCAGCGTGGCTGCAATGCCCAGTGCTAGGGCCACGCAGGGAGAAGGGATGTCTGGGCTGCCAAGGGGCCAAGGGTCTCATGTGGGGGCGTTACACAAGGCAGGTGGCCCTGCTGGAGGCAGATGGGGTGTCACTAGAGCAAAATCCAGGACAGGTCCCAGCTGCTTTGCAGGGGGAACAGCAGCCCTATCATTGACTGTGGCTAGTCGGGTCCAGGGCCCCTGCTAGCACGGGTCCTGGTCAGCTGCGGGGTCCCAGGGGAGAGTCCCGGTCACTACACCAGGGGTCAGAGCCCACAGTGCCTCCAAGGAAACAGATGCCCCTGTCCCTTTCATGGTGCCAGGCCTGAAACCCCCTCTCTCTAGTGCCTGGGACTGTCCCCCCTGCTGCCTACATGTATGTGTGCAGATGCACATGTGTGCATGTGTGCATAGGTTTGGAGAGGGCTGATCTGGTCTCAGACGGGGTTGGACTAGATGACCTCTGCCAGTCCCTTCCAGTCGCGCTTCTCTATGATTCCATGATTCATGTGTGTGCATGTACACATGTGTTTGCATGTGCATGTGTGTGTGTGTGTGTGTGTGCATGCACTGCTCCCGCTCCTGGGTCTCCATGCTCACCCACCCAGGTGCTGCTGCACGGTGAGGTTGCAGCCCAGCGGCTACACACTGGGGACGGGTGTCCAGACTCCTGGGTTCTGCTCTCAGTTCTGGGCAGGGGCGCATCAGGACTCCTGGGTTCCCTTCTCCACAGTGGGAGGAGTTCCTGGCCAAGAGGTCAGCCCTGGGGATGGGAGGCCTGAGGCCGGCCTGCACCACAGGTGGGTCGTTCAGCCACGACTGAGGTGCAGGGCTCGGAGATCCCGGGTAGAAGGAGAGGATCCCCCTTTCCCCAGAAGCTTTGCGCAGCTCCTCACCTGCACACGGGTGCTGGTCCCCAGCTGCGCAGCCCCGTGACCTCCCCGCCTGGAACATCTGCTGCTCATTAGCGGAGGGCCCCGCATCAAAGCTGGGCCAGCGGGTGCTTTGTCGGTGCGGCTCCGTGCAACACGGAAGCACCCAGCATGAATATTTCATCAGGTTAATCGCAGCGGCACGTGGCGATCACAGGCAGCAGCCAGCCTTGCTCCTCCAGCGCTGGCTGCTGGAACCATCCTCCCCAGGCCCGGAGGGGCTGGGCCGGCTGCGTCTCACAGCTTGGAGACGAGCAGGGCATGGCCTGGCATGGGGTTCACAGCCTGCCAGCGCCATGCCTACCCGTGCAGTGACTCAGGCCTGGCCATGGCAGAGGCAGGGAGCTCCCCAGCTCCACCAGGGTTTCTCCTTGTCCCACCCCCTTGACAGACCCAGCACGGAAGGGATTAAACCCAGCAGGGAGCCTCAGGACACCTATGACTGAGCCAGTCACTTCCCCTCTTCTGGGCTAATCTCACTGCCGAGGGAGGCCAGACAAGGTCTTCAGTGGGGATAAACGTTAAAGCTTTGTATGCCAAAAGCTAGAGGAGCTAGAAGAGTCCCTGCGCTGTATGAGCAGTGTAGGGTCTAGGACACGCAGATCTGCTTGCCTAGCTGTATCACTGGGGTGGGGCGTCTTTGCTCAACCCCTGCCCCTGCGCCCAGCTCACGGTGCATCGCCTCACTCTGTCCCCAGGAGCAGCCAGGGCTTCATGCACATGAAGTTCACGCGGACGCGGGAGAACCGCTTCGTGCTGGGGCAGAACAGCGCACCCTTCGCCAGCGTGCCCGAGCTCGTGCACCACTACACCACGCGGGAGCTGCCCGTCCGGGGCGCCGAGCACCTCTCGCTGCTGTACCCCGTCTCCGTGCAGACGCTGTGACGCCGGCGCCGGACGCTTGCTGCTCCCTGCAACTACTTGGCCTGTCCAAGGGGCTCCACCCCCGGTCCTGCAGCTCCTGCCACCATGCAGCTCTACCCTGGTCATGTCCCTCCCTCCCCAGCCCCCGCTCCAGCCTGGGAGGGGACCCACTGCTGTGCCCCCTGTGAAGGGATCTGCTTGATCCTGGGAGAACTTTATCCCACCAGAGCCTCCTCCTTTGTCCTGCACCAGGTGGGTCCGATCCTGGGGTCTCAGGAGCTCTGGGTGTCCCCCACAAACAGGCCCCATGTCCTGTCCCATGGTTCTTCCCCCCATCCTGGGAAGGCTTCAAATATAATGACACACAGAGCCTGGGGGACCCTATAACTGCCCCCAGCCAGCCAGCCAGCCCCACCCCTGTGTGTGCACGGGTTTGCCTCCCATCCCCACCCCACTTTGTGTCCTCTGTGCTGGTGCCCCCGTCATCCCCACCCCACCGCTGCACCCTTCTTGCCCTGGCCATTAAACACCAGCCAGCCCCGCACCCATCTGTGACTCTGCCTCTGCCCACCTGAGCCTCCAGGGGCCTCGCCTGAGCCCAGCAGCAGGACATGCCAGCACCCACAGCCCACATGGGCCCGGAGCCGGCACTGTTGCACAGGTGATTCCAGCACCCCAGCCCCTATCAGCTTTTGGGGGGGGGTCTGAATTTGGCCCAGCACTGCCAGGCTCCCAGCCCCTGGATTTGAACAGGCGGCCTTGTGGGGGAGGACATCACAGCTGAGAGCCAGGAGCTGCAAGAAGGTGGCCGCGGGGGGCCCTGCGGGTGTGGGGTGCAGGCCAGAGGGGTTGGCAGTGAGGGGGGGACATGGCTTGTATGGGAGGGGGGCTGAGCCCCTGCTGAGTGCATCGTTCATGCCAGGCCCCGAGGGCCTTCACCAGCACCCCCCACACCTGCAGGGGCCTGGGGGGAGCAGGCAGGCGGGGACCGATCGTGCCACAGCCTCTCCTCTCCTGGGTGTCCAACACTGCCGTCCGTCCTGTCTGTCTCTCCTTGGCTCTGTCCCTGTGTCCTGGCACCATCCCAGCCCCTCTCCTGGAGGACACCTGTTTCCATAGAAACGAGGGGGAGCCCGCCTGTCATTTCAAGGTGAAGGATGCTCAGCGCAGAACAATGGCACCGGTGCCCTGGCGGCCTCCCTCCGCAGGCAGCCTGGTGCACCCTCCGTGCCCCCATCCCCAGGGGCGATGCCGGGGTGCAGGGTGAGGCCTCGTCTCTGGTTGGTGCAGCCAGCACAAGCACTGCCAACCTGGCACAAGTGGCCAGGACTGTGAGCTGGCAGTGCCCCGGTGCCACCAGCCTGAGCTGCCCCACCAAGCTCATGGGCAGTGACTGGTCCCAGTGATGCACTAGGGATCATGGAGGAACGGGTGTCAGCCCCGGGGGGGGATACTGGGGAGTGAGAGGAGCTGGTGTGTAAGCGAAGCAATGGCTTTGGGAGACGGGACACCTAGGTTCCCTCCTGTCCCCCTGTGGCCCCGTGTGTCCCATGTCTGTGCCTCAGTTTCCCCACTGGTAGCCCCAGCAGGGGATGAACTTGGCTCTCAGGAGCAGCCCCAGAGCCTGGCACCACCTACAGGGGTTGAGGGCCTCAGGGGCTTTGGAGTGGTGTGAGCGGGAGCAGGGCTTTGATGCCCTTGGCAGCATGCTCTGTCTGTCTCTGGATCAGACTGTTTAGCACTGCTTGTGTCCCCCTGTGCCTGAGCACTGGGCTCTGCCCTATTTGTCGGGACATGCGGTCTCTGACAGTGATGTCTTGTATGACCCTGGACATGTTTCTTAGCCCAGCTCCTCCATGGCACACAGCCCAGCTCCTCCATGGCACACCGCCTGGATGCGGTGTGGGGGGGACTGTGCCCCAGCGTCCTCCCTGCTGAATGGCACAGGCCAGAGCAGCACCAGGCACGGCTGTCGGGGCCAGGGGGAGCGATCGATTCCCTGCCACGGAGCTCTCCCCAGGCCCGGGGGCTGCTGAGTCAGCGGTTCCCGCTGTGCAGGAGGCTGGGAAGGGCAAAGGGGTGACTCGACAGGGTGGGGGTGGGGAGGCCGGTGCCTGCAGATCAGCAGGGGTGGGGAATGGATGGGGGGAGGCACTGGGGTAAGGAGAGCCCTGCCTGGGGGGCTCTGGGGTCCTAGGGCACAGAGAAGCAGCTTCCTCCACCCAGCTGCTGAGAGCTGGGTTGCACGTGAGCTGGGCTGGGACTAGGCCCTGCCAGCCTTGCCCCGTCAGGGGACGGGGCCCACCGAGACCAGGGGCTGCAGGGCAGGGATGAGTCTGGGCCAGAGAGGGGGGCCATGGCCATGGGTCTGCCTTGCACATGGGACATAGGCCAGGGGGGCTGTGCCTCTGTCTGTGCAGCTGTGGCTCTGGGATCAGGATCACAGGGCCGTGGCTCTGGGACCCCAGGGTGCCAGGTGAGGGTGCTCAGCAGAGCTGATCCATCCAGGCTGGAAGCTGCCTCTCCTGCCGTCCCCGGCTACCTGCCCCGACAGTGATCACAGGGCAACCCAACCCCAGTCCCTGCTCGCTGGACGCCCCTGGGCTGCCCTGACGCCATGGGGGGAGCCCTGTGCTGGCTAATGGGAGCTGAAAGGCAGTCAGAAGGCATTAGAGTGAGCAGTGGGTATTTTTAGCTGGGGAGGGGGGCTGCAGCCCGATCCATTATTAATCAGACACGCACTGGCACTTCCCAGGGCTGAATTATTGATGGGCTTCAGGGTTTATCTGTCGGTAACAATTAGCCGGCCCTTGCTCAGCACGCACAGGAAGCTCCTCTTGATGCTGCCCTTTGCTCTTGCGCTCCCCTCAGTTTCCATCCTCCTTCCCTTCCAGAGGATTTCCACCCCCATATCAACCTCCTCTCCCTGGTGAGATGCAGGGCTGGGGCAGGACAGGCTGCAGAGCCTTGCCAGAGGGAAGTGGGGAAACTGAGGCACGCTGCATTCAAGTGATGCAGCTAAGGGCAGCTGGTAATGCAGTGGCAGAGCTCAGGAGAAGCCAGGTGTCGTGATTCGCCCCCGACACCCATAGGCAGCATCGCAGGGATCAGACAGGCTGCGCTGCCCAGTCAGCGGCTGTGGTCCAGCCGCATGCTTGGAGCCAGCTGCTGGGGCATGGTCGGCAGCAGACCCCCCCACCCCGCCTCGTGCAGGGGGTGTCGGGACAGGCGGGGGGACACAGCAATGGGAGTCCCTGCGGGGCCTGCTCCCAGCTGGGCTGCTGGGCGAGGGGGGTCCATCTGGGTCCTGCTCCATCAGTGGCTGGGATGAGCCCCCTTCTTCCCACCCCAGCCGGTGCCCGTTGCTGGTGCCCACTCCTGGGGGGTGCCCAGATCCATCACAGGCCCCGTCCCAACGTGGAGACTGCCGCAGTATCCTTGCTGCCCCCTGCTCTCCCCTGCATAGAAGGACTCCCCCTCCCCCGAGGACGGGAACACTAACGAACAGCTGCTCTAATCAGAGCTGTCAGCCGGGAGCCCGGCGGCAGAATTAAAAATCTCCAGCTCCTGACATTGATCTCATTTCTGATGAGGTGGCGCCGGGAGAGGGGGGCTGGCGGAGGGGGGAGCAATGACAGAGCCTCCAGTGGGCTGCCCTGAGACCCTGCCTCTTCCCCCCGCAGAGCAGAGCGGGGCGGCTGCTGGTATGGACTGGGGATACTGGGGTGGGGACAGGCTGGAGGGTGCAAGGGAGCTCTTTGGGTCCCCCTCTGCCCTGCTGGTGCTCCCTGGGCCCCCCGTGCTGTGGGGCCTCGGAGGGACTGGAAGGGGGTGTGGGGGGGACCTCGGAGACAGGGGACACGATTGCCTGGTGCACTACAGAAATATGACGGAGGCAGGGGCAGATCCTGTCTGGGGAAGGGCAGTGAGGAAGGGGCGCGGAGAGCAAGGCTTCCTGGGAGCGGGTCAGGGCAGGACCCCCAGTGCTGCTGCCAGTGGCGGGGCCAGGCGGGCCCAGACGCGTGGGCCCAGAGACCACCCCCCACCGCCAGGGAGGCGTTGGCAAGGCCGTGGCAGGAGCCGGGCAGGGGCAGGAGCCTCCATCTTAGGGGACGATGTGGGGACCAGGGGGGTGCGGCAGCCAGGGCCTGGGGTGGAGGGTGCCTGGGGGTCCCCGGAGGCCAAAGGGGTCAATCCAGCGCCTCGCTCAGCCCTGGTACGTGAGGGGCAGGGCCCTGGGGGGACCCTGCTGGCTGGGGCAGCTACCAGGGGGCAACAGAGGAGCGGAGGCACGTCCCATCGCCCAGACCCTGCTCCCAACACCATGGCCACAGGCAGGCGGCTGCATTGTCTGGTCTGGCTCCATCTGCGTTGTTTCCCTCCTCCTTCCCCGCCCCCCAGCTCCCCACAGCTCTGTGTCGCACAAGCTGGTAATGAAGTTTCCCAATTAATTACTGCCATTAGGAATCCAATTAGTGCATGGGAGCTGCTGGCAGGCGAGCGGTGGGGGAGGGGCGGGCAGGGAGGGGAGTTGGGGGCAGCCGCACACGGTGTGGAGAGAGGCTCATTCATGTTTCTGCGCGGCGGGAGCTTGGGGGGTTTCTGCTGCTTGGCCCCAGCCCTGCCCCTGCCAGGGCCGCCTGGGCTATCGGGGAGGCTGTGCAAGGGCAAGTGCAAGGGCATTAGTGCCTGGTTTCGGTAGGCCCACATCTCGTTCCTCCACGCCTGCGGTCGCACCTGTGTGTACACATCGTGCTCATCCATGGCTGCATGTACATACCATGCTCATCCACGGCTGTGATCACACTTGTGTGTACAAACCGCACTCACCCATGGCTGTGATCACACCTGCATGTACACGCTGCACTCCTCCATGGCTGTGATCACACTTACACGTATAAACTGTGCTCATCTATGGCTGTGATCACACCTGTGCGTACGCATTCTGCTTATCCATGGCTGTAATCACTTTTTTTAATTTTTTTTTTTTTTTTTTT
>NW_017728905.1:366191-381811 GCF_001723895.1 Crocodylus porosus
CGGGAGCCGGGGGCAGGCTGAGGCCTCCGCTGCCCCTCTGTAAATACGGTCGCAGGCATGCAGCCCTCCGGGAAGCTGAGCATTACCGAGCAAGCGGTCCAATCCGATGTGACCTGTGCCCCCGTGACCTTTCCCCTTTGACCTGTGCAGGCTGTGCATGCTACAGTGGTAACCTCTTCTCTGTATCACTCTGGACTTCCCCTGCCAATAAAGTTCTGTTTACAAGACTGGGTCCGTCCTCCCCCCACCGCCCCGCTGGGGCAGGGCTGATCTGTGCCCCGTGTAGGGGTTCCTGGGCCACGGAGCCAGTCCTCGGCGGGCAGGACCGTGGCTTTGCCTGGCTACAGCCAGCAGGGCCAAATCCGGCTGTGGGAAAAGGATCTGGGAGCAGCAGTGCAATGTCCGTGGGGGCCGGAGACCGCTGCCCGGTGACCCTGAGGCGGGGTGAGCTCAGCACATGCCAGTCCCACCCCCACGTGCCTGCAGAGCGGCGCTGGGCAGTGCAGGGGGCAGTCGGGTGGGAGGTGCTGGTCCTGGCCCTGAGTGCTGCTGCCGTGTCCCTACCCCCACGGTGCCGTGCTGTTGTGTCCCCCCATGGTGAGTGGGGCTGGGTACATGCTGCCCTGGGGACGCGGCGCTGAGCTGAGGGAGGAGCTGGGTGCTCCGAGCGCCCACGAGCGTGTCCTCTGTGGATGGAGCAGTGCTGAGCGGATCAACCAGCCCTGCTCTGCCCTGCGGGTGGGAGGGTGCCCCTCGCTCTGCCTGGGAGGATGGCGGGGGGTCTCCAGGGCTGAGGCAGGGGTCACTTTGCCACTCCAGCCTGCACATCGCCCTCTGTCTTGGTTAGTGTGGCAACCCATAGCCACACGTGTATACTTGAATACATGTACGCGCAAAGATGTGTGCACACACCCCTGTGTGCCTATGCATATCCCTGCATGTGTGCAGGTATATGCAAAGATGAGCACACATACCTGGATGCATACATGTATACCCAAAGAGGCGCGTGCGCACACTTGCACATGCATGCACATATGCACACACCTGCATGCATGCACGTATACCCAAAGAGGTGCGCATGGGCGCGCGCGCACATGCACACACCTACATGCGTCCATGTATACACAGAGGTGTCCACACATGCCTATGCATGCACACAGCCCTGCAGGCCAGTGCCTACACACACAAAGGTGCACACACAAGCATGCCTGTGCTGAGGTGCGTGCTTACCCAGAGATGTGGACACATGCACATACTCCCTGCCCAAGCGTAGTTTCACGTGAGGCGAGCAGAGCACGAGGTGCATGTGTTCAGTGCCCAGGTATCTCCACGGAGGATGGCAGGACTGGACGCTGTTATAATAGGGGGGCTGGGAGGAGCATGGTGGTATGTGGCCCAGCGGGGGAGACAGTGCCCAAGCCTAATGTTGCTGGCTCTTGCCATTACACCATATTCACATCCATCACTGCTGTGCTGACAGTGCCTGCCCGCATTGCAGTCCCCTCTGCAGTGGGGCAGGAAGGCACCGGGGGGGGCAAGCTGATGGGACGCTGGCAGGATGGACTCGTCCGCACCGGCACACAGCAGGGATGTCAGGCGGCGCCCAGTAATGCCCCCATGTGCTCAGGGCCTTGGGGTAATGGCTCGGACACAAGCTAATGGGCCTTGCGGCACTGGCCGTCAACACCCCTCCAAGGGGAGAGCATCACCGATGCTCGCTAGCTCTCCTGCCCGCAGCCTGCTCGCGGGGCTCCCGTGCACATGTTGACCTTGCTTACTATGTGTGGGAGAGCTGAGAGCAGAGCTTGAGGGCTCGTGAATCTGGTACCAAAATGCCAGAAAGCCCAAAAGAAAGCTGAGCGATGTGTGCATGTGTGTGTGCCTGCGTGTCGTGCATATGTACATGTGTATCTGGAAGAAATCTAGAGTGTGTGTGTGTATGTATGTGTCTGGAAGGAAGTTAAGCAGCTTGTGTGTGTGCACATGTTGTATGCATGCACCCAGGCATCTGGAATAAAGCTAAGCAGAGAGTGTGTGTGTGTGTGTGTGTGTGTGTGTGTGTGTGTGTGTGTAAGGAAGTTAAGCAATATGTGTCTGTGTGCATATGTTGTCTGCATGTATACATGTATCTGGAAGAAAGCTAAGCAGAGTGTGTGTGTGTCTGCGTGTAGGTACCTGTGTGCTAAGAGGCATGTGCACATGCCTATATGTGCTGGGGGGGAGTGAGTGCATGTATGCCTCTGCTGAGATGTATGCATAGGTATTTCTGTGTTGACATGTTTGCATGTGCATATGTGTGTACCTGTCTGCAAGGAGGCATGTGTACATATGTATGGGGGTGGATGAGTGCATGTTTCTGCCCTGGTAAGTGCACATGTGTTTCTGTGTATGTACATGCATGTGGTCACATGCTGGAGGGGGTGTATGTGTATACCTATCAGCAAGAAGGTCTATGTGCTGGGGGGTGAATGTATGTACACCTCTGCTGAGATGTGTGCACAAGTGTTTCTGTGTTTATGCCTTTGTATGTGTGCATGTAGCTGTCTGCAAGGACGTGTGTGGAAGTGTGTGCTGGAGGATTAGTGCACATATGCCTCTGCCGTGATATGTGCAGGCATGTTTCAGGGTGCACACGTGCATGTGTTCACGTGTGTGTGCGTGACCTTGTCTCAGATGCTTCCCCGCCCCCCTGCAACCCAGGCAGTGTCTGCAGCCGGCAGCAGCAAATGGCTCTGCAGCCTCTGGATGCAACAGCATGCCCCCCACCCCCCTGGACCCCCTCCACCACCCTCCACAACCGCTCAGTGCAGCGCGGGGCTCTCCATGTTCACCTGTCCATCCAGACAAGCCTGCACCTGGCAGAGCCCACAAACAAATGAGATTCCTGCCCTGGAAGCTGCCTCCGGCCACATCCCCGCAACCCACCGCACCGGCCTCCGCACAGGCATGCAAGAGAGAGGGCCCAGGGGAAGTGATTTGCCTGCCCGGAGCAGCTGCCTTCACGGTGCTGGGGCTGGGGCTCAGCCACACCAGCAATGTGTCCTGTGTTGGGGGGAAGAGGTGGGGGGGTGTCACCACATCCTAGCAGTGGGCAAACAGTGTGGGGGAGCAAGGAGAGCCAGGGGAGCTGGGGTCACCACAGCCCCCCACCCGACCAGCGAGGCCTGGCTGCTAGGGGATGCTGCCATGCTGGGGGGGCAAAGACAGGTCCTGCAAGCAGCCAGCATGTGACAGGCTCTGAGCACTGCAGACAGACTAATGCCAGGGCAGGGGCAGACAGACCCGGGCAGGCAGGTGTGCCAGGGTGTGGATACCCAGGTAGATACATGGGTGTGCGAACGGATGCATCAGAAAGAGAGACGGATAGATGGCTGGATGTGGGGGGCCTGCCTGATGATGCAGCACCACCCCAGCAAGCAGAGGGGCACATGTGGGGGCATCCTCCTGCCTTCACACCCCCTGTCTGAGCCACCCCCGCCCCTTCAGTCCTGGCCCATGAGCCAGGCTGCGGCATCCAGATCCAGCCACCCCCCCTTGCTGGCACGTGCCCCCCACACCCTGCTCTCAGGGCTGTTGGGGGGAGGAACAAGGCCATAAACGACCCAGCAGGGCATCTGGGAGCCGGCGCTAGCAGATGGTGAGGGATAATGTCAGTTAATGTATGCGGCGTGGATGCCTTCGGTGGCCAATGTGCAGCCGTGGCTGCCACCGCACGCCGGAGAGCACAGCTGCTGCCTGGGTCCAGAGCTGACCTGGCATTGCCCCACGTCACTGGGAGCTGGCAGGGGGAAGAAGGGCATGGCCTTCAGGGTGCATATATGGCAGCAAGGTGGTCCCCACTCCCCAGCATTGCCTGGGGCCCTGATGGAGCTGGAGGGGGGTCGGGGGATGTGGCAGGCCAGCCAGCTTCCTCTGCTCTGCCTTCCCCTGGGCAAGCCCCTGGGTCCCTGGGGGCCTCTCCAGCCCCTCCCCAGGAAATCATGCTTCCTTCCCTTCCTTCCCCCAACTCGCAGGTGTCCGTGATCTCGTTCCAGCCATGCTGCCTCTCCTTGGAGGCATTTATAGCACCTGGCGCCACAGGCCTGGGATCCCCCTCATCCTCCGTCTGGCTTCTCAAAGCACCGCAGGGTGGGCCTGGCTCTGGTGGGCTGATGTAGCAGCATGGCCATGGCAGGTAAGGTTCCCCCCAGTCCATCCCACAGCCCCTGACCCCTTCCCAGATGCAGCTGCTGGCCCTGGGATTCCCAGTTAACCCTGGGCACGAGCTGTGGCTGGTATCAGCCCCAGGACACAGGAGCACCTGAGCCAAGGGCTGCCTATTGAACCCCTGCACTGCCCAGCCACCCTCTCCCGCCCCACACAGGGTGGAAGGGGAGCCGTGCTTGCAGATCCAGCTGTGCAAGTGCAGGTGTGCATGATCCTGTGGCTTCACTAGTGTGTGCAGAAGCCCAGCAGCATTTGCTGTCATGTTGGTGCGGGGGGCTGGCTGGAAGCAGGGCTGGGATGGAAGAAGAGAAGAAGCCCGGGAGAGCCCCACCTGCTTCGTATCGCCAGCCTTGGAGCTGCCCAGTGGGGAGGGCAGGGGTATGTGGTTGGGGGGACAGGGTGGGCTGCCAGCCCACATACTGCCGGGCACTGCTGAACAGGACAGGGACCTGCCCAGTCCCCCTGGCACTGTGGAGCGCCGGCCAGCCAAGGGCAAGGTGCCATGGCAGATGGGGGGCAGCAGGGCCGGGTTTGGAGGTGCCTGGCAGCGGGGACCTGGACTCCTGGGCTCTGCTCCCGGGGCTGCGGGCCGGCAGGCATGCTGCAGGGGCAGGGCAGGTCTGGCTTGCAGGGGCCCACGCAGGCTGCAGCCATGGGAGCTGGGGGCAACCAGTGCTAGCAGCTGCCCTGCATCTCCCTGGCTGAGCACTGCAGAGGGTGCCCCCGGCTCCCGCCCGCAGCAAGGTAGCAGAATGAAAGCAAGACCCGCAGCGGGGGCTTTGCAGCCGCAACCAGACCAGTGCGGGGAAGGGCTCTTTGCCCCCCTCCTGCAGCTCGGCCGCTGCCGGCCCCAGCCCAGGGAGATCAGCAGTGACCTGGGGACTCTGGCCAGTGCCGTGACTGACACGAGTGTGCCGGGTCTCAGCTGAGCACCCCCGCAGATGGCCAAAACTCCTTCTATTTGGCACTAGCTGGGCTCCTGCCATCCTCCTGCTAGGGGCCAAGAGGCAGGTGGGGCCAAGGGGATCGGGAGCAATGCCTCCAGCAGGACGCCTGGGTCGTGCCAGGAGACAGCGGGCTGGATCAGAGGGCACGGCTGCCATCTGCCGGTCCCAGCTGGTAGGACGGGTGCCAGCCTCTGCCAGGGGTGGTGACCTGGCCCAGCTTGGGGCATGGGACGCGGCCCAGCTTGGGGCACGGGACTGGGAACGCAGCCCTGTTGGCGAGAGGGACCGGCTCTGCGAGGTGTGGGGGGGAGCGGGACCCGCCGACCAAGAGGCCGGGGGGGGTGCGCTGGGCACCAAGCACTTGGAGCCCCCGACTTGAATTCGACTCCGGGGGCGCGTGTGATTGGGTGTGGACGTCGCACGGGGCTGCCTAACTGGTCCCGGCTTGGCCGAGTGCCGCCCATTAGTCTGGGTCCTGAGTTCAGGAGCTGCTGTTGGAGGAGCCACATGGGCAGAGCCGCCCGCTGGGGGGTCTGGGAGGCAAATGGGGAGGGGGCTGAAGCTCTCCTGGGTCAGTGCCACTGGGGCTAGGGCTGGCCTCGGTCCCAGCATGGCTTGAGCCCTGCCACTTCCACCCTCGAGCCTGCTGCCCCGCACAGCCTCCCACCCATGCTCCCCTCTGGCATCCCCGACCCAGCTCGCGTTCCCCGCTCAGGTGGGCCGGAGAGCCCCGACCAGCTCCGCCTGGCGAGGCAGGGGGCTCATCAGCCCAGTCTGTGCCCAGGGCTTGTGACATGGGGCAGGCTCTGTAGTGCTGTCCTGGTCCCAGCCATGGCACAGGTCCAGGTGCGGGGGCTGTGCAGGCAAGGTGCCTTTTAATCCCATCTGGGCCAGACTGAAGCCCCTGGTGCTGGGGGGGACCGTGGGGTGAAGAGCCCCTCGTGACACGGGCCCTGCGTGCTGCTCAGAGCCAGGCAGGAAGGTGCCAGTGCAGGGATGACGGGCACCCTGAAGTGTGCCCGGGTGGAGGTGCCCACAGGTCAGCAGGGGTGCCCTCAGGCCTGATTTCCTAGCTGATCGGGCAGCTGGCAGAGAAGCAGCGAGCACAGCCCCCCCCTCCTCCCTGCTGCAATTTCCCAACCTGGCCAGTCGGTCACAAAAGAACCAGGAAGCTGCCAGCCCCCGCCCAGCCCCGCCGCGCACCCGGGGCACTGAGCAGGAGCAGCGGGACAGGACAGGTCACGACCAACCACGCCGCTGGCACTGTTTGCAGGGTGAGGGGGTGGGGGCAGCGGGGCAGCCCTGGGCACCAGCCTGCAAGGGTGCTGGGAGCCCAGCTCGGGGACGGCTCGTGGGGGAGACGTGCCGCCTGCTGCGTGCCAGAGCTGTGCTATGGGGCCAGCTGGGGGGGGCGGTCTCTGCCCGGGGTAGGGCTGGCAGGGAGCGATGGGCGGGGGCATCAGCAGAGCTGCACGGAGCCCAGCCTGTCCCAAAGTAGCCCCGTCTCTTCCTCCCTGCAGCCTCCGTTCCCCACCACGCTGCAGGATGACTTGCCTGCGCCTCGCCCTGCTAGCCCCGCTCCTCCTGGCCCTGCCCCTGCCCCGCAGCTGGGGGAAGCCGTGCCCGCCTGTGCCCAGAAATGCCACAGTGTTCGTGTGCACCGCGCCGGACCTCTACGTCTTCCCTTCCGGCCTCCCCGGTGGCATCCTAAGCATCTCGGTGGAGTTCACCAACCTCAGCACCATGGGCGAGCATGCGCTGCAGGGGCTGCCCCTGCTCCAGGAGCTCCATCTGTCCAGCAACCGGCTCCAGTGCCTCCCTGCAGGCCTCCTCTGGCCCGTGCCCGAGCTCCGCGTCCTGGACCTCACTGGCAACCTGCTGGAGGACCTGCCCCCCGAGACCTTCTGTGCCAGCAGGCTCCTGCGGCACCTGGTGCTGGGGGGGAACCGGCTGGGGAGACTGCAGCCCTCCTGGTTCCAGTCCCTGGGGGCGCTGCAGTGGCTGGACGTGTCTGGCAACCAACTCCGAAAACTGCCCTCGCATTGCTTCCTCCCGCTGCGTGCCCTGCAGAGTCTGGACCTGTCCCACAACTTCCTGAGCAGCCTGCCCCCCACGGCGCTGCAAGGCCTGGCCCAGCTGGAGCGGCTGAACCTGGAGGGCAACGGGCTGCAGGTCCTGGCCGAGGAGACGTTCCAGCCCACCCGCGGCCTCCGCTACCTCTTCCTGCAGAACAACAGCCTGAGCGCGCTGCCGGATGCCGCCCTGGTCCCGCTGGATCAGCTGGACACGCTGGACCTGTCCCACAACGCCCTGCACGCCCTGGACTTCCGCCTGCCCGAGCCCCCCAACTCGGCCAACCCCCTCGGCCTGGACCTCTCCGGGAACCCCTGGGTGTGCGACTGCCACGCGGCCCGCTTCCTGCGCTGGCTGCGGAGCCGGCCCGTGCACCTCTACGCCCGCAACCAGACCCTCTGCCAGGCCCCTCCGGAGCACCGCAACCAGAGCCTGGCCACGCTGGCTGAGAGCGAGCTCGGGGTCTCCTGCCCGCTGGCCCCTGGGCCTGGGAAACTGGAGAGCCAGGAGCTGCCCCCAAGCCAAGTGGGCAAGGCCTAGCTATGGGCTGAGCCAGCTTCCACCCCCACCCTGGCATCCCCACGGCAGCCTTCCTTGTCCCCTTCCTCCTCCTCCCCGCGCTGGCGTCTGGGCAAGAGCCCACCTGAGCGGCTGTGGGTCTGTCTCGGGCTGTTTCCCCCCCTCTGAAAGGGTGATGGGTCCTTGCCCTGATGCCCCAGGTGCCCAGGCCTCAGCCAAAACCCCACCATGCTTGCCCCCAGCCTCCCAGCAGACCTCGGGGCCCCCCCATCTCCAAGCCCGCCTGCATCGCACCCCCAGCCCCTCGGACCAGCCCCCATTGGTGGCACCGAGGGGCTGCTCTTTGGGTCTGAGAAGCCACTTTAGCTCAGTTTGCACTGGTGGGAATTGCGCCCTGCCAGTGGCTGGCTGGGTCCAGGGCCCGTCCTTGAGCCAGGCCTCCCAAAAGGCTGCGTGCAAACATTGCAACACAAGTGTGGCTTCCTCCCAGCCTGTTGCAAGCATGCCTGCCCTCCCCCCAGCTTTCCTCTTCCAAAACAGCCTCCAAGGAGTGGGGGCTGAAGGGACTGGGTGGCCTGGGGTGTATGCATAATGCAGACGTACCATCGAGCTGGCACTGATCGAGCAAGTTCCCACTTGTCCGGGATTGGAAGCATTGGCATGTACAGCGCCTGGCGCACCAGGATGGATGGGCACCTAACAGATGGCGAAGAGCTGCCTTTCTGACCCTGGAGGGGTGGGAGTGAGTGCCCGGCCCAGCCAGCCTTATAGTGGGCAAGCACTTTCACCTGCTTTGGGAGTCCTGGGGGGTGGGTGCCCAGTGACGGGGGGCATTTCCACTGCTCTGCTTTCCCTTCTCTCCGAAACGTGAGCTCAGTAAACCTCAGTGCACACACCTGACTGAAGTCTGCAGTGTGCTTGACTCTGGGGGGCGATGCCTGGGCGGGGAGGGTGGCGCAGGGCGCGGTGCAGTGTGGGATGCCTGGAGCACCAACCAGGCGTGTGGCACAACACGTGTGTCCACACATGACACTGAACTGGCTCAGACGTGTACTTGACTTTTCCAGGGATGCTTTTGTACCGTTCCAGGCAGCTTGAAGTCAGTGCGAGGGGCTCGTATGTCTGTCTGCCCCTGGTTTAAACTGGGCTAAGTGTTACGTGTTTCATCTGCTAGTCTGTTAACCGCAGAGTTTTGCCTGGTAGACACAAGGACAAGGGTTTGCAGCGTTTCTGATGTTTCTCATACTGGGGCTAAGAGTGTGGAGGCCCCGTCCCGGGCCTATAGTTTCCCCTAGGGCCCCACCTTGGCCCCAGTGTCAGGGGAAGTCTGTGCTAAGAGGGGGAAGTCCCTGCTAGCAGGGTTTTGCATGGAGCAATGAAAGCTGAGCACGTCGCCGGCCACTGTAGCCCCGCCCGTGGCTTCCTTTGTCTTTAATTGCAAAAGAAACCCAGAGCATTTCACTTAATGCCGTACCTGTAAATTTATAGTAGAACCAGGTCCCCAGGAAGGCTTCAATTAAATGGAATTGCTTAAAGCCGCGGCCCAATTTATCCTGAGTTATCGCACCCATAAAGCCCGGCAGCAAATGCTGCTCTGGACCCAGGGAGGATGGAGGCTACAGGCTGTGCGATGTTAGCGATGGGGCGGCTGTTTTAATAGGAAACTGGGGAGTGTGTGGGGGCAGGGGCAGGGGCTGGAGAAGTCCCACAAATGCCCATGGAAACCCTCTGGACTTATAGTAAGCCCCTGGATAGTCCAAGGTGGAGCCTGAAGGGATGCATCTTGACAGGGGAGTCACAGATGGAGAATCCAGTGCCTGCCCATATGAAGCCAGCCTTCCCCATGGACACAGCACGGCCTCCTAGCAGGGGTTCTGGTCTGGCCTCTGCCGGGTGACCTGGGCAAGTCACTTCCCCTCGCTGTGCCTCAGTTTTCCCATCTGTAGCCCTCCCTGTCTAGCTGGAAGGAGGTCTCAAGTGACCCGGATACACAGGAGAAACGGTCTGAAATCAGGCAGTTGAAATTCAGTAGGGACACGTGCGACGCCCTGCACTTGGGACAGAGGGGTTAGGGGTCAGGACGCCGCCTGGGGAGTGACTGGCCGGGCTCCAGTGCTGCAGAGGAGTTGGGGGTTACCGCGGACTGAACGTGAGCCAACAGTGCACTCGTGCTGCAAAAGAGGCCAGTCGCATTTGGGCTGTGCTAACCGGGCCGTCTCCTGCAAATCAAGGGACGTGATTCTTCTGCTCTGTCGCTGCTGGTGAGGCCTAGCCTCCAGTCGTGCGTCCAGTTTTGGGCCCCACACTTCACAAAGGATGGGGACAGGCCGGAAAAAGTCCACTGGAGGGCAGTGAAAGTGAGAGGCCTGGGGAGCACGGCTGGAGAGGAAAGGCTGACAGAGCTAGGGTGACTTAGTCTGGAGATGAGAAGACTGCGGGGGCTTCGACAGGTCTTCACTTCCCTGCCAGGTGACGACAGAGGACGGAGATGGGCTTTTTCTCCGTGGCTGCAGGGGACAGGACAAGGTGCACCGCCCCAGGCCGCAGCAGGGAAAGGAGGTTCGAGAGGAGGGGGAAATCTCTGGGGGTGGTTCAGCATCGGGACAGGCCGCCCAGGGGGGCTGTGGTATCTCCGCACTGGGACATTTTTGAGGAGCAGGATGAACAGACTGTGGTTGGGGACGTTTAGTCACGGATGATCCTGCCCACCGTCGGTTCCCCTGGATCTGAGCTCCCGGGCAGACCCATGAGCAGGAGCGTGGACTCTGCTCCTACCTGGCACTTCACCTCCGCGGGGCTCCGGGCACTGCATGCGAGGCAAGAGCCATTGCTCCCTTCCCTGACGGGGAAACTGAGGCATGGGGGAGGACAGGTCACTGAGGAGCCAGTGGCAAAGCTGGGGTAGGAGCCAGGTGCTCCCCTGGGTCCAGCCCGGTGCACTAGGCCAGAGGCACAGCTCACAGGCAGCACGTCAGCAACACACGGTCTATTTACAGGATAGTGGAGACGGGGGAGGCTGCCCCCAACCCAGAGATCCTCAGGTCAGCAGCTCCTGCGCTGTTGTTTCTTGGGCCCCCAGTCGCTGGTCCGGGTCCTGCATGGGATGGAGAACGGGAGGGCCTGGCCCCACTGCAGACGCATCGCTCTGCGCAGCCCTGCGGCAGCCTGTCCTTCTGGGGGCAATGCCGGGGCCCGAGGGCGCCCAGGGAGTGGGCACGGGTGCACGCAGCTCGCCTGCCCAGGACCCGGGGGAGCCCGGGCTGGCGCTGCACCCTTTTGGGAGCCCCTGCTGCACTCCACGCCCTGCCCTGCAGCTGGGGGGGTACAGCCCTGGTGGGACGAACCGCCCGGGCACACAGCCTCTTTCCCTCTGCCCAGCCGGCATTGGCCTGTGCTGCCTGGAGGGGAGCTCGGGGGCAGCCCTGATGGTGCTGCCCCCCTTCCCTCCCTCCCTGCCCAGGCCACCTCCTACCCGGTGGCTGCAGAGGAAGGGGGTACTGCTGCCCGCCTGCCTCCAGGTGCCCCGGGTATCTCCTGCAGATGGCTGTGGGCATCCCTGCTATGTGGCCCTGCAAGGCCAAGGTTGGCTTTGGCCATAGGATCCTGGACCTCCAAGCAAGGGCAGAGCCCGGGGGCGCTCCCCAGCAGGGGGGCAGGGAGAGTTGGGCTGTCCCCCGGCTCTGCCCATGGGCTGTACCTTGGTATGGTGCCCAGTGGGACGCTGCTGACCAGCCAGTCGCGCCCGTAGAGGACGGCGGGGCCGCTGTATTTGTTGTAGTATTGCTCCGGCTGCTCGGGCTGGAACTGCCGCTGCGCCCCCAACGGCGGGACCAGGTGGGAGTCTCTCACCTGGCGGGGGGAAGACGGCCTTCAGAGCCAGGCGCAGGGCAGGAGGATGGCAGGGGCAGGCAAGGGGGCCTTTCCTATCGCTCGGCTCCTCTCAGGAGGAGCACTGGCTTGCAGAGGACAGCCCCCGGGAGCCAGCGCCTTCCCCTGCCTCTACCCAGCCCAGCCCACACCACCCTCAGCTCCTTGGGGCTGAATCCCCATGGTGGGAAGGACAGGGTGAGGGCCCTGACCCTGCTTGGGGACCCCACACCCTCCAGACCCCTGCGGCACCGAGCTGCTCGCTGGAGACAAGCGGGTAGAGCACACATCTCCCCTCCCCCATCAAGGGCTGGGTTGGGACCCACAAGCCCCCTTCCTGCCCCAGCACAGGGGCAGGAGAGCTCATACAGTGTGGCTCTTGCTGCCCGCAGCCCCGCTCCACCGTACCCGCTGCAGCGACTCCTCTGTGGGCCGCACCGTCGGTTGGCTGTGGGGGACAAAGGCGGCCTGGGTACTGGAGATGGGAAGGTTTCCTGCTCGTAGACGCATGGGGAAGGGGAGAGAAGACCACATTAGAGCCACGAACCCTTGGGCCACTTTGCAGCTGGAGCAGAGACATGGGCAACGGGCTGTGACCCCTGCCCAACGCAGCCCCTGTGCATGGGGACCATGCATGGCAGGGCAGCAATGTGGATGGGCCGCGGGGGCAGTGGGTCTCAGCCCTGGAGGAGCTGCAAGGTGGGGATGTGGGTTCCTGCAGCTCCCGGCAGGGCTGCACTGCCTCCCAAAGGGGCACAGGGCAAGAGCAGCGAGAGCTACTAGTGCCCAGAGGAGCGTAGCAGTGCAGCTGGGCATCTGGGCACCGCGCTGCGCTCGCACCACCCGACTGCTCCCCGGAGTTGGCCCTGGGGGCAGCGCAATGCCCAGCCCATCCCGGGGGGAGGGAGCTTGGCTCCTGCAGAGCAAGAGGAAACCCAGCGAGCAGCGGAGGCGAGGGATAGGGGGCTGCCGCGACCTACCGGGTTGGTTCAATGGCAGGTGGCTCTTCAACTGGTCCTTGCTGTTGCATGGCACCGTCCGGGCAGGCGGCCGTGGAGGAAACTCCTCCTGGTGCAAGGTGCTGTAAAATGCCGAGCTCAGCTTGTCATCCCCAAAGGGCACAAAGCTCCAGCCTCTCCACTGGGGCGGAGCGGGGCGTGGGGGACACTTGTCCTGGTCAAACTGGAGCGGAGGAGAGCAGCAGCTCATGCAGGGGCAGGTCTGTCTGCCCCCGCATCCCATCCAGGCGGGGTGAGCTGCACCTCCCTGGCTCCCTGTGCCTTTGCACTGGCCCCAGCGAAGCAGCCCAGGTCCCAGGGCAGGCAGAGCAGTGCTGGGACGCCCTGGGGGGCTGCAGCCCAGATGGATAGTGGGCCCCCCTCGCAGCTCTGCCCCTGCCCCCTGGCCCTCAGTGGCAAGGCCCCTTGCAGCCACAAGGCAGAGAGCAGACCTCTGTGTAGCAGGTCCGGTACGTGGTGGTGCTGGCCCGCTCCTGGCTCCTCTTGGGGTCCCGGTCACCGCGGGGGAATGACGACACCAGCTGGCTTTCGTACTCCCGGGATATGGGCACTGGCAAGGCGAGAAGTGAGTCCCGTCAGGGGCCCCTTGTTCTCTGGGGCTGTGGCGGGCCCGCTTGGCCACACGCTCCCACCTGGGCCGCCCAGTCCTGGTCATTAGAAGGCCTCTGTGCGTGGCAGATCCACCATGAACCTGGGCTGGGGGGGTATAAAACAATCCCACCTTTCTCCCGCCCTGTCTCTGCTTCTCTGCTTGGACTGGGAGCTCCTCAGGGCTCTTGCTGTGTGTACAGCCCCTAGCACACAGCTGCAGTCACTGGGGTCCCTGTGCCACCTGAGCCAATGCTACTGCCAGGCTGGCATGCAGCCCCCTGGCCAAAGGCTTGGCCCCTCTGCGAGCTGAGCCCTTCCTTGCCCTGTGCAAGAACAGCTGAGAGCCCCAGGCCTGGGTCCGACCCAGCACAGTCCCCACCATTTAATCACAGAGCACTGGGGGGTCTGGGGAGAACAGGGCCCAGGACGGCCAGAGCTGAATGGGTCTGGGCTTTGCCAAAGCCCTCCTAGTCCTGCCAGGCCGGGGCAGGGAGCAGGGCAGGTTGGTACCTAGCTCTCGCAGGGGGAACGACGCAGCGGTGGTGGTCACAAATCGTCTGCGGTCATCCCCTGCCCGCATGGTGGTCTTGTGGAGCGTTTCTGCTGCCTGGTCCTTGTCATAGATGCTGCAAGACAAAAATGTGGTGCCTGAGAGATAGCAGCTGGCTGGGAGGATCGTGCCCCGTGGTAGGAAAGTGCACGGGGTACCTGTAGCTCCCTGCGGCTGGGGGGGTGTAGGCGTCGTGCTGCTCCGTGTTATTCCCAGTGACCCTGGGGCTGCCAAGCACGACGGCTGATTTCATCTGGAGGGAACCCAATGCAGTTTGATGCTGGCTGGTGCGGACCAGGCCTTGCCCCCGTTACAGCCAAGCTCCCATTGCCCCCAGCTCTGCTCCCAGGGCCCCAGTTCCACACATTATTCCCTCTCCCTAGAAAGCAGATGCTGCTGCAGGCTAGGCCAGGGCACAGACAGAGCTGTGTCCCCTGGAGGCGTGGGCATGGATCTCTGCACCCAGAGATGGGGTAAGTCCCGAGTGAATCTGGAGACTCACTCCCTATGGTGACCGGATCAGGCCTCAGCCTAGGAGCTGCCTCGGTTCCCAGCAGAGTGTACGTGAGGTCCCATGGGGCTGAGCTCGCCGAATTGTACCGTTACCTTCTCGCAGGGCTGCGCAGGGGGGGCCCATTCCCCCTGGAAGTCTGCATGGTGTGTGGTTTGGTAGTGGGAGCGCCCATCCCCTGTGAACGGGGAAGGTCCTCCTGTAGGGGAAGGAGCCGGGGGTCAGGCCAGGACCTTCTCAGACTTGGCCCCTTCAGCTGTGAGGCCCCTGGGCCCCAAAGGGAGGTGCTTCGGACACCCGCGCGCCTCCTCTGCCAGCTCATTGCTCTCCTGCCGGGTGGCTGGTGGGAAAAGGTCAAAAGCTCCAAACAACGGAGGACGTCCTCCAGAGCAGGCTGCCCTGAGAGTGACTCTGGGTGTGGGCATGCAGCAGAGGTCCAAGTCCAGCCAAGCAGCCCAGCTTGTGCTTTGGGAGCAAGGGGACATACAGCTCTAACAGCTCTTCTGGACGTGGCAACGAGCGCCCTCCCTGGCCTTAAAGCTCTGGAGATCAGGGGCCACGTTGTGCCCCAGGTGACTGGTGACACGAGTGCACACATGCCCCCTGGGCCTGGGCGTCCATGACACCAACCACCACCACACCCAGCAGCAGGGAAGACCCAGAATAAGGCAAGCAGCAGACGCAGCGAGGCCAAGCGCGGGGCAGCAGCAGTGCTGTAGGCTGGGGGCCAGCTGTGGATGGCCTGGGTCCACATCCTGCAGACCCGCTGGAACGGAGCAACCGGAGGCCTGCCGATAGCCAAGTATCTCTAGGTCCTGAACGCCGTGTCTCTGATAACATGGCACTAGTTGTTGCAGCAAACCCCAGCCTGAACTATCACAGCAGCATCCCCTTGGTCTAGGCAAAGAAACCACGCAGGACCCCCAAGTGCCTCCCAAACCCTGAGATTGCAGCCTGGCAGACAACTCACCCAGGTGCATGCACAGGGCTCTTGCAACTGGCTGCATCCCATGGTCTACATAGGAGGAGCAGGACAGCGAAGGCTGCTGAGGGAATTGTCTCTCATTCTCGCAGAACAGGTTGCGGTTCCACTTCTCATTCTGCGGTTTGTGGGTGAGCGGCCTCGGCCCCGCTGCCTCCAGCCCGGGATAGCTATCCCGGGTCGTGGGGGTGACGACGCTGATCCTGGGGTCGGTGTGCATGAGCGCGTGCATCTGTGGCCGGATCATTTTGATCTTGGGCTGGTGGGGTCTCTCGGAGAAAGCCACCTGCGTCTCTGTCCCCGTTTCCTTCGGTGTGAAGAAGTCCTTGTGTATAACCCCTTTGGAGGGGGGGAG
>NW_017728905.1:382176-383527 GCF_001723895.1 Crocodylus porosus
CTGTGCTCCACCCTGCCCACACCAAGCTGCTTGGCTGAGTCAGTCATGGGATCACGGGCACAGGGTTTGCACGCTCCACAGGCCCCATGGTATGGGCACTGCAGCCTCCAGGACTGCGCCACGCTGCAGACAGTGCCGTCCTTCCCTGGCCAGATGTCCTGGGCACGGCTGTCCAGCCGGGACCCGCCACAGGGCTCCAGGCTGAGGCCACCTCACAGAGGGGACGTCCAGCTGTGCCGAGAAGCACCCAGTGCATTTGAATTTATGCGCGCTTGAGCCCTATTGCACTGGGTGCAGTCCCAGCTGCTAGAAACAGCCCGTCCTCGCCCATGGGACCTCCCAGGTGAAGAGGTCTCTGCCCAGTGGCACACTGGTTCCCTGCTGTTCCTGCCCTGTGGGGCTCTGGCTGCTCGGGGCTCCTCCCTGCAGACAGAGCCCACCCATCTCAGCCAGAGATGCCCCATGTTCCTTGCTGGGCCGGAGCAGGAAGCCCCGTGTGGCCTGGAGCAACCGGGTGGCATGTGGCTAGCTTGCAGGTCACGTTGGCCCTGTGCCCATTTGCATCTCCCCCATCTCCCCTTGGCATCCAAACCTCCCTCAAGGAGCTCAGGGCTGCACTCCATGCCCTGGCATGCTGGGCTCCCAGAGGGGAGGCGGCTGTTGTACCCGGCACAGGGGGCAATTTATGCCCCTTCCCCACTGTGGTGGAAGCAGAGGCCTCAGCCCCGCAGCCCGTGCACTTGTGCCTTCTTTACACCAAGGCTGCGCTTGGCTCATCAGGTCAGCCCCAGGGCAGGCCTGATCCAGGCGGCGGGGCAGATACTGCACCGATCCCGCCGGGATCTACCCGCTGGGAGCGAAGGGGACTCAGCCCCTGCTCAGTCTCCTTCCAGGAGACGCTGGGTGTCTACAGGCAGCGGCTGGAATGCAACAGGCGCAGGGAGTTGCCATGGCAACTTCGCCCTGACTAACAGAGGAACATCCGGACAGTCACGGGGTGCCGGGCCATGACGTCACCGTCCTCAGCTACGAGGGGGCTTTCCCCACAGCCTGCGGTTTCTGGAGAAGGGGCTGGGCCGGCTGGGGACTGAGTCACGCGGCTCTGAAGTGTCCCGGGCGGCCCGGGGCCAGCGTGGCGGAGGGACGCCTGCAGAGCCCGCAGGGCCAGCCTGGGAGCAGAGGGGGCAGGATCCATTGCCCCACCTGGCCCTGCCCAGGCTCGCACTGGGGCCACGGGCCCGGCCTCGGCTTCCTGCGGGGGCAGGATCCTCCACGTGCTGGGCGCGGCTCGCACCGCGTCGCCGCCCAGCCCGACACTCGGCTCCTTAGTCGCGGGGCTCGGTGGGGCCGG
>NW_017728905.1:383825-401343 GCF_001723895.1 Crocodylus porosus
CCCGCGGACCGCGGAAGAGCCGACCCCGCGCGGTGGGGGGATGGGGACCCCCGGCGGTGCCCCGGGGAGCACCCGGGTTGCAGAGCCCAGCGTGCCCCCTGCCCCTTGCATGCCCGGCCCGGCCTGGCAGCGCCCCCCCGTGCCCGGGGGGGAGCCGTGCACGCGCAGCTGGGCAGTGGGGGTGCGGAGGGCACCGTGCCCCGTGGGCTGGAGCTGGCACCCAGCCCCGCTCTCGGCGGCGCAGGCCTGAGCGAGCCGTGACCTTCCCTCCCGGGGTGGGCGAGGGGGATCGGAAGCGCTTGGAAGGGGTGGGAAGGCAGTTCCGCAAATGGGCGCGGAGCTTGCAGTTTCGGGACGTGGATCCCGGCGTCTGGAGAGCTGAGCCGCGTAGCCAGAGAGGCTCGGGCGCTGCCACGCGTGTTGGGCCGGCTAAGGGGTTTGCTTGGTGTGGGGGTGAGGTCTGGGGCTGGCCCGGGAGAGACCGCTCTTCAGCCGGAGCCGGTGGCCGGAGCTGGGCTGGGCTCTGCTGCGAATGGGTGCAGAGCTGGGCTTGCGCGGCTGCCATCCCCCTGGCACCCGCGTGGGCACGCTGGGAGCACGCATCTGACGGACGTCCGTGGAGCCTCTTCATGTCCAAAGCAAAATCCCCTCCCAGGCAGTGGTGGCCCCTCCAGAGCCCTAGGGACGAGGCTGGGGGCTCGGGACCCTGGTGACATCTGCCTCGCAAGCAGGGTGTCTGCGGCTTGCTCCTGTGCTAGTGGCCAGTCCTGCCTTGTTCCTCCCAGGCTCGCAGCAGGGGTCACTCGCTGCCCTGCCTGCGCACATGGCTGACTTGATGCCAAGAGCGTGGGGCAAGGGGGCAGTGAAAACCAGACCGCAGTGGTCTGCCTGCAGCTGGATGAGGCCTCGGTAGTCCCGGGGCAAGCTGGGGGAGCGGCGGTACCGTGGGGCAGGGTGTTCTGGGGGAGCAGAAGCACTCCGAGCTGTGCAGCCGGTCAGGATGGGTGGGCCTGAACCAGCTGGTCGGGGAAAGCTGCGGTGGACGTTGTGACCATGGGGGCCACAGGCCTGTTATACAGCTGGGCCTGTGGTCAGTGCGGCGGGAAGCAGAGGGTGCTTCTCGGGTCTGTAAATGCCACTGATGCCTGCTCTTCCAGGTCCCCACTCCGGTGTCACCATGTCTGATGAGAGCACTGCAGACCTTGTACCCGCGCAGAGCGAGGAGCTGGAGCTGGAGCACCCGCAGGTAGGGGCGATGGAGGGGACTGCCGCGCCAGCGCGACTCTGGCCAGCAATAGCCTGCCCACAGCAGTGTCTTGCTCTGCGGGCCAGGACGTTAGGCTGACCACGCTCATCCCAGAGGCACCGAGTCCAGAGCTGGTGCGAGGCCGCTTTGCCTGTGCCCATGAGTGGGCAGAGAGCCCGAACGCGCAGAGTGAGGCTTGCTGGGGTGGTGTGTGAATTGGCTCATCTCATCAGCCGACCATGTGGCTCTCTCCAGCTCTTATTGTTGGTGTCCGGCAAAGCTGGCTGGCGACTGCTGTGCACCAGGCCCTTATACAAGAGCTCTGCTCTTGGCATCTACGCAGGCCTGGCATAGATGTACACACAGGGAAGCTCTAGCTGCTAGGGCTATGTGTACACAAGCCTTGAGGTATTTGGGCCCCATCTGTGGCACTCTTGCCTGTTGCTGCATATGTGCTCCAGGCCCAGATACATGGCTGTGAAGCTGCTCTAGAGATGTCCCACCCTGTGGCATTGCGGAGACTTCTGCCTCCAGCTGGCGGGAGCAGCTGCACAGGAAAGCCCCTGGAGCAGCCCCTGTGAGTGGGAGGGGGTGGCAGGGTGTGCCCAACCACAGCATGGACGCACGGATGCGGCACTGGGGGCATCTCGTAGTCGCTCATCGCCTGCTCTTGTGTCTCCTAGAACGTGGTGAGCAGGGTGGCCAACCTGCCCCTGGTCAGCTCCACCTATGACATGGTCTCCACTGCCTACACCTCCACCAAGGACAGTCACCCCTACATCAAGTCGGTGTGCGACGTGGCCGAGAGGGGTGTGAAGACCCTCACCTCTGTGGCTGTCAGTGGGGCCCAGCCCCTCCTCACCAAGCTGGAGCCCCAGAGTGAGTAGTGCGGGCGGGGGAGTTGGGCTGTGGGCATCCCAGGCAGGGGTCATGGTTGGTGGCTTGTGCTCAAGGGGCAGGCTTAGGCTGGCTAAGTTCTAGGGGGCTGAGGAAGGGATGTTGGGGATCACCCTGGCAGTGATATTTGCACTCTTGGAGCAGGCATGAGGCAGGTGCCAGAAGCTAGCCCAGACCTCGATCTCCACAGCAAAGGGCCCCTTTCCCCAGTAGGCCCATCTCGCAGCAATGTCACACGCTGCCTTGACAGTAGCGCAGCCTCACTAGCCATCGCCAACTGGAGTGGCCTGCCAGGCTCAGATTACCCTTGACAAAGGGCACATGGTGGATGCCAGGATATCTGATTCGGCAGCAGGCCTGGGTGTGGAGCAAGGCTGTTTTTATCCCCTGTTGCTAATTCTGGAGATGCAAGGTGGAAGTGACCTAGAACCAGCCTGCTGGTGTCATGAGCTGCGACAGGCAGTGCAGAGCCACCAGCTAGAGTTGCAAAAGCTTAGGAGTTGGGGCATGGGGCCCTACTTGCCCCACGCTGGGAGCAGGGCTGGGAACTAGCTGCATTCCCTTGAGGAGCCTGGCAGGCACCCAGCACCTGCCCAGGTGACCTTCAGCCCAGATCTGTAGAGAGATCTGGTGTTGAGTCTTCCTGATGGGAGTCCCTCTGGGGGTAGGGGGGAGAATGGGTCTCTGCTTTCCCAGTGGGAGGGTGCCCAAGTGTGGATGGGCCCTGGGGTCTGTTCCCGGCTTCCCTGGATATGCAGTGTCTTCCAGCTTGTCCCTTGGCCCCTGCCGCTTGCTGGCAGGTGCCCGTGAAAGAGGCCAGCTCTGGCATCTGACCTGCTCCCTGCCTGCTGGAGCTTGCTGGCTAACTTCTCCCCCTCCTGTGTAGTTGCAACAGCGAACCAGTATGCCTGCAAGGGGCTGGATAAGCTGGAGGAAAAGCTGCCAATTCTGCAGCAGCCCACGGAAAAGGCAAGGATCTCTGGGGAGCGGGGAGTGGAATGGGAGCTCTGGGGCCCCCAAGGGATGGTGTGGAGGGGGTAACTCTTGATGGGGCTGTGGCAGGGCAGTAGCTCTGCTTTTGGGCGTAGGACTGTCCTGGGAGGGTAGGAAGCAGACTTCTCCCTGAACGAATGAAGTGGAGGTTGCAGGCTAGGAACCCATCTCTCCTTGCATACAGCTGGTGGGACCAGTCAGTACCATCCTGGGTCGCTTAAAACTAACCTCTTCCCCTGCTCCCTGAATCCCAGGTAGTGGCAGACACCAGGGAGCTGGTGTCATCCACAGTCACGGGGGCCAGAGACACTGTCTCCAGCACTGTCAGTGGGGCTAAGGATGTGGTGAGCAGCCGTGTGACTGGCGTGGTGGACCTGGCCAAGGGCGCTGTGCAGGGCAGTGTGGAGATGACCAAGTCGGTGGTGAACAGCAGTGTGAACACAGTCCTGGGGTCCCGAGTGGCCCAGATGGTGGTCACAGGCGTGGGTGCTGTGCTGGGGAAGTCGGAGGAGCTGGTCGATCACTACCTGCCCATGACAGACCAGGAGCTGGGTCAGTATGTGCCACGGCTCGGCATATTGGGGCTGGTGGCCAACCTCAGCCAGCACCCAGCAGCTTGGCATCTCCCTTGGGGCAGGGGCAGTCTTGACCTGCAGATATGATGGGATGCCCAGTGCTGTGTTCCCTGGGGTGCAGTTGTTCCCAGGCTTGGGAAGCCTGGATCCCCTAGGCTCTTCCAGAGCACCCATGGCCCTGTCCTCTCCTAAGTAGTGGTGAGGGCTGTAGGTGCAGGAGAGCAGGTAACCCACCAAGGGGGGTGCATGGGAGGGTCAGAGTTGAGGTGCTGGGTCTAAAGTTGCTCATACCTTGCCTGGACTCATGGGTTTGGCTTGAAGTGGCTGCAGGTCTGACCTCAGATCGGAGCTCATTGCTCATGAGGGAAACACTCTTGCCCCTTTACTGCCCAGGGTTACCTGGTTCGTGCCTGGCAGCACTGGCTTTGTGCCTAGCACACAGCAGCACTGATGCATGAGTGAGGATGAGACTGTGGGGAGGAAAGCAAACCCAGCCCTGCTGATGCACCTGCAGTGGTCTGCTCAGAGGCATATTTTTAGTGTTTGTGCCGTGGGCTTGGCTCCGGCCTGGGCAGCAGCACAGGACATGTGGAGGGACTGCCCTTGGGTGTGAGCTCCAGCTGCCCAAGCTCTCATCCCACATTCCCTGTTGCTGCTGCTGAACGCTTGCCCAGCCTGGCTGATTTTTTTGTTTTGGTCCCCAACGTGCGCTCTTCCCCTAGCTAAGCTAGCTACATCAGTGGAAGGCTTTGAAATGGCCTCAGTGGAGCAGCAAAAGCGGCAGCAGAGCTACTTCGTGCGCCTGGGCTCCCTGTCCAGCAAGCTGCGGCACCGGGCCTACCAGCACTCCCTGGGCAAGCTGCGCTGTGCCCGGCAGAGCACCCAGGAGGGGCTGGCCCAGCTCCACCACACCATCGAGCTGGTAAGGGATGTCTTTCACTTGTCCTTGCTCAGGCTGGGGCTGTGCCTTCTCCTCTCTGTTGTCCTGGCTTGTCCCACAGCTTGTGCACAGGGGGCTACTAGAGCCTTGTCTCCTGCTGTGGTTTGATTGCAGGTGTTCTGTCCTTGCCAGATCGAGCACGTCAAGCAAGGGGTAGACCAGAAGCTCCACAACGGCCAGGAGAAGCTGCACCAGATGTGGCTGGAGTGGAGTAGGAGGCAGCCGGGTGGGAGTGAGCAATACGACGCTGCCCACCCTGAGGTATCCACTCCCTTCCCATCTGGCCCCTGCTCGCCCCTCCCTGGCACGTGGCCCCTCCTCACCTGGCGCCCGGTCCCTCCGCAGGTGGAGTCCCGCACCCTGGTCATGTTCCGTGGCATCACCCAGCAGCTGCAGGCCTCCTGTCTGGGCCTCATGGCCAATGTCCAGGGCCTCCCTGTGAGCATCCAGGACAAGGTGCGGCAGATGCGCCACCACATGGAAGAGCTCCACACGTCTTTTTCAGCTGCCCGCTCCTTCCAAGACCTGTCCAGCACCGTCCTGACCCAGAGCCGGGAGAGGGTGGCCAAAGCCCGCGCGTCCCTTGATGAGCTGCTGGACTACGTGGCGCAGAATGCCCCCCTGCCGTGGCTTGTGGGACCCTTTGCACCTGTGCTGGTGGAGCACCCAGAAAATCTGGCCACTGAGATGGAGAAGAAGGAAGAGCAAGCTACTGGCCCAGCCCAGAGTGGGGAAGAGAAGCCATCCCAGCCAGCCTCTGAGGCCCAGCAGGCTCCTTGAAGTGACGGAGTTGGCTTCTTGCAAAGGACAGAGCTTCTGTGTGGCATTCATGTGTCTAACCTCATGTCTGGGGGAGGGGGTTTGTCGTCTCTTTTTTCTTCTTACTGGCTGGGAAAGGTGGGTAGGAACAATAGGGAACCTGATAGTCCCTCAATTGAGTAGCAAAACTAGCCAGGACTGGTGCATCAGAGCTAAGTGTCGCTGGAGTAGCCTCACTGAGATGCTCCAACCAAACAGCTTGGCACAGATGCTGCTGCCTCAATCTTGTCTGAGCTCTGGGGGCCTGAGCCCCAGTGCAGCACCACAGTGTCTGGACTGGGGGTGCGGCTCTGACCTGCTCTTAGCCGGGGCCTAGGGCATGTTGGGGTGGGAGGTCCAGGAAACAGGCATATTTACAGTGAGCTCTGGCAGCCTTTGCCTTTCTGGAGGGCTGAGACTTCAGTCATCTGGTGTCTCATCCACACTGCTGCTCCTGCTCTCTGCAAAGCTTGCCCTAGGATGGACATCATCTCCCTGCCCCCCTCAACATCTTCAGGGCCACTGAGCTAGTCCATGAGCTCTTCAGATGGCTGCTGAAGCCTTCTGCTCCTCTGATCCATCTTGAAGCCATTAAAGCCAACTGCCTGTGAAACCAGCCTGTCTCCAACACGGCGGTGATGACTCCAAGTGCTGCCAAAGGGGCACAGCTGGTGCCCAGTTCTCCTTTCCCAAAGGGCTTGATTTTTGGGCAGTGAGCAGTCCTCTGAACTGATCTTCCTCTAAGTGCCATTAACACTTTCTACCTTTTTTTGTAGAACCATGACTTTCTCTTCCAGAATAAAATCTCTTTGCATTCACTGGAGGTGCCAGTGTCTCACCTGGGATCTTCTGAGTTGTCCTACAGTCCCTATTTGATGCCACCCTGGAATTCTCCAGGTGGCTAGGCCAGGGTTTATCATGCTCTTCATGGGAGAGGTGAACTACTGGATTTTTGCAATGCACTCACCCTGCAAAGAGCAGGGGATTTGGGAGCACTGGCAGGTGGATGTTTAAAGCTGTTGGCTCCTGCAGTGGAGTCCCCAGCTCTAGTTACAGCAGAGCCAGCTCCAGCGAAGTGTAATGGTGCTCCAGCCCTGTGGTACCTTGTCCTTGAAGTGGATGATGGTTTGGGGAGCTCCCTGGGGAAATGGCACCTGTCAGTGCAGGGTCTGGGACCTGACTCGGTGTGGGATGAAGCACAAAGCATCCACCCCCCTGCCCTGGAGGGACTGCAAGTGAAAAGGTTTGTGCCTCTGAGACCCTGCTCCATGCTCCCATTGCAGGTGTCCTCCTTGGCCTCCCTGTCCAGACAAGCAGCTGCTTGCTGGTGCCAAACCTGCCCTTCTTCTCTTACTGGGGCAGATGGGAAGAAAGAAGGTGTTTCTGTTCTGTGTGTTTGTGAAAGAAGCAGCAGCTCCTTCTCCCCTGAAAACAAGCCTGGTCTCCTGCCCCTGGCCCATAACCTGCCTTGGGGCTTTCTCTGTCAAGCAGCAGGACCAGTCCCTGTCTCCATCGCACTCCAGTGCTGGCTCCTTGGACCTGGGCCATAGTTGAATCTGCCTGCTGCATGTTTCAGGAGCCTGGTAAGTGCCTCAGCTTTCACATCACCAAGGTCCTGCTACAGAGCGGTGCTCGGGGCACAATGTACTTGATGGCACTTGGCTGGTCAGCCCAAGAGCACCGGTGGTGCAGAGCCCTGGGAGCTCTTCCTGGCTGAGCCCAGGGCACCGAGCCAGCGGCTGCAAGCAAGCCTTCCCATACTGCTCTCTCCCAAGCCAGGGTTAGGTCTAGAGACCCAGAATCAGGGCTGGCAGAGGCCTTGCTCGCACCTCTGCTAACATGCAAGGGAGATGTGTTCAGCTGCTCTCCCTTTGCTTGCAGCCTTCCTCGCTGATCACTGGGCTGCACTCCTTTTCCTCCAAGCCCAATGTCTTCCTCAGAGCCTGTAGCAGGGAAGCTGTACCCTAGCCACCCCCAGTGCAACCATCACCTGCAGCCTGAGCGGCGTGGTGCCCCAGGCTGCTCGGGGGTGGGGCAGGGTGCGGGGAAGCTGGGGCCAGCGAGGTGCCAAGGCTTCTCCCCAGTTGGGTACAAGAAAATGAGGCAGTTGAGCAGCAGGCACTAGTCCCTCTGACATGCTGTCCCCTCTCTGTGCTGCTTGACCTGTGCTCCAGGGCTGGCTGCTGGTAAAACCAACCCACCTGGGCCATAGGAGGTCCTTGGCTGTGGATCCCAGTCTGCTCAGTGTGCAATATATGGGTGCTGGACTGAGCCAAGGCTCTAGGGACCTGCTGAGAGCACCTGGCTGTGTCCTCTTTTTACTGTGCCTTTAATTTCTCCAGGTAGGAAATCAGTAGAGGGATCCTGCCCTCCTCCCATCTACAGCTGCCAGAGCTGGGGCTAAGCCGTGCAGGCTCTGAAGGTCTCTCTTAGGCACTTGGGCATTGCCCCCCCCCGGGACCTGGAGGAAAGCCCAGAGGGGGCTTGGAAGGAAGGAAATCACTAAGCCTCTTTGTGCCATCTTTGGGGTGCTGCTCTTGTGGCCCCAGCAAGGGGAAGGTGCAATCCTCAGACCGCTGGGCAGTGCTGCACAGGCTTGGCCCTTGCTCAGTCGGGTACTGATTGCCACGAAACTGGGAGTGCCTGGTGCCATCCTCCCTGCACCGCTCAGCTCAGCCCTGCAGCTCCTTGCATCCTGGCTCTATCCCTCCCAAGAGCAGGACCCTACCGCGTGGGGGTCTGAGTCCCAGCCCTGTTCCTGCTCACGGTGTGAATGTGACCTTGGGCTCTGATCCTTGGCCCCTTGTCTCCTGCTGGCACTTCAAAGGCAGGCGGCTTCTCCCAGCTCCTGTGCAAGGTGCTCAGAAGGGTGGCATCCTTTCAGATTTGTCACCTTTGTACTGGTGGGGGCACAGCCCCTTCTAGCAACAGGGGAAGGGGAAACCATACAGAGGGGCTGGGTGCACCAAGATGCTCCATCTCCTTCCTCAAGCTATCCCCTGGGCTCCCAGCCTCAGACCTGGGCACAGCCTGGCACTAGCCTGCTGCCCTGGAGACCTGGGAATGGGGCTCAGCCTCCATGAGTCTGTGGGACACAAGCCCCCCCCACCCCGCACAGTATAGAGTCACTGGCATGATCAGCACCATCCAAGCTCCCCCAGGGCAATTCCATGCCTGACTGGTAGCCCTCCTCCTTCTCCTCCCCCCCTGCCTGCTCCTCAGCACTGGATGCTCCATCTCTTCCCTGCTTTGCCCCTGTCTGAAACTGTGGGGCCTGCAACTGGCCCTGGCCTCCGTTCATGGGAGACTTCCCTCCCAGGAAACAGCCTTGCCCTTTCTCTCCCATTCTGGCTGCCAGGGCCTTGCCCTTGAAACGGGGCTGCGAGCAGTGGAAGCTGGGGGACGGCTCCAGGAGCAATGAGCTCTCTTTGGAGCCAGGTTTGACAGCAAGGGGCTTCGTCTTGTTGGCCTGCAAAGGCACAGCTGGGCAGGGGCTCGGTATGCAGCCACCTCAGTGTACAGGGCGAGGTCCTGCATCCTCCTCCTGCTTCACGTGGGCTCTGTTGCTTAGCTTGCCCCACACTCCCTGCTTCAAGCACCTGCCAGGCTGCAACAGCCACTGTGTGACCCTTCACCCAAGGCATCCTGCTATCTCCAGCCCCACTGAGATGCAGCCCTGGACATGCTGCTGCCACCAGGCTGGGGGAGTGGCCTGCAGTGGGCCCCCAAGACAGATCCCACATCTCCCCTTTCCACAGCAGGGGCGGCAGCGGTGTTCCTCCTCGGAGGTGGCTGCGTTGCAGGAATCCCCCGTGGCCTTGGGTGGCCGGTGTGGCAGTGACGCCAACTTTACTTTTGCTTTCCCAGTGGATGTAGGGGGCGGGGAGCGGACCTGGCTGCACTGTGCCCAATCTGCGTGGTGCTGGACTTTACCCAGCACCATGTCTGCACCTTCGGGTTGGTATGGTATCACAGGTCATCTCATTTAACGCTCTGGTTCGTGACAGCTTGTACCACGGGTGGGAGCCCAGGGTCTCCGTGCTGTCCCCAAGAGCAGCAGGTAAATGCAGGGGAGGCAGGGAGGGGGGAGAGTGGCTTTGGCTGGGGTCTGCCCTTCGGTGCCCAAGTCTGGTACCTCCCACCCCAGCAGCAGCCAGGGGGGTCCGGTGCCCCCGGCACAGAGCTCAGGGCAGTAGGTGGGATCAGTTTGCTTCCTGGTGCAGAAGATGGACCTCTAACCTCCACCAGCCCCCAGCAAGAGATGCCTCCTCACAGCCTGACCCAGCCCCTGGGCTGTGCTAAGCAGCTCCCTGGAAGCAGGATGTAGGCCCTGGTGTGGCTGGGCACCCTCCACCCCAGCGCAGCCAGCACGAAACCCAGATAGGAATTACCCCCAGCCCGCCCTGCCCTCCACATCGCAGCCCGAGGCCTGAGCTCCCAGACAATGACGGCTCACCAGGGCGGGACCCAGGACTCCAGCCCAGGGGGTGAAAGGAGTCGCGTGTGACTAGCCAGACCCCTTTCCCCTGCCTCCTGGAGCTGTCCTGCCAGGGGAGGGCTCCCCGCTGGCCTATAAAGGCTGAGCAGGGGCCAGCTCGGCTGCTGGAGCAGCTGGAGCAGCGGGCAGTCCTAGGGAAGGGAGGTGAGAGATTTTCGGCTGCGTTGGTTACTTCACTGGCAGTGGGCGTGCATGTGTGTGTGCATTTTTTGTGGGGGGGTTTCTGGGTGTAACCAAGTTTGCCTGTGCCTCAGCAGGGCTTTGCAAACCAGCACTGGAGGGCTTCAGTGCTCCCCTCCGCCGGCGGCAGCAGGCCAGTCTACATGACTCCTGCCCCTATCAAGCCAGGCTTGGGGAAGCAAACCTGCAGTAGCTCGGCTTGTCTGGGAGATGGTAGTCGGCCTCCATCATGTGTGTAGACGCACCCCTGGCAGGCTGGGGAGCTCCGGTACCCTGGGCTGCAGGCTCCAAGCCATGCCACCTCCAGAGCTGGAGCCGTTGCTCCAGCATGGCGAGGACGTGCTGGTCCCTCCTGGGCATCCGGCAGCTTCTCAGTATGCAGCCCCCGGTTGCACCCGGGGTGAAACAAGATGTGTCTGTGCTCTAGGCTGTGGTGGGGGAGCGCCGAGCCGGGCCGTGCCGCTCTTTCTAAACCGGCACCCACTCCTGCCTTGTGCTCACCGGGCCGCTCCCAGCCAAGCGAACGCGGGGCCCTTCCCTCCGCGCTCTCCCAGCCCGAAAGGCTGCCAGCTCTGCCCTAGCCGGCTTCATGGTGGCAGAGCCAGGAGCCAAGAAGGCATCTAGTCCTTGCAACCAGGTTCTCGCTCCCGCAGCCCCGGGCTCTGGGGCTGAGCGTGCCTGCTCCACCCCGGGGACCGGACCCCAGTGTGCTCAGCTGTGGCTTCCTGCGGTGCCGCGGGCCCCGCTCGGCGCCGCATGCTGCGCTCCGTCCTGCCCGACGCTGGAGCCGGCCCAGCCCCACAAAGGCCCTCAGTGCAGCGCACAATAGCCCACACAGGCAGCTTGCGCAAAACAGTGCCCGGGCTTTGCATTCGCCCCCCCGGCTTCCCCTGCCCCAGCTCGGTATGGGATGGCCCCCCCGCGCCAGCCAGCGGCAGGAGGCAGCCTCGGCCGCAGCCCAAAGGCAGCGAGTGGCGGGGGGGTGTTGCAAAGGCTGCGGAGGAAGGCCTCACTCCCGCTGTTGCACAACCGCTGGGGCTGTAGCCGCACGCCTGCTGCACCCTGGATTGGAGAGCGTATCTGCCACGGGGTGTCGTCAGCGCTGGGTGGCCCCTGTCCCTCGGGACCGGCAGGGGTGTTACTCAACCTCTTTCCTTGCACCCAGCCCTCGGAGGCTGCTGTTTCCACACTGCTCTGACCTCTGCCCAGGCTTTATAGCCCTGGAGTTTACTCTGGGCTTATCTGGGGAGGCAGGCGCCCGCCTGCACCAGCTAATCTTCTCCTTGCCGTAGCCCCAGATTCCACCATGACGTCTCCCGAGCCCAGCAAGGCTTCCCCGAAGGAGCCGGGCGTGGAGCTGGAGCTGGAGCAGCAGGTGGGTACAGGCCAGACCCTTGAGCAGCCTCTGCCCCTCCCTGCACCCCCGCGCGCTCTCCCTTCTCGACTAGGGAGCTCCGGGGTCTCAACCCTTCACCTGAATACCCCAGCAGCCCAAGCTGGGAGAAACGGTGCGGTGACCCGAGACGTCCGCTCGTAGCCAACCTGGCCGCAGCTGCACTGATGCCCGTGGGAGGGCACTTGTCGGTGCAAGCTGGAGCTGGACTGGCATGAGTCCTCCTGGTCGGCAGACCCGGCACAGCAGCATTGGTTTGACCAGCTTGCCCCGGGTGATGCTGTACATTGGTGTACCTTCCCCCCAGTTTAGGAGCAGACGGACGGGCCCTTATGCAGAAGCAGTTGCACATGGGGGGCAACTATTATAGTATCTCACCACTAAGGGGCATCGGGGCAGCCCGCACCCCCTACACCTCGAGGAAAGCCTCCCATGGCTAGTAAGGTGCTCTGCTACATGCCCAGACTTACAGGCCCCCGATTTACCTGCACCCCATGCTGGGGCAGGGAGTCCGTGCTCCCTGGGAGCTGATTAGACTGGCGGGGCATCCCCTGCCCGCCAGGCGTCGGGTCCAGGCGTGGCGGCTCATGGCCCGTGCAGGGCCCCGCTGACCCCTGGCTTCTCCCCAGCAGAACCTGGCCAGTCGCGTGGCCAGCCTGCCCCTGGTGAGCTCGGCCTACGACATGGTCTCGGCAGCCTACGCCTCCACCAAGGACACCCACCCCTACGTGCGGTCCGTGTGCGACGTGGCCGAGAAGGGCGTGAAGACCCTTGGCGCCGTGGCCGCCAGTGGGGCCCAGCCCCTCCTTGCCAAGCTGGAGCCACAGAGTGAGTTGTGGGGGGGCAGGCGGGGCGTCCTGGCGGCTGCGCTTGTGCAGCTTGCCGGGGGCTGAGCTCCCTGCTGCTGCAGCCGGCTGCAGGCTCCTCGATGCGTCTGCCCAGGCGGCTGCGTCCACCGGTGGCTTAAGCTCTGGGGCAGCCTGCGATGGCTCCTCTGTGCTCAGCGCTAGGCATGAGCATCCCCTGCTCTCTGCCGCCTTCCAGCCCTGCTCCCCATTCCCTTTCCAGCTTCGGCTTCTCTTGCCCTCGAGCCCTGCTTGGAGGCTCCTGGGGTCCCGGGTGCCGGGGCAGCAGGGCTGGGGCTCCTCTCAGCTCCTTGGGGCAGCTAAACCCCTTCTCTCCCTCCTGCAGTCTCGACGGCAAATGACTATGCCTGCAAGGGGCTGGACAAGCTGGAGGAGACACTGCCCATCCTCCAGCAGCCCACAGACAAGGTGATGTCCCTGCTCCTGCCACACGGGAGGTGGGTGGGATGCCCGTAGGGCTGGGTGACCGGAGAAGGCTTATAGGTGCTCCGGTGCCCAGCATCTGGCTGTGGGGGCATGGGCAGCCTGGGACCACAGGGCAGGAGAAGATGCCCTGGTTTGTGCCTACGAGGTAAGGCGTGAGCGGGACCCAGGGCAGGGCTGCACTGCTGAGCACCCGGCCCTGCGCCCTCCCTGCCCTTGAGACGGGGCTCTGCAGTGCCCCTTCCCTCTCCCGTGATGCCTGTCTCCACCCTCCATCTCGCCCCTCATGCCTGCCTCTACCCCTCTAGATCCTCTCCGACACCAAGGACCTGGTGACATCCACAGTGACGGGCGCCAAGGATGCCCTCTCCAGCAGCGTCAGCGCCGTGAGCAGCCGCGTGACCGGCGCGGTGGACTTCAGCAAGGGTGCCGTGCAGGGCGGGGTGGAGCTGACCCGGGCGGCTGTGGCCAGCGGCGTGAGCACGGTCATGGGCTCGGCCATGGGGCAGATGGTGGCAAGTGGCGTGGGCGCTGTGCTGGGCAAGTCGGAGGAGCTGGTGGATCACTACCTGCCCATGACCAACGAGGAGCTGGGTGAGCAGCGGTGGGGGGGCCCTGTTTCCTGGACATGGTGGGGGGTGCAGTCTGCAAGCTGAGATGCTCCTGATGCCCGGAGGTGCAGCCCACCCTCCCCATGTGGTAGTTGGGGGCTCGAGCAGCCCATGCCCTGACCATGGGGTGCAGCAGGAGGACGAGGAGGACACAGACAGAGGCATCATGATCTGGGGACCAGCTTTTCTGCCTGTAGCGCTGTGCTCCAGGGAGGGGGACACTGTCACCGCTGCCACCACGAACCTCCCCCTATTTGCGCCTTCTGCTCTTTGCTTCCAGCCAAGCTGGCCACAGCAGTGGAGGGCTTTGACGTGGCCTCAGTGGAGCAGCAGAAGCAGCAGCAGAGCTACTTCGTGCGCCTGGGCTCCCTGTCCAGCAAGCTGCGGCACCGGGCCTACCAGCACTCCCTGGGCAAGCTGCGGCGCGTCCGGCAGAGCACCCAGGAGGGGCTGGCCCAGCTCCACCACGCCATCGAGCTGGTAGGGATGCCATGCTGCCTGGGCATGCCGGGCACCGGGAAGCAATCCTGCCGGCGCCCGCCCAGGCGTCTGACCCAGCCGGTCCCTTCCCCTTCCAGATGGAGCACGTCAAGCAGGGGGTCGATCAGAAGGTCCAGGGCGGACGGGAGAAGCTGCAGCAGATGTGGCTGGAGTGGAGGCAGACGCAGTCCGGTGCGGGCCAGGGCAGGGAGGCCGACAGCAAGGGCGTGATGCCTGAGCAGCTGGAGGTAGGTGGTGACATGGGCTCTGCTCTACCAGCCTGGCCCTTGGCCTGGGGGAGCCGGCCGCCTGACCCGGCCCTGTCTCCTCCTAGCAGGTGGAGTCTCTGGCCCTGGCCATGTCCCGCGGCCTCACCCAGCAGCTCCAAGCCGCCAGCCAGACGCTGGCATCCAGCCTCCAAGGCCTCCCCGCCAGCATCCAGGACAAGGTGGTGCAGGTGCGGCAGCAGGCCGAGGAGCTCCGCGCGGCCTTCTCGGCCGCCGGCTCCTTCCAGGACCTGCCGGGCAGCGTCCTGAGCCGGAGCCGGGAGCGCGTGGCCCGAGCCCGCGAGCTGCTGGACGAGCTGGTGGAGCACGTGGGGCAGAGCATGCCGCTCTCCTGGCTCGTGGGTCCCTTCGCCCCGGGCGGCAGACAGCCAGAGGACATGGAAACGGAGTAGCGTCCCGCCAGCCCCCAGGCCACTTGCCCCGAGTGCCAGGCCCCTGTCTCTCACCCGGCTCTGCGTCCCTAGCTCTGCGTTCCTGGCGTTTCTTGCCTTGCTCATGGGGGTCTTTGTATGGGGGGGGCATATCACTGCTTGCAGCCCAAATTCAGCCTGCTCTTCTATAGCCTGCTCAGACCCGGCACCAGACCAGCCTGTCCCCCCACTGCCTACGTCCCCGAGGTGCAGGTTGGGGGTGGGACAGCCAGGCTCTTCTGAGGCTCTGAGCACCTGTGACCCTCTTCCCACCAGCGATGTCTGAACAGGCCTGGGCTCCCTCGAGCTACTGCCGGGCTCCAGGCTCGAGCATTTGAGCCTGGGGGGGCTAGGCCCATCAGATAAGCACCGGGGCTCTGTAGGGTGAGGTAGGACAGCAGGGCCCTGGCCAAGGGATGTTTGACCCAAGGGGGTGTTTCACGGGAAGCTTTCCCAGCCACGGCCCTGCAGCGGTGCCCTTAGGCCACAAAGATGCTCCTGAAACTGATGTTGGGCTCCAACGCTGTGCAATGCCCTGGCGCCCCCAGCACTCGCCTGCCAGACCTGTGCCCCCTGCCGGGGACGAGCACATCCCGCAGAGCGGGCTCGGGGCAGTGGGGCTGAAGGAAGCCAGGGGGCAGGCAGCCGGTGTGATCCCACGCGCCACAGCTCTACCTTGCACGCTGCAGCATTTAACCTCTCCAAATAAAGCCTTGGTTTGCATTGGAGCTGCAGCCTCTGGTGTGGTGTGTCGGGCTCCGGTAACGGCTTCCCCTCTCCTGGGGCAGACCTGCCTGGTCACCCCATTGCTCAGAGGCCCTTGGTCTGCAAGCCAAGGCTTACGGGGGTGGGTTTCCCTCCAGCACCCAGCCCTTCTCCTGCGGCTCCGGCAGGGCTGAGGTCTCCTTGGCTCTAGCGCTGGTCCCCGAGGAGACCAGGGGCTGGAGCACCCCTTGCTGGTGTCAAGGCAAGCCCTTCCCAGGCTGGCAGTGCTGCGCGCTCCTGCCCCTCCAGCTCCTTGCTGTAGAACCGAGCCCGTGATGCCCCCCACAGCCTGGCCCCTGGGGAGGCACGGCCCAAGCCGGGTCTCCCTTCCTCATCCACCACGGCTCCATCGATGCCCCTCCCCACTGTATCACCCTCCCGGGCTGGCTGCGCTGCCCTAATCCAGCGTGCCCAGAGGGCAACTTCCAAAGCCCCCCCGGGTGCCTGCAGCCCACGTGCTTGGGGCACCCCTGAGCTGGAGGAGGACGCGCAGTGCCCTCCATGGTGCAGCTAGCGCCAGATGATGGACGTGCCCAGCAGAGCAGGGGCAGGACGGGGCTCTGCCCTGCAGGGCTGTGGCCGGTCCCTGCGGGAAGGGGCAGCTCGGGTGCTGCCCAGGCCCGGGGTGCAGGTGGCGCTGCCCCAGCCGGGGCGAGGTCACGGCGCTGAGGTCACAAAGGCGTCACAGAATAGTGCCAGCATCTGCCCGCGGGCTGGGCGCAGCCTGGGGAGGGCTGGAGACGCCGCCAGCCCCGCCGGGGACACCGCCTCCTCCGCGGGCACTGCCACCGCCCGCCCCGTGCACAGAGACCATGGCAGAGCGTGAGTAGTCCTGTCCCCTCTGCAGCAGCCTGCCCTCCGGGACCACCCTGCCGGCCCCCAGCCCCATGCTCTGTGGAGCGGAGGGCACTGGCCAGGCACCAGCGTCCTTGAGCTGGTGCGACGAGGCTGGGGATGGCGGCGCTCAGGGGCTGCTTGATTCCCGGCTGAGCCCCAGGCTGCTTGGCAGGTGGGTGGCGTGGCCCCAAGACGTGCTGGGAGGATGCCCCGTGGGGGGCTGGCGTGGCCTGTCAGCCCTGGGCAGGGGAGCGCAGCCTCCTCCCCGGCTCAGCGGGGGTCTGAGTGGTGCGGGGACGAACGGGCAGCGCAAGCGTGATGGGGCCGGCCAGGGGCTTTGTGCTGCCTCCCCTGTGCCCCACCTGCCTCCTGGTGCCAGTGCTGGGGCCGTGTCCCAGCAGCGCGAGGCCAGTGCGGGTGTCTGGGAGTCACGGCCCCTGCGCCACCATTGCGTCCTCACCTGGGCGGCTGGGATCCTGGCTCAGGGCATCTGTCCACTCCCCTTGGTGCACTGGGGTAAATGTTTCATGCATCTGTGCCTCCCCCACCGCCAGGCCTGGCTCTCTCCATGTATGTAGGCCTTCTCACCTAGCCAGGTCGCCAGCTCTTCCTGCCCTGTCCCCCCAGCAGCCCTCGATGCCCCCCTGCTGCCCAGCGACGACAGCCTGATGGCAGATGCCACCGACATGGACCCGACACTCGTGTTCGACCAGGAGGAGCAGGTGGGGCAGTGCCGCCCTGGCATGGGGCTGGGGCTGGGGGTGCCCTGGGCCCCACTGCTCCAGGGCTTGGCTTCGGGGCTGCTCCCTGCTGCCTGGCTTGGGTGGGAGACATGCCCGGGGGCCCCCAGCTGCTTGGAGGCCTGCCCACAGGGCACAGAGGGACACCTGCTACCTGCCCCATGACCCCCCGAGCCCCTTCCCCCCCCCGGCTGACTCCCTCGCTCAGTTTGCAGTGAACAGGGTGTTCAGCCGTGGCAGGGTCGCTGCCCCCTACAACCAGGACGCTGCTCCGCCTGCCTGGGACAGCGCCTTCAGCGCCAAGTCTGAGTACGAGCTGGCAGCCGAGAGCCCTGAGCCCAGCACCCAGGGGGACACCGGCCATGCCCAGCCCACCGCCTCAGAGCCGGAGCCAGAGCTGGAGGTGAAGCTGGAGCTGAAACCGGAGCCGGAGCCGGAGCCGAAACCAGAGCCAGACCAGGAGCAGGAGCCAAAACCGGAGCTGAAACCAGAGCTGGAGCCGGAGTCAAAGCTGACACCAGCGGTGGAGCTGAAGCCGGAGCAGGAGTTGGTTGGTGAGTGGTGGGGAGAGGCTGGAGC
>NW_017728905.1:401443-403743 GCF_001723895.1 Crocodylus porosus
CTGATTCCTACCCCAGGTCCATGTGGCTGCAGGGTGGTGCCAGGGCTCCCAGGTGCCCCACAGCATTGAGCAGCCCGGGGTCACCGCTGAACACAGCCAGGTGCCTCCCGCCGCGCTGCTCTGTGCAGGGAGCTCCCCCCTGTTCAGTAACCCAGCGGCCGGCCGGCCATCCATGCATCCGTCCATCCGTCCGTGTGTCCTACAGCTGGAACAACACAGGAGAACAAAAGCGAGGGCCCAAGAGAGCCAGGGGAGGAGCTGCCCGTCCTGATGGAGCAGGTAGCCCCAGCTCAGCCCCTCGCCAGGGCTGTAACTCGAGGTGGGGGCACAGCGATGCTGTCATCCCAGCACTGGCAGAGGCATTGCCTGGCTGCACAGTCCCCTTTGGGCACAGGGGCAAAGGGATTTGCCTGGGGTCACTGAGAGAGGCGGTGGCAGAGCAGAGCAGGGTGCCTGGAGCTCCAGAGAGGGGTTGGACCAGACTCCCTCACCTGCTAGGGGGAAGAGCAGTGCCCTAGGCTGGCGGGCAGCTGGCATCTTGGCATGAGCATGCAAAGGGCACTGCACCCTCTGACCCCTCCTCCCCCCGACTCTGACTCCTGTCTCTAGGCTATGCCTGCGGGCCCCAGCACAACACAGGCTGTGATCCCTGGCCCCACGCTCACGGCCGCCCCGAACCCCGCCACGACTGCGGCCAAAGGCATCCGGGCCCTGCTGGGCTGCAAGGTGGGGCAGCTCGTGCTGCGCAGCATGAACCGGGCACTGGACACCTCTGAGGAGTGGCTGGACCACTGCCTGCCCCTGCCAGACCGGGTGCTGGGCACCGAGGGGCTGCCGGCTCTGCCCCCGCCGCCGCGCAGCAAGCCGGGCTGCCTGCTGCGGCTCAGCGCCCTGTCCAGCAGCCTGCGCAACCGTGCCCTGGCCCTGGCCCTGAGCAAGCTGCAGCGCACCCGGCGCAACGTCCGCCAGAGCCTCTCTCAGCTGCACCAGACAGTCGACCTGGTGAGGACCAACTCCCCCCGATCCCACAATGGGCTGGACAAGGACAGGCCATTGCCATAGTCCTGGCAAGCATCCTGGTCCTGCTTTCCCATCCCACCCCCTGTGTCCACAGGACAGACCCTCCCGCCCCATCTCTGCACCTATTCCCCTTCCACTCCCCTCCGTCTCTGCACCCTGCTCCCCCCTCCAGACCCACCCATGCCCCGTCCCAGCCCTGTACTCTGCCAGGGCTGGGCTGTGGGCCCCCACACCCCTGGCACAGTGCTGCCCTCCTCTCTCTGCTGCAGATCGAGACCATCCAGCAGGGCACGGAGAAGCAGGTGCAGAGCAGCCAGGACAAGCTGCAGGCTATGTGGGTGCACCGCAGGCAGGAGCCGGGCGATGAGAGCGGGCCAGGGGGCAGCCAGGAGGCCGCGGGGGGTGGCACCCCTGCACTGGAGGTACTGGGCCAGGCAGCTGGGCTGGACCACTACCCCCCCCCCGCTCTGGCCAGCTGCAGCAGCACTCAGCTCTGCCCTGTCCCTCGCAGGTGGAGACCCAGGCCCTGGCCATATCCCGCAACCTGACCCAGGAGCTGCAGAGCACCTACCTGAACCTGATGGCTGGTGCCCAGGGGCTGCCTGCCAGCCTGCAGGAGAAGATGCAGCAGGTGCACCAGAGCATGGCTGAGCTGCATGCCTTCTTCTCCTCTGCCACCTCCTTCCAGGACCTGTCCAGCGCCGTGCTGGCCCAGAGCCGCGAGCGCGTGGCCAGGGCCTGGGAAGCCATGGATGAGCTGGTGGAGTTCCTGGTGCAGAACCCGCCGGTGACATGGCTGATGGAGTCGCTGGCTCAGGACGGGCAGCCCGGGCAGGACGAGGGGGAACGGCGGGACATCCTCCGTGTGCTCAAGGACTATGAGCCTCAGGACTGCGGGGACTGAGACGAGGGGCAATGCCCCCTGCTCCAGCTGGCCCCAGCCCTGAGGCCTGTGCTGGTGACTTGTGATGGCCGGTGCCCCTCATTCCCTGGGGCCACACTCACCTCTGGGGCTTGTCCTCAGCACAGGCCTGTTCCCTCATTAATAAGCCACTGCTGCAGGATCCTGCTGGCCTTGTCCTTGGAGAAGAGTGGGGGTGGGAGTGGGTCTTGCCTGCAGGGAGGAGCTGAGTGACTGGTGCCCCGTAGCCACGAGCTGGTCGACATGGTGCAGCCACCGCTGAACTGTCCCCGGCAAGAGCGTCAGACAGGAAAGGACAAACACCAGGCTCAGCCTCATCAAGGCCAAGTCCAGAGGGCACGTCCCGGTCCCGGTCCCG
>NW_017728905.1:403843-410851 GCF_001723895.1 Crocodylus porosus
GCGTGCGCACATGCATGTACAAGAGAGCCTGGAGCTCACTGGACTACAGGTTCCCAGAAAGAAAAACAACTACAAAAGTGAGTGCAGCCCTGAGGCTCCTGCCACGTCCATCTTGGCTGCAGCCCAACTCAGCTTGAGGCCCCCTCTCCTCACCCTGCCCCGAGCACTGCAACAAAGCCACTGGCTAGCAGGGCCAAAAGTGCAGAGGGCAGGGGAAGGTGTGTCTCACCCTGTTTCTATCACCAGGGATTTGGCCCAAACCCAGGAGACTGCAGCTCCCGGGTTTTCTGCCATGCAACCCCTCTAGATGCCATGAGCTGTTGCTTAGTGCAGACAGGGGCAGGGTCTCAGCAAGGGGAGATGGACCCATCTTAATGGCCATCGAAGGTTGACTTGATGGGCTGTCAGCTCAACCTTGGGAGGCAAGGGATGAATTCTTGGCTTTTCCACTGGCGCCCTGTGCCCTTGGCCATGTCCCTTGTCTTGTGAAATGAAGAGAAAGGGTGAAGAGCGGAAAAAGCACTGCTTGCTTGGTCCGTTTATAACCTACAAGCCCCTCTGGGAAGGCTCAGCCTGGACTTAAAAGCTTCTCCTGTCTCAATACCAGCTGGAGCAAAAGGCAGTACCCAACACAGCCTTGCCCCTCCTGCTCAGACAACAGCTCTGCCCACTGAAGGGGGCAAGTCAGGGGAGAGGGCATCGGTTCAGGGCAGCATGCGCTGCTTCTCCAGCAAGGGGTGTGCTGTGCAGACCCATCCCCAGCACCCAGCTGGCAGGACCCCTACCCCAGTGGTTCTTGGCCCGGTTGGACTCCAGCCCCCCAGCCCAGAACATGCCCGCTCTTTGCTCTCACTCATTTCTCAACAATGGAAAAATACCAGAGCCCCTCATCTGTGGCAGAGCTCAAAAGACAGCGCCACAGCTCGTTCCCCTTGGGACTCATCAGGTGCATCTTGGAAGCCATGTGTAGGTGCTTGCACCCTGCAGGGCTCATAGGAAAGGATTGCACAGAGCCCCGCTTAGGAATCACGGCTCTCCCCCTCACCCCACGCAGGCGTAGAGAACTCAAGTAACCTCCACAGAGCCTGCCCCGTGCTGGCTGCAGCTGGGCTGGTGTTCACCGGGTCAAAGGCCCTGGGCTTTTATTTGGGTTTTGTGCATAGAAACACAAGGCATGAGGCGGTGGCAAGAGGCCCAAGCCCCTAGGCTGCCACAAACTGGCAGGGTGCTGAGCACAGCTGGGTTCCCCCAGCTGGCACCGGGGCAAGGCCCCACAATGCTGTGCTTGGACTGCAGGGCAAACAACAGGCTGACACATGGCCTCCTTGTCAGCTGGGCAAGTCTTTATTGTACAGGTACAAAAGCTTCAGATCCTTGCAAAAAAAAAAAAAAAAAAAAAGACAGGCAGACAGAGACAAACAGATCCAACCCTGCCGGCTGCCCCTGCTCCCCCGAGCAACAGGTACCGAGTAGCAGCTATCCCTCACCTCCAGCCCCCTCTGCAGCCAGCGGAGTAGCCCCAGAGAACGCTCCGTCCTCCTGCTGGAGGAATGAGACGCTGAGAGCCAAACTGGGCGTCTCCGGCAGCCCACAGACGCCACAGGATAGGGCCGAGGGCTTCAGATTGGGGGAGCACAGGGTGCTGGCTGCTGGGATGGTTTCTGCTTACAAGGTTGGGGGAGCCTGAGCTGCACAGCACGGCCACACAAAGGGCGGTCACGAGAACCCACAATGAAAAGGATGTTCACACCAGGCTGGTGCCTTCTGGTCCCTGCCAGCTGGAAGTTTTAGCCCTAGAGAGCCAGCCTGGTGTCAAGGTCTGCTCTGGGCCACACACTCCTGCTGGAAAAGGCAGGGGTCCAGGATGCAACTGTCCAAAGCCAGCTGGGAACGGGTAGCCACCCTGGGGTCCCTGGCTGGCAGAGAGGGGCACAGACTCCGGTGCTGGGCAGGAATTAGCTTGGTGTGATTCTCCAGTGCCCATCCCCAAGTGTGGCCACTTGGGCAGAAACCATGGGCACCTGCTTCCTGCCCATCCCTGTGAGCTGCAGCCAGCAGCAGAGCGAGACAAACAGACGGCTGAGGGAGAGCGTTCATTAAAAAACCCTTTATAGTCATTTCATGTCGGCTGCAATCACAAGGAATCGGGTGGGGACGGGGTGGGGGGACGAGGGGGGAAAAAAACCAACAAAAACCAGAACCAAACAGAGGGACAAGTACAAACGACACGCGGCTCTCCCCAGAGTTCTCGGCGGTCCCAGGAGCAGGGGCAGGGACAAGACCTAGACATCATCTACTGTGTGGCTTAGTGAAGTGACTCTGAAACACGGGGCAAGGCAGAGGCCGGTCTCCGTGGCGGCGGGGCAACGCTGCGGTGTTCTCCACGCCAGCCATGGTCTCAGCTCTCCTCATTGTCATCCACGGACTCTGATGCAGCACGGACCCTCTCCCTGTCTGGGCCAGGCCTGTCAGTCTCGGGATAGTCTGGCGCGCTGGCAGGAAAAACACAAGAGACTTGTCACACTTCCCGTGGGGGTGGGGCTGGAGGCTGCGGTTGCCGCACCTCCCTCCATGCACCGCAGGCCACCCAAGTGCCTGCCCCAACCCTGCTGTGATGGACAAGCATGAGGACAGGAATGTGCTTATCACTGCCTCCCCAGCTCGTAATGATCATGACAGACACCACTGCCACATGGTGGGAGTTTGGGGGGGGGGGAAATGGCACAGGCCAGAGAGGCTGGGCTAGCAGGACCCCTGTCCCCAGAGCAGGTCCGGCCTCAGTGCTGTTGTGAATGGGCACGTGCCCTGGAGAGGCACCGTGGCCCCAGACAGCAGCACACGGCCACCCTGCCCAGTGAGGCCAGTGCTCAGAGCTCCCCCGGCAGGCCCTGCCCTCCCAGTGCTTGCTGCTCACTCGTTGGGCGTGTCCTCGGTGGGGGCCTCGCACTGACTGTCGCCTGCTCCTGCCGCTTTGTCCCGCTCCTTCTCCTCAGCGTTCTCCCCTTTCTGGGACATGGATTCGCCGTTCACAGGGCCTGGCAGGTCTGGGAGGGAGAAGACAGATGGGTGCTTGAGGGCCTGGCTGCTAGGCCCCGAGGGCAGCTCGACTGCCCCCTCACTCTGAGGCCACCCCATCAGCATTCCTCACTCAGGAGAAGGGCACACGCCCCAACCATCACTCCATGCCCGCAGAGCTGGCTGGCAGGGGTAGGGGTGGGGGTAGGATCCTGGGCTGTGAACCCTGATGCTGCAAGGAGGGCAAAGCCATCAGCTGATGGGGCAGAGGGGGAGATATGCACTGCAGGGCCCAACACATTAGGGCTGCATTAGCTACGTACTAACACACCACGCACACAGGAAGGACCAGGGTCAGGCCAACCCCCTCACTGGGGCAGGGAAACACCATCCTACCCCAAGCACAGGGCTTGGAGCCCCTAAGCTCCCCCAAACTTCTCACATAGGGGCTAGCTCTAATCCATCATGACCCTATGGTATTAAAACCTGAACAAAATGGTGCTCCAAGGCTGCCTGGCACCTGCCCTGCATGGGAGATGGAGTTCAAGGATCTCCCAGGAAGTTGGGGGCCTGCACACCTGCCACCATTGCAGACTTGCACCTCCAGAGGCATCTCCTCTAGCTCCCCATGCTGGGACCCCCTCCTCCTGCCTCCAGAAGCCACCAGACAGGCCCTCCACAAGGGCTGCCACAGGGAGCGAGAATCAGCCCTGTGAAAGGCACCAGGAAAGCAACAGGCCCCTCCTAAGAGCCTGCACCCACGTTACCAGCATTCGTCTCCTCCTCTCCTTTCTCATTCCGTGTCTCGCCTCCTGCCAGCTTCTCCTGGTCCTTCTCTGCATCCCCCTTGTCCTTCTCTGACCCAGCTTTGTTGGCTTTCTGGATGGCCTCCAGCTTTGGTCCCAGGACACGTGACTTCAAGCGGGTGTAAACCTCGGCGGCCTTCTCCATTACATCCTTGTTCGCCTTGTAGCGGCGGATCTGCCACAGGCACAGGGAGCGTCAGACAGCAGCTTGGGAACAAGGTGGCCCTTGCCCAAGAGTGAGATGCATGTACACACCCCTCCCCTCTCACCCACGTCCCCTCTCCATGGCACCTTTTTCAACGTAGCCACCACATCAGTGTGTTTCTGGAGGATCTGAGAGGTGACCTGCAGTGTTCCCAGCTCTTCCAGTGCACTCAGGCATCTCTTGATGTCCTGTAGGCAAAGAAGTGAGGTCAGAGAGCTCAGGAAGCTAGAGAGGTTTGCTTCATCCCTCTCTGGACTCACTATGCAGCATGGCAAAGCCTGCTCACTAAAAGGTAGAAGCACTAGGACACAGGACCCAGCTGTGGCTACCTGGCTGGAGGTTTGCAAAAAGTCAGGCTAAATGGGGAAGAATGGGTTATATGGTCAAGATTTGATACAGAGAGGGATTTGGTACTGCCCATCCAGGACAGAAAGCACTGGTACAGAGAGAAAATAAGAACTGACATTTACTGGGTCAGACCCTGGGTCCCTCTAGTTGTCTCCTGTGTCGCACAGTGGCAGACAGCGGATGCTGAAAGGGAGTGAACTGGGTCTGACCAGGGGTTTTCCCCTGCTCCTCTCTCACTTGCAGCCTCCAGCATTTAAGGTCTAGGAAGTTCTGATTCAGAAGCCGTGCCCCTCACTCCTGTGCTCAATAGCTCCTGAGGCCCCTTTCCTCCAAGTATGTCCTCCACCCTCTGTGAAACTGGCTAAATTGTCAGCTTCTACTACACCGGGTGGCAATGAGTTCCACACTTCAATTACACACAGTGAGCAACCGTTCCCTGTGCCCACGCAGGCCAGGACAAGCAGGAGTGAGCTGAGACTGCAACAAGGGAGATGCTGGTTAGGTGGCAGGAAGGACTTTCTAACCAGGAGGGTGACTCAGCATCAGATCAGCTTCCCAATGGGGGCAGGGGAATCCCTGTCATCGGGTGCTTGGGCAACCTGCAAGTAGAGACAGGGGGGGACCTTGGCTGGAGCAGCGGTGGGCTAACTGGTCCTTTGAGGTCCCTTGCTGCCCTATGTTGTTAGGGAGCACCTGCCACTAGATCCTGCCTCAGCTCTGAGGCCTGCACCAGGTGGTCTCAAGGTCCCTTCCAGCTTCACATTTCTCTGCTCCTATAAAGGTAACGCTCTTCATCCCCGGGGTACAGCTGAGGAGCAGACACAGGCAAAGCCTGCAGCAGCCAAGATTGCAAGCAGCTGGGACTGGCTCTGGCCTTCTCCTGGGCCTCCCCTTGAGGGTGCCAGGTTCACCCACATCTGGTGAGCACCCAGTCAGGCCAGGAGCCGAGACTGGTGGCACATCTTGGGGAAGCTCAAGGAGAAATGGTGGCACCATCTAGGGGCCAAGCTGAGCACTGCTCCTCCAGAGGCATCAATCCGTTGCTGGGCAGCCCACAAGAACAGGACACGATGCCGAACTCTAGCACAACACAGATTTTGAAACAACTGGCAGGCCCTGGCACCAGCTCGGAGGGTGTCTGCGTGGACAGGGGAAGAGCAGGGAGTGCTCCACTTGGGCCAGCCTTCAGCAAGCATGCCAGAGCTGCGAGCCCGGGCATGTGCTTGCAAGGCTTCAGCCAAGGGGGCTGCTATACACAATCGAGCAGGCAGGGAAAGAGGGCAGATGACTGGTGACAGCAAGAGGGGGGTGCTCATGCTGCCTTGCACAGCCCTGCAGGGTTGTGCATGGTGAGGACAAAGTGCTACCAGCATCGCGAGCAAGTGTGGGGGCAGGGAGCATTGCACACGTGCGCACAGGCTAGTTTGGGATGCCTGCATGGGGCAGGAGAGCCAGACCCCAAGGCTCCCTGGATTCCACCCCCCACCGTGCCAGTACTCACCGGGTTATCAACTTTCAGGGCAAACTTGATCTCGCTGTGAAGCTTCTGGAGTTTCTCTTCGATTGTGGGCTCTGAGACAGAGGCAGCAGAGATCAGCCTCCTACAGACTGACCCTGCTTGCTAGCGTGAGGTGTATGCCTCCAGCAGGACAGCACGTGGCATCGCTCAGCCCCACCCTGGATGTTCTGGGTCTTGGGCCTGTGACCGGGCTGGGCTCGCAGCAGAGGACCCCCTCCCCTCCCCTTCCCCGGAGCCTGCTACGGGAATGCACTCAGAGCAGAGGACCCCTCGCTCCGTTACACCTCAAAGCAGCCCCCTGCCCTGGCAGCCCATCAGCAACATCCCACAGGTTCCAGTCAGGGCACCGCACCAGATGCTTTCAGAACGATGCCCCTAAACCCCCATGTTGTGGCAACCTGCCCTGCCCAGAAAAGCATCCCCCCTGCCCTCTCCCACCCAGACCGGCAGAGCACCGCTCTCACCCTTTTTCTTCTCCATCCTTCTCTCGTGGATTGTGTCAGACTTTTTCCGGCCTCGTTCCACTTTCAAGGGTCTGTAGTAGGAAAAGGAAACCAGAGGACAAGGCTGTATATTGGACTGTCTGAATCCTGGAAACCCCCCACCCTCCCATGCCTCACCTGACAGGGCAAGATGACAAGACCCTCACAATCCTCCCCCCAGCCAGCTCTACCCACATAGCTTGTCCAGGGGTAGCCTGGCCTGCAGGGCAGGGTGACAGGGGTGTGGGCTATAAGGGAAACGCGAGCACGAAACCAGGCCGCCGCTCAGTGCTTGGGCACTGCCCCCACCCCGGCCCCCATCGCACTCAAGGGCAGGGGAGTGGAACTCGGGGCACCGCACAGGCAGGACCCCAGAGCTCCGGCCCACAACTTGATGTGGACAGAGGACAGCCCAGCACATCTGCAGAGGCCTCGAGCCCTTTGCTCCTGCCGAAGCCAGGGGCTGCTCAGAGCCGATGAGGAATCGGGCTCCACAGCGAATGCACAACGCCAGGTGGGTGCCGAGTACCGGTCTGCGGGGCTGGCACGAAGACCCCCAGCAGAGACAAAAGAACCCGGGAGTCCCGACTTCCAGCCCCAGGCCACAATCACCTCAGACCCAGGGCTTTCAAC
>NW_017728905.1:410951-419979 GCF_001723895.1 Crocodylus porosus
GAAGTGATTCTCTAGGGCCCGACTAGAGGCTCCCCCCTCTCAGAGGAGCAGCCCTGCAATGACAGCAGGCCTGAGGCTGCTCAGACCCCCAGGCGAGAGGGCTCCACAGTCAAGTGGCTTTAGAGACCTCCTCCCACTCCCAACCCCGGCATCTCCATGTGCCCCCTCCTCTGAGGCTGCTTCCACCCCATCACAGACACAGGGCAGCTCTGCAGGGAGCTCCCTTGAAGGGAAACTTCCACCCACCACCCCTAGAAGAGACCCCACCCCTCCCCACCAGCCCCTAGGGGAGGGACCAAGGGGAGAGGGGAGGGGGAAGGCGGAGGCTGACTTGTTGCGAGGCTTCTCCTCCCGGCCCCTCTTCTCCTTTTGATTCGGTTTCCTTGACAACTCAGAGGGCTGCAGCTTCTTCCCAGGCTTCTTTACCTTGGAGGAGAGAACAATGCAGAGGATGAGCAAGCCGTGATCTCCCCCCACACCCCTGCAGGGGGAGGGGGCTGCTCCAGCACCTTGTGGAGAGGGGATGAGGGCAGCACCTGGCACTGTACATGCACCTGGGACAGCCCCGGCCCCGAGCCACCAACGGGATACGTAGCCTTCTGCGATGTGGCTCGCGCTCCCTCCCCCCACACCCACGTGCTGCACTGGAGATGTGCCTCCAGGTATGGGGCTCCCACGCAGCCTCTGCTGTCACCTCTGTGCCTCCTGGCACCACTCCACTTTCCTGCCCCAAGCAGACTCCTCCCTCACACTGAACCCCACAGTGACTGTGTATGGATGGGGAAACCGAGGTACAGGGCAGTGCTGCAACTCCCAAGCTCAGGCAGCACCAGTGGCAAAGCCAGGAATGGAATCACTGGACAGCACTGCTCTTTTGGCTTCTCTGGCACTGGACGGAGCAGCATGGAGGACAGAGATGGTTTTACTGCAGTGCCTGGCACTTGCTGGATGAAAGCTCCACACTCTCCACAGCTGGTCAAGCCCTGCATTCCTGATATAGGCAGGGCGGAGGGCACCAGGGAGGGGTTGGCTATCGGTTCACAGCCATGCTAGTTAAGGAAACCTGAATCCAAACCCCAGTTGAAGCTGGCAGGGAGGTGCTGCAGGGCTGCTTTAGTGCCCAAGCTGGAACTGGGTCAGGATTTGGGGCTGGCTGAACAGCTCACAGAACAACCCCAAGGGACACCCAGACAGGAGGAGCCAATGCCAATGAGTTCAGTGTGTTGCCTGCTGTGACTGAGCAGGTCACCAAAGCCATGGCCAGATGGCGTCGTTCTGCCCAGGTGTCGCTGTGCTGGCAGCTGTGCCAGGGCTGAGCCCCTGGGGGAAAGTGTGCCAGGCAGACCAGAGCACACAGCCAACATGAGGCCCTTGCCGTGAGCACAGTGCAACTCCAGGGGGCTACAGGTGGCAGAAACACCCCCGCTAGTGCTGGAGAGCAGGGCCAGGGTTCACACAGCCCATGGCAAGGGAAGCTTCCTTGACACCCAGCTGCTCCAGTCCTGAGCAAGAAGAGCTGCACCTGGGGCATGGGGAACGGTCCCACCAGAGTGCCGGGCAGGGAGAGGGTCTGCGAGAGACACGTCCCACCCCACCCTGATGCCCCCTCTGGCTGGGAACAGCATGCAGAGGCCGCACCCATATGAGCTCCCCGAGGTGCCCACACACTCACCTCCTTCTCCAGCTCAGCATCCGAGTCAGAGGATGACGGGGCTTTGGCTCGGCCCTTGCGGCCCCTTTTGGCCACATCGCCGTCGAGGTTGCTGTCGCTGTCTGAGCGTGCCTCATCCGCCTTCTCCGCTTTCTCCTTCCGCTTTTCCTTCTCCTCCTTCTCTTGCTCGCGCAGCCGGCGCAGCTCCTCTTCCTGCTCCCTCTTCCTCTTCTCCTCCAGTTCCCGCCGGCGCTCCTCGTCCCGCCGCTTCCACTCGCTGATGCGGTCCACATCACTGTCGCTGTCACTGGGGGCACAGCCAGGCAGGTCAGGGCAGCGTGGGCCCTGCCGACAGCCCTGCTCCGCTCCCACTTGCAGCCTTGCTTCTCCAGAGCCTCATGCCATCCCTCCCACTGGCTGGGGATCAGGCTGATGCTTGAACTGGGCAGCGGACAGGCCCTGAACAGCCCTGAGGATGCCAAGTGGCTCAGGTTGGCTGCCCTCCCTGCTCCCTTGCTGGGCATTTCCCTTTTTGGAGGGAATCAAAGCAAGAGGAGACTCTGGACTGATATCCCCAGAGACCCAAGGCCTCTGGTTACCCACAAGAACACAGCCCCCAGTCGGCACCTCTCACCACTTGCCAGAGGAACCACTGTCGTAGGCATCCAATCTGCATGGCCAAGAGTCCCCTGTTCCCCTGTCTAGGTGCTAACATGACTGGGAGGAAGTTCCCAGCCCTGTGAAGAAGCCCCAGCCCCACCTGCTTGGGAGTCAGCAAACATCCACATGTCCTGTTCAGGCTGGGTCTGCAGGGATCCCTGGGCTCAACTCCCAATGGAGCAGGTGTCCAGTCACCCAGCTGTACTCCTTGCCCCAGGGCTGCCTGAACCCCACCTTATGCAAAGTCCCTTACCATCAGCCACGGCACTGCTAGGAGTCACCAGCACTACTGCAGTGCAAATGGAGAGGTGGTCCCATAGCAGGAGCTGCTGAGGTGCAGCCCCAAAGGTACTGGTTTGAGCACTGGTAGCAGAGATCATTGCACCTGGGGAAGGGGCAGGGGCTACAATCCCCTGGAGGGTTGGCCAGCACAGCTCTGCCAACAGAGCAATTTGGACACCATTTTCAAGGGCAGAGGCAAGGCCACAGCCAGGAGGGCTCCATGCACAAGGTTCCTGCTCTGGGGAGCAGAGGGCACCACCCTTCCATGCCAGCTGCAGGGGGATGCACATGGCTCCACTGTTTAACGTTTATGTTGGGGCAGCACTAGAGGCCTCAGTCAGGTCAGGCTTGGCACTGTATAAACATGTAGTTCAGCACAGCCTCTGCCCCAAAGAGCCACTGTCTTGAAAGTCGAAAGTGCCTCTAGGGCGTTAATGAACTCATTACACCACAAGGGCCAGGCCTGTCTTCGCAGGAGGGCAGACAAGGCAACTTGGCTCACCGAGTGTGGACAGAGCCAGGGATTAGACTCACAGGTACACTGCTACCCAGATGCTGAGCCGAGCCTCTGCCACGTGCTGCTCCTCTGGTCAGGACCCGTGGCCCTTGCAGAAAGCTTCCCACCCACCCCCATCCAGTCACCTGGAAAGCCCAGCAGGTGCTGATGGCAGGGTGGGGCTAGCTCCTGCCAAGGGGGGGATGCAAAGCCTGGGTGAGGGATTTGAGCCTGTGGCAGCCCAGCCTCCCCGGGACTCGCCCTCACCTGTCACTGCTGGAGCTGGTGGGCACTCTCTCAGGCTTTGGTTTTCTGCCCCGGGGCTTTGGGGGTGGCTTCTCGGCTGCAAGACACAAGCAGTCAGGGGCTCAGCAAAGCAGAAGACCCACCCCTTCAACAGGCGGCTGGCCAGGGGTTCTTCAAGGGAGAGTCACCCAGTCCAAGGCCCGGACTTCAGTCCACAGACTCAGGTATGGGCCAATCAAGGCCCCCACAAACACATTCAGGAGCTTAGCAGAAAGCTCCCCTCCAGCACAGCTTCCTGGGAAAGCCTGCGGGATGTCTGCAATCTGACAATAGGACATAGCACCCCTCAGACCCTACCTGGCTTCCGGCCCCGAGGAGCCTTCTTCACAGACATGTCCGAGTCTGAGTCTGAGTCTGAGTCTGACTTGGCCACATCCACTGCGGCATTCTCCACCTCCTCCTCCGAGTCCGCTTTGGAGTCAGAGTCAGAGCCCGAATCCACCTTCTGTGAGTAGGGAAGAAAATGGAGTGCTGAAGGGGGAGGGGAGCAGGGACCAGCAGAGGCCTCAGGTCCAGCCCCTGCATCGCAGACACCACATCACAGAGTTCCCATCCCAGGTGGGACACAGAGGAAGCAATCTCCAGGCCCTATGGATGGGGGTGGTGTCCAGAGTGAGCTGGTGTCACCAGGAAGGCAGGCAGCAGTCCAGAGGCTCATGATTACCCAGGCCCCTGAAGTGTGGGAGGTCAGACTAGCTGCACCCAGGGAATCCCACTGGCCTTCAAAGCCCAAGACAAGTCTTCTTGTGCTCCCCTCAACCTGGGGCTACATGCTGGGAGCCGGTCACTCCCCAGTCACACAATGCTCATGTCCCACATGGCCAGCAACACAGAACCAGATGCTCAGTACCTCAGTTTTTCCTCACCAACATCCAGCCAGAATGGGCCTGGTGACTGTCTACAGCCTCCCCCTGCACTCACCACAGGCCACATCAAGTGCTGCCCCCAGCTACCCTACTGTCCTGCAGCAGGTTGGAGAGAAGGGAACAGAAACAGGACAGGACCGGCCGCTCTTACCTTTCTCTTTCTCCCGCCTGCAGGCATCCTCCTGGGAGCCCTGGCTACTGGCTTCTTCTCGGGAGTGAAGTCCTGGGAAGGGACATACGCACATCTGAGATGGGGAAACATCCACTTTGGTTTCAGAGCCAGGCATCTCTCCTTGCCCCCCAACTCTTGGCAGCAATCCCCAGGCCCAGACCCGATGCAGAGAGGGAAAGAAACCCAAAAGACACAGTAACTGGCACCAGGCGAGTGAGGAGCAGCCCCAGTTCTAACAGAGAGAACTTTTCCTCTGATAACCCTTGGATCTAGGCTCCATGTCTTGGCCACTGCCCAAGGCATAAGCATCCCTGGGATTTTAGCATCTTGGACTATACTGCCCGCTGCACCCACAAAACACCTGCCACAGGACCACTAGCCACACTGTGGCCAGTACCCAGGCCTCGGAACAGATCAACAAGGCACAGGGGAGCCGCCAACATCAAGTGTTTCTCAGAGGAGATGGCAGTGTCCTCTCCAGTTCCCTGGGAAGGATAGGACCAAGTGGGGCTGAGCTATAGGACTAGGCCTGCTCATGCCTCTGCGAGCATTTCCCTTTAGCAACGGGAGGCCTAGGAAGAATTTAAGTGCTACTGCTGCTAGCAGGGAGAGGGCTTAGCCACCTTGTTCCCTTACTGCCTTCTCCCAGTCTCTGGTGAGTCCAGCAGAGCCTGCCTGCCCCATCCCTATACTGTGGTGTGTGGGGGGGAATCACGCTTACCTGGTCGCTGTTTTTCTCCGACTCTGAAGAGCTTTCTGAGTTCTCTTCTTCTGACGGCGACATGCTGCCCTGGTCGAGGTCACTGGAGGATTTCCGGGGTCGTTTAGCCACCGGCACCTAAAGTCAGACATCACTGTGAGGGCAGCTGCAAGCTCGCCTGCTCCTCTCATCCATTCTCTCTGCACATGGTGAAACAACCCACAGGGAAGCAGCCAAGCCTTCCTTGTTTCTTACTATTTTCTGTTAAACTTGGAGCAGCAGCCAAGGGTTAGTCAGAAACTCACAGCTCCAGCCCGAGCCCATGGTCAGCCTACACACCATGACAAGAGATCTCGATCTACCCTGGTACATGTGTGTAGGCAGCGACAACTACAAGAACCAATGGGTTAAGAATGAGGTTCTGCACTGGGATGGTTCCATTCTCCCAACCTCATCTCCTGTGAAGGAGGAAGCTTGCTCTCACACCCCCACCTAAAAATCCCTCTGCTGCACAGTGTGGCTGGCACAGGACAGCAGCTAAACTCCAGCCCAGAAGCAGCTGAAGTTAAGTAGCAAGTAAAGTAACTGTCTTATGTTGCAGCTACAATACATCATGCACAAATTACAACAATCTTCCTGGTCTCGCCTAGCCAGTGCCTGCGTACCTTCATAGCCAGTGACTTCCGCTTCAGCCCGCTGTGATCACTCCCCTTGTCAGACTCCTCGTCGCTTTCCATCTTCTCAGTGGCTGCTGCGGGGATGGCAGCGACCGCAGACTCTTCATCCTCTCCTGCATCACTGCCTGCTACCGGGTCGATGTCGCCAACCTCGCTGTCTGAGGAGCTTGCCGGCTGCAGAGGCAGAGAGATGGGTGGTTGGAGGTTACTGCTCAACATGTAGTAACACCCACCAGGGCAAAGAGAGCAGGGGATAAGCATAGAGAAGACAGAGAGCAGGACATCCCCAGACAGGGATATCAGAAAGAGGACCCCTGAAACAGCTCCCACTGGAAGGCTAGGGTAATGCTCCCCTCCTCACAGAGCGCTAGAATCCTCAAGTGCAATAACATCACACAGACCTCATAAAGGGAGCTTCTCTGTCCCTTCAGCCAATGTTCATGTCCCCCAAAACCCCCTCTGCAGCCTTTCCCCACATGCACAGCATTAAGGGACCCATCTAGGACCAAAGACAGCTCCCAGTAGAGTCCTCTTTCATTCAAGTCACCACCTTGTGCTGCATCACGCTCATTCACCTGTCCTTCCCTACATACCTGCCATCTGCCCTTCGCGGCTCACCTTGAAACCCTTTCTGCCTCTCTCCAGTGCCACAAACTGCAAAGCTGCTGTGGAAGCCTTCCTTGAAGACCCCACGATCTAAACTGCATCACATAACTTTTGTTACAAAGCATCCCTTAGGCACTCCGACCTCAACCACAAAGGGCCACCTCTTGGTTTGACCCAAAGCCCACGGAAATCAATGGGAAACCAGACTGGCAACGTTGGTCCTGGCCATCGGGTCAGGGCCCCTCTGCTGAGGGAACCAGTGGGACCAGTGAGCAGTCTCGGCACAGGGAGGGGAGCCAGAAGCACTAGTTCTGATGCTTGCTCTGACAAACGTGTTCTCTGCAGCTTTGGATGAGTCACTTACTCTGTGGATCCCATCTGTAAACCAGGGAGAACGATGCCTGCTTCCCTGGGACCCCAGTGAGGAAGAAAGTCAGAGATTTGATAAAGACAAGTTATGCAGTTCCTGAAAAGGGAGACTTTGACCTGGCAACCCCTAGAAACTCCGGCCAGGAGCAGGAGGCGGCAAGGCGATGTGGGAGACAGGCAGGACACCCGTGCTCAGGGCGACCCCGGGAGCACTCACCGGAGGGGCGCTGTAGCTGGCATGAGGGTTGTTCTGGATTTCCCACAGGCCTTCATTGAAGCCTTTCCGCTTGTTCGGCTTCCCGTATTTGTCCTTGTACTTCTCGTATAGGAACAGGTCCTTAGGGCCCAAGAAGGCTCTGGGGAAACAAAGCAGAGGTGAGGCCCCAGCCCAGGGGAAGCAGGCAAGAGCAAAGGAAGCGCAGGTGGGGGTGCAGCTTACGTCTCGTGAGTGCCGAAGAAGAAGATGGGGTACTTGTTCGGTGGGGGTTTCACAGCACCGTCTGCGATGTCATCGATCTGGAAGGGGGACAGAGCAGGACACGGTCAGGGATGGCAGCTGGGAGCACGTTACCACAGGTCGGCAGCAAAGCAGCATCATACTGTTAGCGTGACTGTTTCAAACCCCCCCAGAAGCTTGTGGAGCAAACTGCCAGCAGCACACCAGCTCCTAATGCAGGATCTTGAGACAGGTGACAAAGAATCCGGCCCAGCCGCTTGGGCTCTGCGTGGGAACTTGACTTCAGTCTTCCTATGGCTGGGAATGCCTCATGGGTTATGGGCTTAACTCCCGTGGGGAAACCAGCCCATTGCATTCCTCTGTAGAGATCCATATGCCTGGACTTAGAGCAGTGCTGCTGGACCCCCCCCCGGGGAATCCTGTCCGGCCCCACTGAGGGCAGAGACGATTGCTCCAACAGGTGGTCAGAAGGGGCTCTCCTGGCTGGAAGCAGGCCACAGGAAAGCCCAGGCTGCCGGCAGGCACGACTTTTCACACACAGGAATCTCAGCCTTCTTCCCACACGCTGCGTTGGCTCCAGGGCCCGTCAGCCACTTCCACGTGATGCAGCCAGGGGACGCAGCTCCGAGGCAGGAGCCAGGGAGCGGGTGTGGGAGCTGCCACGGCAAAGAGGCAGCAACGCACAGGCACGTGGGTGTCGCCCGCACGCCGGGGAGCCTGCAAAGCGCAGCCCTTCCAGCAGTGCAAAGGAGCTCAGCCAGCCCAGGATCCTGAGAAGGAAGGAGCTCTCCCCTAGCCCCACATCCAGCAAAGCCAAAGGAAGGTGGAAGGAAGGAGGTCCTGAGATACTCTGCATGCCAGCTGTGGTCTCCCTGCCTCTGACACCCTCCACCATCACTGCTGCCCCAATCCCAGAAACTCTCAGCCTGTCTCTTTTGCTGGTAGACACCTCCTATAGCGACAGCCGAGCTGCCAAGAGGGCACCAGTCTGGCACCTGAACTGGTCAAAACTTCTGCCTTCAATATAGCTCCATCCGCACGGAGTCCTTGGGCACGAGCACAGCTCTTGGTCACCAGAACCAAATACGGTCCCGTCTCCGCCTGCGCCCTCTCACCCCTGGGGCCATCCAGGCCCCTTCCAGGCTCTGCAGCCATGTGGCACCATCGCCCAGTTTTCCCACCCCAAATGCCATCTCCTGGCACCGCAGCACAGCCCAAGACCTCCCTGCCCCATGGCAGCTGCACACCCAGGCATCCAGCATCCCACTGGGACCAGCACCCTGGGCAACCCACACCTGCAGTGGGCGGCCATCCCTGCCCCCTGCTCCACACCCACTGCCCCCACACCGAGTCCCTTCCAAGTCCCGCTTGCCCATGACCCAGTGCCTTGTCACCTGCGCCCGTCTTCCCTTGCACGCACAGCCCAGCTCCCCACGGCACAACCTGCGCCCCCACCAGGCCCTCACTGCACCCTGCACCCCCATCCACTGACCCATGGCTGCGCTGCACCCCCACAGCCCTCTGCACCCCAGGATCCACCCGTAGCCCACGCCCCTCCGCGCTCCATGACCCACCCAGCACGGCCCTGCGCCTCTGTGCACCCACCACCCCCGTGCCCCTCTGCACCCCAAACCCAACCAGCACCCCCTACCCCCTGGACACCTCTGCACTCCAAACCCATTCAGCACCCCCCATGCACCCAGCACCATCCAGCGCCCCTCTGCACCCCCCACCTCCCTGGACCCCTCTGCACCCCAAACTCACCCAGCACCCCCTTGCACCCGGT